>NC_047091.1:16973950-17303117 GCF_902459505.1 Geotrypetes seraphini
TATATCAACGGTGCTGAGCTACCAGGTGTATAAAAGTAAATAATGTTGTCTATTAAATATGGTATCTCTGGAAATACTTGATCATCATAGGAAATGGATTGGGTTAGTTATGACATCAGCAAGAATGATATTAGCTTCATATTGGAAGAAAAGAGATATGCCATCAATTAATATATTATAATGCAAGCTAAAATTTGTTTATAATATGTCTAAATTAACTGCAATGAAAAGAAATCAGATATCTTCTTTTCAAAAAGTATAGTTAAAATATAAAACTTGGGAAGATTCTGCTATACCAGAATAAATCATAAGGGTTTGAAGCTATATCAGCTGTGTTGCCTTCCGGCCTCGTGGGTGGGGGATGGTTTTGAGGGGGGCAGGGGGGGCTTTGGATAATCATGAATTAAGAAAAAGATCTTTGAGTCATTTGAGGAGAAGTGTCGCTGTTCACCTCAGATGACCCTCCCCCTTTGTTCCTATGCTAAATCCTTATTGGGGGGGGGGGGGGAAGATAGGATTTGATATACCTACTAGAGAATGACACTGGGAAAAATCTGCCTCTTCACTGCTCCGTCACCGGACCACCATCCCCTTCACCGCCCTGTCCCCGCCATCCCCTTCACCGCAGCATCCACCCTTCCCTCTCGCCACTTCACTGCCCTTCGGCACTCCTCGCACGGTCTGTGCATTGCCCTCCCTCCCCCTTACCTTTTCGGCGTGTTTTAAGGTTTCAGACTTGTTAAAAGCCGCCGGAGTTTGTGCAGTCACATGTGGGTGGAAGCTTCTCCTCTGACGCAACCAGAAGTTGCATCAGAGGAGAAGCTTCTGCCCACACACGCACGTAAGCTCCGATGGCTTTCAACAAGTCTGAAACCTTCCTCCACATACCTCTTTAAATATGCACAGGCAGTGGCGCCAACCTCATCTCCCTTTTGACATCATGTCCTTGTCCCGCAACCAGGAAGTGACGTCAGCAGGAAGCTGAGGCCAGCACGGGCAGTAGGTGGGAAATGCAGCTCGTAGCGGTGAACATTTCAAGAGATGTGCGGGAGGGAGAGGAGAGGTGCCAGCGTCCCCGTGAAGACACCCCCTCCCATACTATGCCACTGGTTCTGTGTTAACTTCCTGCAGGTACAACATGCTAATGCCCCCAAATGGTGCTGTGTTAAATCTCATCTTAACGCAACTCTCGCATTAAAATGTGTTAAGCCTAGATTTTTGCATACTTTAGTAAAAAGGCTCCTAAATAAATAAGGTTTATTTTCTGATGATAAGCTTGTTTTTTTGATCCCAAAATACAACCTTCTACTTCATTGTTTTCCCCAATGGGCTCAAAATTTACAGCAGCCCAGCATGTTATGGCTTTATATGATCACTCGGTTATATTTTTGTTTAAAAAAATAAATCAAAATATACCGTCTTAATTTGCAATATACCACCACAATATCTCCAAAATTGTCTTAATGGTAACAAAAAATATGCCAACGCCACCTGTCACTACTCAATATTGTTATGGTGCTGTTTGCAGAATTGTGGCCACTGTTTAAATAGGCACCGGTAATGTAGACCAGGGTTTTGAAGGCCTATATATTCCTGGTGCCTATGTTTGATAAGAATTGTGTCTACAGAGGCACCTAAGGTCATTTCTGGCATTAACCATAACATAAGAATAGCTTTACTGGGTCAGACCAATGGTCCATCAAGCCCAGTAGCCTATTCTCACGGTGGCCAATCCAGGTCACAAAACCGAAGGAGTAGCGACATCCCATGCTACCGATCCAGGGCAAGCAGTGGCTTCTCCAATGTCTTTCTCAATAACAGACTATGGACTTTTCCTCCAGGAAATTGTCCAAAGCTTTCTTAAAACCAGCTACACTATTCACTCTTACCACAACCTCTGGCATGCCAGCTTTGACCATAGGCACCGACCGTTAGGCACCTCTGTAGATGTTATTATGCCATTATTTTTTGTAGGTGCCTATAGGCAAACTCTTTTTGCCTCTCCTGTATGTTTCTTCAATAATAAATAGGTAACATGTCATCCTATACCTCAAAGTCCTCCGACCAAGGATAGGCCATGGCTGGTGAAATTGCAGATTAATTTAGTTCCTGGTTTTTGTTCACTAGCTCTGGTAGTGACTCTGTGTAGAGTGATACTATTGCCCCATAGCTTTGGAATTTGTGGGAGAGGTTTCACTACAGCCTTCAACAGTTGTTTCTAGCTTGGGATCTCCTGGAAGTTTGAAAGGAAGGCAAAGGTTTGTTCTGACTCATTGTTTTGGTCTGGCAGGAAATGACAAGCGTCCTAATAAATGAATGCTTTATGCTAGAGAGAGAAATATTTGGAAATGTTCTTCAGATAGATTTAGGTAATTGATCATAGCCTTTAGTAAAAATAAACTTAACATCAAAGTGGTTTACAAAGCTTTGGGGAAACAAAAACAAAAAAATACCAAGAGGCAAAAATAGAAATGATATATAATATAGTTCTAAGGAAGATCAAGGGTTAATATTTATCAAATCAGATATATGTCAATAGCATTGACTCACATTAAACAAGGTCACTTAGACACTGTGTTCCAGGTTTTTCCCCATTGGGTCTTGCTGTGTATTAAAAAGCTTGTGTAAATAACCAAGCCTTCATCTTGGTATGAAAAAGAGAGGACGTTGCACTCATAAGTTAGTTGTGTAAGTGCATGGAGTTTAACAAACAGTACAGAGAGCCTTTTTTTTCTTTTCTTTTACATTTTTGGCACATGCACTAGGCTTGGCTAGCTGAAACACCAGTGAGTGAGTAGAGAATGGGCTAATCCCAAGGGAGATGAATGGAAATAGTCACAGAAATTGTGCACAAGAATATTTGCCAGCTAGACAAGGTTTGCAGGCCTCATTCTCCTAGATCTGTCTTATATTTTTCTTATGACTGATAATCTGACTTTTGATCTGCTTTTTTTTTTTTTTTTCAATCATCATGCTCTTTTAATATAGGCCATTCGCTTTGATCGGGTCATAGAGGGTAAGCCCAAGGTTATTTAATTAGATTGCTTTGTCCCCTCAGATAAGGTATGACTGTACTGAGCAGGGTTTTTTTTTGTTTTTTTGTTTTTTTTTTGGGGGGGGGGCATATGGCCTAGTCTGCCAAAATGATGGATAGTTTGGTACTTTTTGCCTCTATCTTGAACACCTGGGTTTGCCTCATTTCTCGCCAAGTCTGATTAGTGATACCATGGAAAATTATTTTTGGGCAAGGAGCAAGCAGACTCCTGTGTGTGAACTCATTATAACAAGAAAGTGTTATCTTTAGTTCATTATTTTTACAAAATAATAGTTATGAATACTGACACTTCAAAGATTGGGAAAATTTTATTTCCTTGACCCTGAAGGTCAGGATGGACTAATTGGCGTTCTTCATTATAACCAATGAAGGCAAAAGGATATAAAAGGTGTGCTGTTTCCCATGTCTGGGTTTTTTTTTGGTCAGTGTCAGTGGGAGCCCCTGCCAGTCTGACTGAAATCCCCATGTTTCTGTGTGTATGGTGGACTTCCATTGGGGTCCGCATGAGTTCTTGCCACCTCAGTGGAATTCTCTAAGTATGAATGTCTTTTCTGTGTGTATGCAAATCGGTAAGCCGTCAATAGCACGCAGGACTTTGGCGCGGACAATCCCGTCCCAACAATTGCGCACAGGACATTGGCGTGCCGCCCTATTTCCTTCCTGCGGGGCAAAATTGTAAGTATATTGGGGAGGGGGTTGCGGCAATGGTGTAATTGAAAGTGGTGTCGGCATCACCCTGATTGTAGTGTGTGGGGGGGGGGGTTTCCCCAACACCCCCCTTACCGAGCGGAAAAGGAAAAGCTTTGAGTTTGTGTGAGTTCTAAGTGTAGTAGGGGGGTTCCCCCTGAACGAGAACGCAAGTGTATTGGGGGATTATTTCTTAGCTCTGTACTTTCGATCTCTCTCCTGCTCACTGTAAGGCCCTAATATCTTTGTGCCTGTGTATGTCTTTGAGACTGAGACACTAAAGGCGATCTTACCTTCCTATCCTTGCTTATTTCTACTTTATATACTGATAAGAATGTTTTCTTTTTTTTTCCAGCCTGCTCTAATTATTCCTAAGAGTTTATTCTTGCAGTGTTTCCAGATGTCTTGAAATCTTCTTTCTATTGTGAGTGTGTGATTACACTTTTTCCTTCCTTGTTCTGTCTTTGCTGTCTGTTCTACAGCTTTTGCCTGCACTTAGGTAAAAGCATCTTTTCAGTAAAATTCGTGAGACTTTTGCCTGCCTTCTGGCACGTATTAGACTATTCTCTTTTTGCTTATCTCTCCTCTCTCATTCCTCCCTGATATACTGCTCTCTATTCTAGCCTATTTATTTATTTATTTAGATTTTTATCCCGTCCTCCCAGTAGCTCAGAACGGTCTACAAGTGAACATACACAATGGAGGGTAATTAGACATATAAGAAGTGCAACAGGTTTGAATGATTGGATTTACAAGACTGAGATGTGATTTAAATACAGGCAATACAGCAATTTAAGAGTAGAGTTCAAATATAAGTAGTTCAAATATAAGTACAGTTATGTGAGATTAGGTACAGTTTGTCAGAGGATAGACTAAGAGACGACTGTACTGAAATTTAGGGAGAAGAGAGGAGAGAGGAGAGAGGGGTGCTTAAGGGGGGGGAGAGACAGAGGTGATCTTTAGTTGAAGAGGAGGGTCTTTACCAATTTGCGGAATGTTAATAGTGAGTTCTGTTGTCTGAGTTGGGGAGGGAGTTGATTCCAGAGGTGTGGAATGAAGTGGCTGTAGGATCGTTTGCGGGCAGTTTCTGTGAGGAGGGACCTTCCGGGGGGGGGGGGGGGGTGCATAGGCGTATCTCCGATTTTGAGCGGAGGGTGCGAGTGGGGTTGTAGATGGGAAGCTTGGATTTTATGTAGGAGGGGGTGGTGGAATGAATTCTCTTGTGGGCAATTGCCAGGGCCTTAAAAGCACAGTGGCTATTCGAACTGCTAGTACTATCTGCTCTGAGTCCGGAGTTTCTATCTGCACTTAGGGCTCCTTTTACGAAGGCGCGCTACGGGTTTTACTGCATGCACCGGATTAACGCGTGCTATAGCGCACGCTAGTCAAACATCTACCGCCTGCTCAAAAGGAGGCGGTAGCAGCTAGCACACGCGACATTTTAACGCGCGCTATTCCGCGCGTGAAGGCCCTAGCGCGCCTTTGTAAAAGGAGCCCCTAGGGCCTGATTCTGTAAAGGATGCCCAGTCTCAGCAGCCGCCTAAGCGTTTTTTGAGAATCGCACATGAGCATCCTATATAGAAGCGCCACCCCGATTCTCTTAACTGGTGTCCATGTCGCGGAGAATCACATTGCCGCTGAGCTGATGGTGGCAAGGGAATCTCCCTGCCACAATCAGCAGAACGTCAGCGGCAGGGAACCCCCAAACCTCCCCACACTGTCCGCAGCAGGAGGGATGCCCACTCTCTCCTGCTGGCACCCCCCCCCCCACAACATCCCCGGCAGAAGGAAGTGCAACCAGAGACTCATGAAATCACCAGACAACAAAGGTAGGAAAAATAATTTTATTTTCAATTTAGTGATCAAAATGTGTCAGTTTTGTGAATTTATATCTGCTGTCTATATTTTTCTCTATATTTGCCTATTTTTCTATAGTTGTTACTGATTGCATATTTTAAAGTCATCTGTCTTGACCTCGTTGAAATAAAAACCCCTGAATATAAATAATAATTAAGATTTTCTCTGCGTACAGTGTGTTTTGTGTTTTTTTTTTAATTTTGTGGTTACCATTATGTATTAATAAGATTATATTGTGTGTATATGAAAAATGGATGGAAGAAATTGCATTACAAAAAGTACTATTCTTATGGGGGTGGGGTCAGGGGAGGAGCTTGGGCAGGTCTGGGGCGGAGCTTAGCCAGGGGTATTTGGTTGGTATTTGTTAGGCTTAAGGGGTACTTGACTTGAAGAAGTGGAGAAACACTGGGGTAGGCAGCCTGCCTCGGGACGCCATTTATAGAATTTGACCCTTAGAGCTTCAGATTACTCTCCCTCTAGTGCAGTGGTCTCAAACTCAAACCCTTTGCAGGGCCACATTTTGGATTTGTAGGTACTTGGAGGGCCTCTGAAAAAATAGTTCATGTGTTATTAAAGAATTGACAATTTTGCATGAGGTAAAATTCTTTATAGTTTATAAATCTTTCCTTTTGGCTAAGTCTTAATAATAATATTGTCATTTATAGCTAAAGAGACATATGATCAAGAAACTGCTTTATTTTACTTTTGTGATTATGATAGACATACTGAGGGCCTCAAAATAGTGCCTGGCGGGCCGCGTGTTTGAGACCATTGTTCTAGTGCAACATATTGTGAATGAGGGACAGCCATTATAAAGCTTTTGGACTGGTAGAGAAAAGTCTTGCTTTTATATTACTTGTGCCAGTATCGTTTACCTTTTTTTCTGTAATATGTGATTCTAGTTTGTAATACATAAACTGGATTATGTTTGGCTTGCTTGTGTATTTTTCATAGATGATATTTTCTCTCTTTGTATGTATGTGAGATATGTTTATGCTTCTGGAAATAAAATATTTTCAGAGAGAAGAAGTATTGGGTAATTCCTGAGCTCAGATATGTGTGAGATGTGTGTTAGGCGTGTCTGGCATGTGTGAATGATATCTTGGGAATTGTGAGAGTGCAATGGCTATAATGGGGCAAAGGATCTTGGGTGTGGCTCTTTACAGCTGGCAGTGACTTCCATAACTGATAATTGATTACAGTTTTGCAAAGTGGCTTCAGAAAGAGTTCTTACTAGTGATGGAATCAATAATGGCCTCTTTAAAAAGCTGCGCTAGCAACAGCCCGAAGCCCTTTAAATCTCTATGGGCTTCGGGGCCATTAGCGCAGTGCAGCTGCTAGCGCGGCTTTGTAAAAGAGGCCGTAAGTGCATTAGTAGAGAATGACACGGTGACAAAATTCATCACCGTTCCCGTCCCTGCGGATAACCGCGGGAAACCATCTTCATGTCATTCTTTAAGGAGAGAGGGAAGAATCAGAGTATGAATGGCCACAACCACTGACCCGCAAGCTTTGCTTTGAAGAATGCTGGTGTAGAAGGACTGAGGTTGAAACAGACACTACAGAATGACAGTCTCTGGTATCCAGAGCAGATATTGTGATGTCATAATGCCTCATTCCACCAGTGCCTAAGAACCAATCACATCAGTGATGTCACAATGGCTTCATTATCCTTGGCTCACATAAGAATCAGAGTATGAATGGCCACAACCACTGACTCGCAAGCTTTGCTTTGAAGAATGCTGGTGTAGAAGGACCGAGGTTGAAACAGACACTACAGCAGGGGTGCCCAACGCGTCGATCGCGATCGACAGGTCGTTCGCTCAGGCGACCCCAGTCGATCGCACAGCAGGTTCCCTTCTTCCCGTCTCTTTTTTTCCCCTCCTAACTGGCCCGCCTCTTAAAGAACGCTGGCCAATCAGAGTGCTGAAAGGGTGGGGTGAAGGTCGGTGGGGGACGGAGCTCAGCGCATCACAAGAAATAGAAGCGCCTGTAATGATTGAGGTAAGAGCGAGGCCTAATGCTGCCCGATATACAATTTTAAAAACCCCAAAATCGGCCTCCCAATCAGTGGCGTACCGAGGTGGGGCGCTCCGCCCCCGCCCCGGGTGCACGGCTTGGAGGGATGCACAGCCGTCCGGGTCCTCCTGCCCTTCCTTTCCACCGGTCTGCGCACGGGGCTTACACCCGCCGCCCAAATGGTGCTGTTGGTTATCGCGAGACTCGCGGGAGTTGACGGCACCATTCGAGCGTCGGCGCGGGACCAGGCAGGCGCAAGCCCCGAGTGCGGACCGGGGGAAAAGAAAGGCAGGATGACCCGGACCTGGCCGGCTGTGCACCCCTCCAAGCCGTGCACCCGGGCGGATCGGACCCCTTCTAAATCCATTGTACTTGTCTTTTATTCAGTTCCACTAATGAGCATTGTGACAGGCAGTTCTTATGGGGCAGTTCTTGGAAGTATTTCTTTGTTTTTCTGTGCCTAAGTATTCTATTAATTTAACTTCCTTATTCCCGTGGGGATCTCCAAAGGGGACGAATGGGAGACGGCCGGTGGAAGGTGGTACTTTAGCAATTCTTACAGGTTGCCATAGGCCTCAGGAGCTGTCTTCCCTCTGCCGTGGTCCTGCCCCTCCTCTAAGTCAGAGACAGGCTTGGGGCAGAGGGAAGACAGCTCCTGAGGCCTATGGCAACCTGCAAGGATCGCTAAAGTACCAGCGATCCTCTCTGCAGACTGCTCTCTGCTGGAATTAGGTAAATGGATGTGGGGAGGGTAGGCCTTCGGGGGGGGGGGGGTGCAGTCCTTCAAGGGGTAGTGCAGGCCTTCAGGGGGGGGAGTCAACCTTTGAGGGGGAATGTGCAGACCTTCAGGGGGGGTCAGGCCTTCAGGGGAGGGGGGCTGTATAATAAAAAAATATTTGAACATAAATACAAAGTACACTTGGTGTGTGTGTATATATATATATATATATATATATATAAATAAATATATATATGTTTAGCATTTTTATTGTTGGTAGATCATTTTGACTTGGTCATTTTAAAAGTAGCTCGCAAGCCCATAAAGTGTGGGCACCCCTGCACTACAGAATGACAGTCTCTGGTATCCAGAGCAGATATTGTGATGTCATAATGCCTCATTCCACCAGTGCCTAAGAGCCAATCACATCAGTGATGTCACAATGGCTTCATTATCCTTGGCTCACATAAGAATCAGAGTATGAATGGCCACAACCACTGACCCTCAAGCTTTGCTTTGAAGAATGCTGGTGTAGAAGGATTGAGGTTGAAATAGACACTAGAAAATGACATGGGATTATTTCCCACGGTTATCCGCGGGGACGGGAACGGTGATGAATTTTGTCACCGTGTCATTCTCTATGTGTTAGCTCAACTTGAAGAGCAGTGTGATATGTACAGGGCCAGATGGTTGATCAAATAAGCAGGTTGTTTTGTTAAGGAGCTTTAAATACCATTATTAGGATCTTGAATTCTGTTTTTAATTGGGAGCTAGTGACAATAGAATGTTCAACTCTGTGTACAAAACACACATTTCTCATAATGGCATTTTGAGACTGCGTTTTAACTCTGAACCCTTTATTCACCTGTTCAGTACCCATGTTTTAATCATTCCCATAATGAATGAGTAGTAAGCTCTGTAAAGCAGAGACTGTCTCTTCTGTGCTCTAGAAATAAGTATAATTATAATTACATGTTATATTCCACCACGTACTAAAATTTAGCTTGGCGCGGATTGCAGCATAAGATGTCTAGCCACATTTAGAGAGATGCAATCCTAAAAAAACCAAAACCTAACCAGACATGCTGAGATTATTTATTGCATTTATAACCCACCAATCAATTAAGTGGGGCACATATAAGCATACACACAAAAATAGACCAGGCATAGATAATACTTGTTAACATCTCCCCTTAACCAATTTTCTAATAATAATAATAAAAAGTTTATATACTGCAGGACTGTAAAGTTCTATGCGGTTTGCAATAATTAAAAATACAGCAAATAGAATAAAACGTACAAAGTTAAAAACTAATAGCTAAAAGCCTTAGGGCTCCTTTTACTAAGCTGCGCTAGACAGTGGCGTTAGATTTTACACGTAGCGCAGGGGTTAGCATGCGCTAAAACCACTAGCGCAGCTTAGTAAACGAAGCCCTTAGAGATCGGGCGTTGTATAGTAAGATTTTGCAAATCAGCTACCTAAGTATTTCAGAAACAAATATGTTTTTAAGTGTTTCCTAAATTCCCCATAAGTATTAGTAAACAAGAGCAATTTTTTCAAGTCTTTACCCCATAATACTGCCTGATATGAAACAAGATGTTGATGATATTTTTAAAATTTACATCCTCTAACCGTAGGAGAGACAAAATTCAAATGGGAGCTTCTCTTATGTCTTTTGGTTGAAAAAGAAAAAAAGGTCAGTTATATATTTAGGAGCTAACCCCAATAAAACCTTAAAACAAAAACAGCCAAACTTAAACTTCACGCACGCCTCCATCGGCAGCCAATGCAAAAGTTGATAAGAAGGTGTGACATGATCGAATTTCTTCAGCCCCTAAAAATCTCAAATAGCTTGCTTCTAATCTGACTGTTAGGGGAAGAAACTCTAACATCTCACCACTTGATAAGCAATGCTAGCATCATGAATGAATGAAGTTCTGTTTCACACAGCGAGTGGTGGGTGCTTGGAACGCACTCCCGGAGGAGGTTGTGGCGGAGACTACTGCACTGGGATTCAAGCGCAGGTTGGATGCACACCTTCTTGCATATCATATCGAGGGATACGGTAAAGTCGGGTCTCCAAAAAGGAGTACCTAAATGGGCCGCCGCGTGTGCGGGGCACCGGACTAGATGGACCTCGGTCTGATCCGGTGAAGGCGTTTTTTAAGTTCTTATGAATTGATTTTAAATTTTACCTAAGTGTCAGATATCGAAGAATGCAACAGACTTTAGGGGAAAGCACTATAATTAAAGTAACTATGTATTCCAGTACCCCTCCTTATAAAATCTTGTAAATGAAAATAATAATTTTGAAGTGATGGTGGGCCTCAACAGGAAGCCGATGCAGGCTTCATAACAACGGTATTGCTCTATCAAACCTACACCTCCCATAAATCAACTTAACAGCTATGTTTTGCAATACTTGCCAATGTTGCATGGTAGTATCTAGAGAATGACACTGGGACGGGGATCAGTGGTAAACCAAGGTACAGGGAAAAAACAGCACATTTACCACAGGTGCAGGAGTAAGGCTTTTTACCGCTCCAGGGGTCTGCCCCTCTGTGTCTCCCTCTCTACCTCCTCTCCCACCCTTCACCTTTCAGTACCTTAGAAGCTTCAGCGACCAAAGAAAAAACTTCACAGGCCTTATCCGGGGTCTTCCTTTGGAAGAGTTTCTCCTTCCGATGTAACTTCTGGTTTTCACAAAACCAGAAGTTATATCATCAGAAAGAGGGTCTCAGCCGAAGGAAGGAAATTCTGCATGGGGGGTGATATATGGACACAGAGGGTCAGTGCCATATATGGAAGGGTATATGGACACAGAGGAAGATGGCCAGACTTGGGGGTGAATAGGAACGAAGAAGGGAGATGCTGGATTTAGGAGGGCATAGGGACATAGAGGAGCGATACTGGACACAGGGGGAGAGGATAGGGGCATAGAATGGTGGTGATGATGGGCACAGGGGAAATGACTAGAAAGGGAAATATAGGAGACACATGCTGAACATGGGGAACAATACATACACAAAGATGGAAGATGGATGGTGAGCATGGAGAAAGAAGAACTATCAAATGGTCAGGAGACCCTGGCAAGTGAGTTAAGAGAAGACAAAATAAAACAGAAACCAGAGCCTGAGACCAATATGATTTGAAGAATAAAATGAAGAGACAACAAAAAGGTAGACATTTTTTTTCTTTTTCTGTTTTGTGATTAGAATATATCGGAGTTAGTGTTAGACATAACTGGGGACCACAAAGCCCACTATAGAAATAATTAATTGTAGTAGTAGTACCAGGCTGTGCCTTCTTAAGCTTCTAGCAGGCTTAGAGCTTTTTCTGGCCAGGGGGCAGTTTCCCTAGTTGCACTCGCCTAACACTATTCCTGCCAAATATAGGAGGAAATGGATCTTTCTATTGCTTTGGTGTTTGTTACATGCAAGGTGTGGTTTCTTGGGATTTTGACTTAATTCACTATATGTTTATCATTTTTTTTTTTTTTTTTTAAGTTCAAATAATTTTATTGAAATTTCACAAAAGTAGAATAAACTGTATCATTTTTGTCCAGCTATTATGGATTTAGCATTTGTGGTATGTGTGACAGAGGTATTCTGTTAGCATGATTTTTCTATGTAGTATTCTGTAGCAATCTGGCTTGTTCAGTTTTCTCCTTAATGGAGGGGATATTTGTGAGAGGTCTGAGGAGGCATAAGAGTTATTTGCCAGAGGTTATGGTAAGAGTGGATAGCGTAGCTGGTTTTAAGAAAGGTTTGGACAATTTCCTGGAGGAAAAGCCCATAGTCTGTTATTGAGAAAGACATGGGAGAATTCACTGCTTGCCCTGGATCGGTAGCATGGAATGTTGTTACTATTTCAGATTCCGGAATCTTTTGTTATTCTTTGGTATTCTGGAATCTTGCTGTTCTTTGGGATTCTGAATGGAATGTTGCTTCTCCTTGGGTTTTGGTCAGGTATTAGTGACCTGGATTGGCCACCATGAGAATGGGCTACTGGACTGACCCAGTAAGGCTATTCTTATGTTTAATCAGTGGCGTAGTAAGGATGAGCGGTGCCTGGGGTGGTGGCGCCCCTCCCCCCCACCCCCTGCTGCATGCTCGCCCCCTTCCCTTTCCCTTTCCCTTTTTAACCTCCAGCGTGAGCAGCATATCCACATCAGTGTCATTTTGCCCTGTGACATCACTTCCTAGGTACGAGTCCCGGAAGTGACGTCGGAGAGAGCGCCGATGGCTGAAGCGGGCAGCAACCTTGTGCTGGGGAAATAAAAAAGGTATGGGGAAGGCAAGGAGAGGAGGGGGCATACAGGAGGAGGAGTGCCGCGCCCTTAGCAAGATGGTGCCTGGGCGGACCCCCCCTCCCTTATTACTCCACTGGGTTTAATATCTGGGGGAGGAGGGGTTGCCGTGAGCATAATGGTACCTGCAGGTTTTAAGACAGAACAGGAGGTGACAATTCTTTGCTTTGATTTGAGCAGAAAAAATAAATTGCACTCCCGCATATACTGTAGCATTGTTCTGCACATACAGTAAATATTGATAGAGCAATACATTTATATGCAATAATTTTTTGTGAAACTAATATTTATCCATTACATGCACAGAAGTGTGCTGAAACTCATTTTTCCTGGACATGCGCACATGCATCCAGCAGGCTTACCTTATTAGTGCACGAGTTCTGCATGCTTCAAATTTGCATGTGATTAGCATACTGCATCATTACATTTGCATCAGTACAGGGCTCTAACATGAGGCTTTCTGTATTTATACAAATGCACATGAGAGAACATGTACATTTGAATGGTCTTGTGGAAAATCAGGTAGTAACTGCTTACGTATTTCATCTTTATGCTTATGTTTATTATTTATAACTCGCCTTTCATCCAAGGCAGGAAAAACAAGATACATAAATAGATCATACACTTCAAAGATGAAAAATCAGTCTAAGCAATAGTGAAGTCAAGGCAAGCCGTGATGAATCCTTCCTGTAAAGGCAAACTGAAATCCGCCAGCTCCACTGCTCCTGAGAAGAACTTTATCTTGGCTTTTTCTGCTTTGCTGTTCTCTCTGCTGAGCCTTGGGTGGGGCTAGGTCAGTGTTCCCTGCCTCTCAGTAGGGCATGCCCTACTTTTGAATCCATTCACCTGGGGAGTGCTTTCGCCCTTGACTTCCTGCCAAAAAGTATGAGAGACCTTTCCATGACTGAACTGGGAGTTTGCTTAAGATAACAATTTCATATTTACTGTATGATTTTAAACTCCAGTTGAACGTTAAAAAGACCAAAAACAACAACAGAAAAAAGCATGTCTTTTGTTCTGCTCTTTGAATTCCTATTTCATGAGGGGCCGCTGAAAAGTTCTCAGCCCAAGCAACAAAATTGTGGCAGTCTCCATCAAGGGCTGTACACATAGTCCTGCAATTTTCCACTTTTTTTCATTCCATATTTTTCCAACGGTACTTGGTGATTTCAAATTGGAAGGTGGGGGGGGGGGGGGGCTCTGTTTATGATGACATTATTGCATGTCTTTCAGCCTAGAACAAATTCCATAGCTTAAGCATCGAAACAGGAAAGAAGGTACCAAGCCTCGGGGTGAAACCGAACAACAAAAGAACGCGTCGGCGTATAAACGCGTTGGCTTTTGGTGCTTCTTTTCTGACGTATAGACGCCGACGCGTTTATACACAACATTTGCAGAGCATTACAAGTCCCTTATTGTCTGCTGAGGAAGGCAACGAAGTCGCCAAAACTTGGATCCTAGTCGGGATTACAGTACATTTGTTTTGCACATCGAGGACTTGTTATTGAACTTTGGACAAACTATTAACAAAGCACATGTAACGGTAGGTTGGTCTTGACATCTCCTTTGCCTCTTCTTTCGTTGGTCTATAGCTTAAGCATCAATACATCCGTCAGCTGAGCCCCCAATATGTCCCCTATCTCCATGAAGCTTGTCATTTCATAGGAATCGCTAATAGGAACACCTTCAAACTTTAGGACAGCCATGGCTTGTATGGGAGATCTGCATCTCCAAATGCCTGTTACTTAGCACTGTTGCTCTCATTCAACATCAAGTTACATAAAGCAGCCATTTCACCATCTGCCAATTAAAGGGTTAAACAGGGGGAAAATGTATCATTGAATTTTTCTTTGCATGGGAGGATGGATGTCGTTGAGCATAACTGGTTGTTATCCTTACACTATTACGGTAATCCATTTGCTTGTCAGTTTGCCATTTGGTGGGATTAAGGGGGCAACTGTGCTCCTCCGGTGGATGATGCTCAGTAACTTCTGATGTCGATCTTTTAGGACATAGATGGTTAGTCCCCTTCTGAAATGGAGAATAAAATTCGATGAACTTACCTCGCCTTTGTCCTGCTGAAAACTCACCCAATGCATATGTGGATTGGGTTCTATATTTCTAAACTGGACTGAATTAAAGCCGACACCAAGAACATCTCTTCCACATTTTCTTTTGTTTTTTCCATTCACTGTGAAATTATTGGGTTTTCTTGTCTTGTTGCTGCAAACTCACCCAGACCACGCCCCCCCCCCCTTGCCAATAACACGCACTTGAGTTTAATGTGTTCATATACAGTAAAACCTTGGATTGCAAGTAACTTGGTTTGCAAGTGTTTGCAAGACAAGCAAAACATTTGATTAAATTTTAACTTGATAATCAAGCAAGGTCTTGCAATACAAGTACATACAGTAAACACACATCACAACTGAGACGATGGTTCGTCTCTCTCTGACACTGCGAGAGTGTAGTGACTGTTCTAAACGAGCGAGGTCTTGCAATACGAGTACATACAGTATACACGCATCACATCATCACAACTGAGCCGATGGTTCTTCTCTCTCCTGACGCTGCAGGAATGTAGTGACTGTTCTAAACGAGCGAGGTCTTGCAATACGAGTACATACAGTATACACATGTCACATCATCACAACTGAGCCGATGGTTCTTCTCTCTCTGACGCTGCAAGAGTGTAGTGACTGTTCTAAGCGAGTGAGGTCTTGCAATACAGGTACATATAGTATTTTTTTATTAAAGTTTTTGGCTTGTGGAACGAATTTGTCTGAGTTTCCATTATTTCTTATGGGGAAATTCGCTTTGATATACGAGTGCTTTGGATTAAAAGCCTGCTTCTGGAATGAATTATGCTCGCAAACCAAGGTTTGACTGTATATATATCCCGGTGTATAAAATGAGGACTTAAAACATTTATAGGCCAGTTTATGCACATATCAAATGCAAACAGGGCTTGTAAAGTGTGAGGGCCTTAATGTCGTCTCTGATCCCCTGCATACCATCTCCATTCAGGAAGATCATTTGAGAGATTTAAAAGTGGTTTAAAGACATTTTCTGTGTCAAGATGCTGGTAGCTAATTGTCATTTAACCCTTTATTTGGCACTGTTGCTCAGAAGCAACATATGTACTATTTAATCAACTATAATAATCCTCTAAGCGCGCATGCGCACTTAGGAAGCTGTGGGTACCTGACAAATGCTGTGTCCCTCCGTGGCCGTATTCGGCGGCATAAGCGCATGCGCCAGCTTGGCGCACTGGACGGCGGGATGAAGGTGGTGCGGAGCAATTGTTACTTTGCGCGCGGCAGTTTCCCCTGCTTTCCTCAATGACGGTTGTTTTTTTTATGCGGCGGATTCCCGTGCAAGGAGCCTCTGGTTGTTGAGCTTTACAGCCTGTAGTTGTTGCCGTTCGCTGTGGAGTTTTTCACACGCCAGTTTCCCTAAATGAAAAAAAAAAAAAAGGCGGTTACCAAAACTTAAAAAAGGAGCCTGCTTCGGGACCTGCCCCATCTGCCTCCAAAAACCCAACTCTCCAGTTCCCCCAGCTGATAAGAGGAGCCTGCTGCGGGACCTGCCCCGTGTGTCTCTGAAAAAAGGGACATGTGAACTTTTTCACTCAGCAGTTTACCCAACTGAAAAAAAAACCTCAACATTTTCCCCAACTGGAAAGAAGAGCCTACTGCCCCATCTCCCTTAGAAAAAAAAGGAAAACTTATAAGATAAGCCTGCTTGGGGAAGGGAGCTATTTTACTTTATTTTGTGGGAAGGGTGTTTGCTGGGGGAGCTGTTAACTATCTTGCATAAGCTAAACTTCTCAAATAAGCTGTTCAGGGAAGGGAAATATTTTGCTTTAATTTGGGTGAAGTGTGTGTGCTGGGGAGTCAGTGAACGATCTTACATTACTTTAGGTAAAGGGGGGTATGTTGGGAAGGGAACAATCTTGCTTCCATTTGGGGAGAGGAGTGTGATTTGTTGGGGACAGGAAATGATCTTGGTTTACTTTGGGGGAGGGGTGTGAATATATATATATATATATTTTTTTTTTTTAAATAAATTTTTTTTACTGTAAGCCGCTTAGAAATGTGATAAGCGGGATAACAAATTTTAATGAAACTTGGAATATTTTGCTTAAATTTGGGAGAAGTGTGTGTGCTGGGGAAGCAGTACTCCTGAAGGAACTGACGGGGAAGGTAAAAGGAAGGGAGAAGGACTACTGCTGGACAGAGGGAGCAGGGAAAGGGTACTACTGGACAAGGGGGAGGTAAAAGGAAGGGAAAAGGGCTACTGCTGGACAGGGGGACATGGGAGGTAAAAGGAAGGGAGAAGAGACAGAAAGACTGACAGACAGCCAGGGAGAGAGACAGACAGAAAGACAGGGGGCAGGGAGAGAGACAGACAGACAGTAAGAAAGGGGGCCAGGGAAGAGACAGACCGAAAGAAAGAAAGGGGGCAGGGAGAGAAAAAAAAAGATAGAGGTAAAAAAAGAAAGAAATGCCTCAGTGACCCATTATGCTAAAAGTCTACACATCTATTCTAGCACCCATTATGTAATGGGCTTAAACACTAGTAAACAATATTTAAGCTAAGGTTATAAAATAGAATAAAATAATTAAATTGGTCTGATGAGGAAAGGACACTTAAAACCACGGACTGTGAGAGTTTTTCGAGTCTCTGGTGGTGTCGCTGAGGACTATGAGAGATTGTTACTGAGAAATCCTAATGGTTGCTATTTGAAGATATAATAGCTACCTAATTGTAGTTGATGTGAAGGATAGTTTAATAGTGGAGTGCCTTAGAAACATGACGGCAGAAAAGGGCCACGACCCATCAAGTCTGCCCACTCTAATGACCCACCCCCCTAGCCTCTGCCTTGACCATCTAAATTTTCTTATGGTAGATCTACATCTCCAAATGCCTGTTACTTGGCACTGTTGCTCTTGTTCCACATCAAGTCACGTAAAGCAACTGTTTCACCATCTGCTAATTAAAAGGCTAATTAATGTACCCGGTTGCACCCTCGCTGTCTGCTCAGAGGGACGCCTGGGTTTTGTGGCTGTTTGAATAGTTCTCCATAATTACTTTTTCACTTACTGTTCTTTCCAATAGTGTTGCTTCTTTTCTTTTTTTAAAATTAATTTTTAACATACTGATTGCGAACTGCCCAGAAAGGTCTCTAATGGAAGGCACATCAAATTTTAAACAAATTTGGAAACTTGGAAAATGATCCAGCTATAAATATCAAAATCCAACGCATAATATATCCACAAATATCTAGCAATTTTTTTTTTTTTCTGTTTTAGACCATCAGAGGTGAGATCTTCAAAGCAACATCAATGAGAGAATTTTTATCATCAGACTTGTCATCGGTCCATTTTTTCACTCACAATTATTATAAACCTCTTCAGCTTGGCTAGTATTCAAGCACTTATATCCAGCAATTTTACTTATCTTAGTTGCATCGGGGGATAATTCAGTGCCGACACAAACACGTTTTACCTGAAAGGCTGTTTCAAGGCCAATTCCCCCTTTGATGTAGCGTCTACTAAATTCACATTACATATAATTACAACACGCAGTATACAATAGAAGACTTAAAATAGGTCCTAAGCAACACACAAAAATATCCAAACATGGTGTAACCCCCCTGAATTGCCTGAGCCTCTTCTAGATCCTGAAAAGGCTACATTAAAAATTCTGTTTCAAGATGTAATAGTCAGTGAAGGAAATATATACAAGTTGGAGGACGCTGCCCTGACATTGTACTGGAAGTTATCATTGTTGGTGTTTCTGAAAGCCCTGCCGGTGCCAGAGCCTCCTTTTCGATTGAGAGATGTGGAGTGTAGCTGCTGAGCCATGTGTGTAATTGCTGTTCTGTGGAGATGCTGGTGCTGGATCCTCTTGCATTCCTCACATACTTCCTTCTCCCCTTTCCCCTCCTCCCAAACAACTCTCTTCTACATTGATGTCTTTTGCTGATCTCCCTTTCTAAAATATTGGCGCCGAAAGGACAGTGCTTAGTGTGATCCTATAAAACCTATGCTTAGGGGCATTGCACTTTGTAACATTTAGGCTCACCAAGGCCTGCGAGAACTTGTGGAAGCCAATTACTGGTGGCTCTCCATGGGGCAGGAGTGCAGAAAGGCCGCTCCTGCTCTGGTTCACCGCTGGACCACCGGGGATTTTAAAGGTACTCAGGGGAGGCGGAAGGCAGGTAAAGGAAGGCACAGTCAGCCAGGTCAGGAGGCGGGAGGTATCTTTCCTGTCCCGGCCCAGCGCTGGCCCACCAGGTCTTACAACAGGCCCAGTGGAGGCCTGTAAGACATTGGGAGGAAAGGAGGGACAGGGTACGCGGCAGGGAGGGGGGTTGTGTCAGAGCTGGGCAGGGTACTTGAATATTAACCCCCCCTCCGGTTTATATTCAAGTCAACAATTTATCCTCCTCTTGGGGGGAAAGGTTAACTAGGCTTATATTCGAGTATACTGTATACAGTATCTGCACCTAAGCTGTGCACAGATCAGGCATATTCTATAACAGAGTGCATAATTTTTGGAACACCCACAATCTGCGCATGCTCCACCCCTGACCACACCATTAGTTGAGATTAAAGCACTAGAAATTACCTGCAACACACCAGAACACCACCGCGCCATGCCATTTTTTGGGGGGGTTCAGGGGGATGGTGGCTTAGGGTGCTGGTGTGTGTGTGGGGGGTGCCATGGTGTGGGACTGTTTTGCAGGAAGGATTAGGCATCCCTCCTGCCATTTTGGGGGGGGGGGGTTCGGGGAGACGGTGGCTCAGGGGTGTCTGGCGCAGGGGGAAAGGCTTTTTTCTTTTTTTTTATGGGACAGATTGTGCATGTGTTAAAAAAAAAAGAACCCTAACAGTAGTGACAGGAGGCTGCTTCCCCCGTCACTGCTGTTAGGGCTCTGCACACGTATCAGTCGCTCACTGAGCGATTGATCAGTCGCATTTGCGTGCAAACTTGATAGCGCATCGATCGCTGCTGGAAAATCAGCCAACAGCGATCCAGTCGGTATATTTAGTGCTTCTAGCCCTAAGTGGAAGATGTTCTTGTTTGATTTTTACTGCCGGTTAGTCATAGGCCTTATCCTGAAAATAGAGAAAGAAACATTATTTGCCCAGCCTGAGTAAAGTGATATCGGAGAGAGAAACCAAAAAGCAAATTCCTCTTTAGAAGTATGTTTGTGTTTAAATTGTGCTAGAAATAGATTTTCAGAAACCTAAGGACTTGGGTAATAGAATACAGAAGAGAGAACAAGCCCCCCCCCCCCTCCGCAGTTGTTACCTGGAAATTTTTTTTCTCCGACGAGCCATTTTGTCACGCTTTGGAGATCTTGAGTGCTCTCAGCTCTGCCATTTTCTCATACAAGAGGGACAGGTAGAAACAATAACTGGGAGAAAAATTGAGTGCCTAAAACGTTTTGTTTTATTGCTTTGCGTTTGGGACTTGGTTGTGACCATCCTCATGTATAATTGGTCCTTGATGATCTGATAATCTGTGTATATGCAGAGATTTGCATAAATGTGTGTAGGGATGTTATTGAGAATGTTTAGCCAGCAAGGAGTTTTGATCGGCATTCTTTTCAGTTTGTAATTATTAAAGGGGCAGCCAAGTGATCACAAATGAAAAGCCAGAACTACCCATATACATATCCAAGAGTCATAAGCATTCTTGTAGAAGGTGTGTTTATTTATGAATGCAACTTCAAATGTGCATTAAAATGATGCCAGGAAAGATAGTATATATATATAAAAAAAATCTTCTTTCCTTGCATGACATCAAATTCTTGACTTGGTGGCACTTTGGCAATCTTTGCTGGGAAGGGGTAAAACGCGGACCTCACGGACCTGACGGACCTCGCGGATCTAAACCCGTACGGCCTTAAAAATCTGAGGTCCGTGTCGATCCGTGTCCGTGGCGCTTGTAGTTTCTGTCGCTGACAGACCTTGATGAGATTTTAGCGCTGACGGATCCGTCTCAGCATAGGGAAGGAAAAGTGTTAGGATCCGTCAGCGCTAAAAATCTCATCAAGGTCTGTCAGCGATAGAAACTACAAGCGCCACGAACACGGACAGAAAAGGGGCCTCAGATTTTTAAGGCTGTACGGGTTTAGATCCGCGAGGTCCGTCAGGTCTGTGAGGTCCCTTCCCATCTTTGCTTAGTTTATTCTTGAAATTTAAATTTTTTTTGTAGACAGACAAAGCAGTTCTTTTACATAACAAATCTGTGCTTGGATTTTACATATTTGAGGGCAGAAAAAAAAGTCTCTCAAAATACATCAAACCAATAATTAATTTTATGGTTTATTAGGTTTGATTTACTGTCTTTTTTTTTATATATATATATAACCAGGACAGTTTAGAAATTTAAAAACAGAAGGAACTATAATGAGATAGGCCACAAAAGTCAAGCTACAGCTTCTTCAGCCGTCACTGCGTCGTAACCAAAGCAGTGCTAGCCGTTTTAAATTTCTTATGTGGGCCGGTGAGTTCCAAAGGATTGGTGCAGTACAGAAAATGTGCACGTAATCATACATACTAGTTTGGCTCAGGACACAGGCAGTTTCTAATGCAGTGGTTTTCAACCCAGTCCTCAGGAACCACCTGGCCTGTTTGGGCTTTCAGGACATCGGCCATGAATATGCATGAGAGAGATTTGCATACCAAGAAGGCACTGCATGCAAATCTCTCTCACACATGTTCATTGTGCATATCTTGAAAACCTGACTGGCAAGGTGGACCATGAGGACTGAGTTGAAAACCACTGGTTTAGGGATCAAAGGGCTGTGCCTGGTAGAGCCTGCCCAGTAGCATATGCTTCTCTTAGAGATTAAGCAAGGCACATGTACTCGTGGGCAGTACAAATGGATCATTAAATTAGTTATAGCTCATTTAATCGCTCCATCCAATACTATTTGGACAGTGGCAGCACCTCTGATTTAGGAATCCATTTTCAGTATACATGTACACATGTATACTGCGTCCAGTATTGGTCGCCGTACCTAAAGAAGGATATGGCGATACTCGAGAGGGTTCAGAAGAGAGCGACACGCTTGATAAAGGGTATGGAAAACCTTTCATACGCTGAAAGATTGGAGAAACTGGGGCTCTTTACCTTGGAGAAGCGGAGACTCAGAGGGGATATGATAGAGACTTACAGGATCATGAAGGGCATGGAGAAAGTGGAGAGGGACAGATTCTTCAAACTTTCAAAAACTACAAGAATGAGAGGGCATTCGGAAAAATAAAGAGGGGAAGAAAAAGTGACCTAGAAAAAAGGGAAGAACAGATGCTGGACCTACAAGTGGGGGTGGGGGGATGATAGAGTGAGGTGGGAAGGGAGACAATAGTAAGTTTTTGCTTTTTTCTCATTGACTGGAATTATATTTTATTTTGGTTTTATTATATTTTGCTAATTTATGTTGAATCCTTGCATTATTCTTCCTTGTGTTAATCTATTATATCTTTTCCCTCTCAGGTATTTGACATTTCTACCTGTTTGGTGTTTTATTTATCTTTCTTGCTTTTAATATATAGTTTATACCATTTACTTCTTAGGCACTTTAGCTATATTGTAATCCCAATTTTGGGACAGATAGAACATAAGAATAGACTTACTGGGTCAGACCAATGATCCATTAAGTCCAGTAGCTTGTTCTCACGGTGGCCAATCCAGGTCACTAGTACCTGGCCAAAGCCCATTCCGTGCAGAATCCCCAAAGAGTAGCACGATTCTAGAACCCCAAATAGTATCAACATTCCATGCTACTGATCCAGGGCAAGCAGTGGCTTCCCCCATGTCTTTCTCAATAACAGACTATGGACTTTTCCTCCAGGAACCAAACCTTTCTTAAAACCAGCTAAGCTATCCGCTCTTACCACAATCATGTTCCAGATAGGGAAATTCTGTTTGCCTTACTACTTCATACAAATGGTTCTATTTATTTTTATTGTTAAAATTTTCTTCTTGTATTTACATTTTTTGTGACCGCATTGAACCGAAATACTTATGTCATGTTATGTAAAGACTTATGTAATACTGCATCTACTGGAAGGAGAGAGTGCTGTGGAACCCATCCAATTGCTGGAAGCTGCCTTGTTCCAAAAGTGGCTTCCATGCTGATTCCCTCTTACTTGACGTAATCTTAAACCAATATTTTGTAAGACTGGATTCTAGTTTAGAACAGGTATTGAAAACTTTAGCTGTCTTAGTCCGCATCTTCGGTGGTGGAAGACAGAGACACCATCACTCTTGCCATCAAAGAAAACGAAGTTAGGAAGAAGTGTACCCTAGGCCCAAGGAATGTTTTGAAAATTTGCTTGTGCCTAAGCTTTAATTTCATACAGGCCAATGCGGAGATCATCTGGTGATTCCATAACCTCGTTGTGCTACATTTGCAGGCAAAAAAAAAAGGCCCCAATTCCTCCCTCCCACTGAACCCTCTCCCCCAAGGTTGTTTGATGCCTCTGATGATGCTGGCGTCTCCCACCCCGACACCCCCTGCACCTTTCAATTAAAAGACGGCAGGAGGTATACATAGAAACATAAAAACATAGAAACATAGAAGATGACGGCAGAAAAGGGCTACAGCCCATCAAGTCTGCCCACTCTGCTTACCCACCCCCTGTCTATGCCCTAATGACCCAATTTCCTTATCTTGACCCTCGTAGGGATCCCACATGGGTATCCCATTTATTCTTAAAGTCTGGCACGCTGTCTGCCTCGATCACCTGCACTGGAAGCTTGTTCCAATGATCAACCACTCTCTCTGTGAAGAAATACTTTCTGGTGTTGCCATGAAATTTTCCGCCCCTGAGTTTGAGCGGGTGCCCTCTTGTACCCATTCCCTTTTGCTGCCGAGGTCCCCTACCCCCTCATACCTTTATGATGAAGGCTTGCCAGAGAAATGCCTGCTCCCTCTGGCCGGTAGGCCTGCCATTTCTTCCCGGTGCATCCCAGGATGCACCAGAAAAGGGCCTAAGGCCCTCATTGGCCCAGGCGCGAAGACTTCTCCCATAGTAGGGGCCTTAGACATCTGGGTCTATCAGAGGCTCACACGCCTCCCCTGTGCATCTCCACCATTTTGAAGAGGCGGGCCTGCTGGCCAGAGGGAGTAGGTGTCCCTCCAGCCGGCTTTCATCGTAAAGGTACCGGGAGAGGGGATGGGGGAGCCCAGCAGCTGGAGGGAATGGGCATCCCTCCTGCTGATCTTGTATAGGGTGTGGGGGGGCCAGGCAGCGGCAGACTGGGGGGGGGAGATTTCCCTCTGCTACTCTCCCTGCTGGTGAATCAGCTGAGCCGGCAGGATTCTCTGGAAGACTTGCGGCTCAGAGGTCGGGGCAGGGAGAGCAGCTTTGATGGGAGATGTGCTTGGAGATTGCTTTTCTTAGCAAGCGCCAGGCACATTTCTTCCTGCATGCTATTATTCCGAGAATCACCCATAAAATAAAAATCGCTCCCACTATGGCCACTACGTTGATTCGCTGGATTTTACCAGCAAGTTTTTAGAATCCGGCCCTGAGACTGTAGTCTTTAAATTTCTGACCCTTTTTGCCAGTAGTATCTTCTATTCACTTTCCCCAGGTTTGGAAAATAAAAAAAGAGTCCAGCTGATAAAACCCTGTCCTCTACACAGTTTTGTGGATGGGTTATTATGATATTCGATTTCCCTCCTCTCGTCCCACCTGCCTTTTCTGCTGTGGGTTCACCAGTGCTGAGTTTGTCTTTCTAATGTCCTGTGTTTTGATCCCTCCTTCCTGCTGATTCATTTGATGGTGTTGTATTTTAGGATTAGGCCTGGCTCTAGGGACTTCTGCTCAGTCCTGGTGCTGCAGTGTTCATTGGCGTGAAATATCCAGCCTTTTGAAACCAATGCAACACAAAGATACTCTGATGCTCAGCAGCTGGTTATTTCTGTCTTTAAACTTTAATGTGTTCTGGCATTTGAGCTCATCTATGAATGTAAATGGCTGCTGGACTGAAATTTTACTGACAGCAATTAAAGACAGAAAACTAATTTCCCCCTCCTTCTCCCCGTGAAGGACCATGTTTTGTCTTCCATCATTACTGGATGAAGAAATGTTATTGCTGGGTTATTCCGCTTAAGTGCACAGAAATAAAGGGTTATTATTTAAAGGGGTTTTACCAGGCAGCAGAGCCTAATTAAGCTGAGTTGGCCAGCTGCCAATATTCAGCAACACATAACCAGGCAGTGCCACTGAACTGAGAAACTAGCTAAGTTGGGGGTGGTCCACGGGCAGAGTTTGGCCAGAGCCAATTAATGGTGCACCTGCTAACTGGCTAAGTAAGAGGATAAAGTTAGCACAGCAAAAAGGCCCAGTTAAGTCCTGGGTTGCTGCACTAACTTAGATATTCAGTGCTAGAGGCCAGACATGTCCGCAGCATTGAATATCCAGCATTAATTCAGCCCATGGCTGTGAGTGCAGTACAGGCTGCTTACTGTTACAGATTGAATATTGGGCCCAAAAGGTTTTACATAAGAACATAAGAATTGCTACTGCTGGGTCAGACCAGTGGTCCATCGTGCCCAGGAGTCTGCTCACGCGGCGGCCCTTAGGTCAAAGACCAGCACCCTGAGACTAGCCCTATTTACGTATGTTCTGGTTCAGCAGGAACTTGTCTAATTTTGTCTTCAATCCCTGGAGGGTATTTTCCCCTATGACAGACTCCTGAAGAGCGTTCCCGTTTTCTACCACTCTCTGGGTGAAGAAGAACTTCCTAACATTTGTACGGAATCTATCCCCTTTCAACTTTAGAGAGTGCCCTCTCGTTCTCCCTACCTTGGAGAGGGTGAACAACCTGTCCTTATCTACTAAGTCTATCCCCTTCAGTACCTTGAATGTTTCGATCATGTCCCCTCTCAATCTCCTCTGTTCGAGGGAGAAAATGCCCAGTTTCTCTAATCTTTCACTGTACGGCAATTCCTCCAGCCCCTTAACCATCTTAGTTGCTCTTCTTTGGACCCTTTTGAGTAGTATTGTGTCCTTCATGTACAGCGACCAGTGCTGGACGCAGTACTCCAGGTGAGGGCGCACCGGCATGATAACCTTCTCCGATCTGTTCATGATCCCCTTCTTTATATAAGGTATTGGTTCAATAAAAAGGACCACATTATATTTTTGTTTATTTTAATCTCCACTTCTGATGTTGACTTGATATAACATTGTATGATTCAACTATGTTATGGCCAAATTGTTGGGTAGACTGGATGGAAAAAAAAAAAAAAGATGAGGTAGAGCAAACATTCAAGGGAACCAGTCCTTTAAATTAAGAAACATGAAGCCAGATGGAGGCCAAATGGCCCATTCAGTCTGCCTATCTTCAGCATCTACTATCTTCCTAAGAGATCCAGTGTGCCTGTTCCATGCTTTCTTGAATTCAGACACAGACTTTGTCTCTGCAACTTCTACCGGAGACTATTCCATGCATCTACCACCCTTTCTGTAAAAAGGTATTTCCTTAGATTACTCCTGAGCCTCTCACCTCTTAACTTCATCCTATGCCCTCTCATTCCAGAGCTTCCTTTCAGATTAAAGAGATTGGCATCATGCGCATTTTTGCCAGATATGATAGAGGCATTTAAATACCTATCTCCTCTCTCCTGCCTTTTCTCCATAGTGTACATATTGAAATCTTTAAGTCTGTCCCCATACACCTTATAATGAAGACCACTGACCATTTTAGTAGCCTTCCTCTGGACTGACTCCATCCTGTTTATATCGTTTTTGAAGGTGTGGTCTCCAGAATTGTACACAGTATTCTATATACTGGCCATACATCTTTCTATGCACCCAAGTATCCTTCTAGCTTTCACTGTTGCCTTTTCAACCTGTTTGGCCACCTTTAGATCACACCCAAGTCCCACTCCTCTTTCGTGCACAAAAGTTCTTCACCCCCTAAACTGTACCATATTCCCTTGGGATTTTTGCAACTCAATAGCAAGACCTTGCATTTCTTAGCATTAAATCTTAACTGCCAAATTTCAGACTATTCTTCAAGCTTCGCTAGCTCTTTCCTCATGTTATTCACACCATCAGGGTATCTGCTGTATTGCAGATTTTGGTATCATCCGCAAAGAGGGAAAATCTCTTACCTGACAGCCCTTCAGAAATATTGCTTACAAAAATGTTAAAAAGAACAGGCCCAAGAACTGAACCTTGAGGCACACCACTGTTCTCTGAGGCTTTTTCTCTTTTATGTTTGTTGGGTAGACTGGATGTACCATGCAGGCCACCCCAGTACTGAAAGAGTTACACTGACTCCTGATTAAAAGCAGGGTGAAATTCAAGATCTTGTTGCTGACATACAAAATTGTTCATCTCTTGGAACCATAATATCTAGTGAGCCAAGAATACCTGTTGGAAATACCCTCTTTCAGAGACATCAAATACAAAAGTGTTAGGACAAGAATATTCTCAGTGATGGCTCCAAGATGGTAGAACTCTCTTCCGAAGGAATTAAAACTAGAAAAGGACCCTGGAAAGTTCAAGAAAGGGATAAAGACTATCCTCCTCACAGACTACTTTAATTAATAAAGCAACATAGAGGAGATACCTAGCTAGTCCCCATTAGGAACACAACATAGAACACGATTCAGGTATTGTGTGCAAATAGGTAGGAGTTAGTATGAAAATAGTACACGATACTTGTATTATATATGTATATACTTAGGAAGATTGACTGTGGTATAAATGTGTAGTTATATGTAGGATGATTGATTATGGTATAAATGTGTACTGAAAACCATCTAAAAAAAACGCTAACTCTGAATTGTAACATCTTTATAGAAACTCACGTAAACCACTCTGATTTGACTCCCCAGTCTAGTGCTGCCTGATTCAGGAAAAAAAAAATTGATTTGATTTGATTCAGCCTATTGAATCGATTTTTCGATTCGATTCAATTTTCCTCCTCAATTGGGTGTTTTTTTCAAACATTCTGGTGGGTTTATTTTATAGCCTCTTCACCAACTCCATCCCCTTTGCCCTCTCCCACCCACACTGGCACTGTGGTATAAACAAACAAAAAAAGACATTTCCTCTCTCTGTTAAATCCTAGCTCATGTTCGTGGTCTAATACCAGCTCTGGCAGGATACACATTTCAAATCTGACATATTGTAATCACAAGGATAGCACAAGAGTATGTGTGTGATATATCACGGTAAAAGATTGCTAATCATGCAGGATTATATGAGGAATTAGACAAGATAAAATGAACATACTGAAATGATAATGTGATCTTAAAAATGTGGGATAACCTCAAAGGTTAGGTTAACCTTTAGAAAGCTAAACAACTAAAAAACCAAAAAATGTGCAAGATTGCATAACATCAAAAAGGGACACAAAAGTAAAAAATAAATAAAAAGTAAAAAATAGAGATATGGTGTCATAAAAGTAAAAATTAGGTGATAAAATGGTGACTCAAAAAAGCATAGCACAAAAGGCTCTACTACAATCACAAATTGATAAAAGGAGGAGCCTCAAGCTCATATAACTAAAAAATAAAATGCCATGACACTAAAATGTAATTATAGTATATATACAGCGTAGCATGGCTTAAAATAACAGTACTAATAATATAGGATAAAATAAAATCTTATAAAAACATGTGTGCAGAACAATACGTTCCTGATGAGCTGAATGGAAAAATAATAGTAATGAATAATATGTGAAAAGAGAATCAGTGAAAAGGGGCAAAAACAGGACAGCAAAAAAACTAAGTCCACGGAGGGACGTGTAGAGATCAACCTGTGCATATAATGTGATACAAGCACCAATGTGCTAGAACAGTGGTCTCAAACTTGCGGCCCAGGGGCCACATGCGGCCCGCCAGGTACTATTTTGTGGCCCGTGGTCTGAACTAGTGCTGCCCGCTCTTTGCAGCATCCTCCTGCTTCCCCCCATGTCTCCCGCTCTTACCTTCAGATAATTACCGCTGCCTGCAGAGAGGATCGCCGGTGCTGTAGCGATCCTTGCAGGCTGCCGTCATCCTCAGCAGCACGTTCTCTCTGCCGTAATCCTGCCCCTGCAGTAATTAGCTGAAACTAAGATCGGGAGGCCAGGGGGGGGGGGAAGCTGGAGGATGCTGCAAAGAAGGGGGTAACATGCAGGCCTTCGGGGTGGGGGGGGAAGATTTATAAACTATAAAGAGTTTTACCTCATGCAAAATTGTCATTTCTTTAATAAAAACTTCAAAAGAGACCAACAATGAGGCAAAAATGGTCCAAAGGTTCCCAGAGTGGTTCAGCAGTGACGGTGACAACTTGTGATAATAATATCAATAAATTACTTTATAAATTTAGTGAAGTAAGGTACCCTCAGTGTGAGGGGTCAGCGATGGGAGCAATCCTCCAACGCTTCACACAACAGGGTGGAGGCAACCAAGCCCCCACCTGTACACCATCATCGGGTACCTAAGTGTGCTTTAAATCAAAATAACACAACCACCATAAACACAGTGAACAGTGAACACAAGTGAATCCAATCACAGCTACCACTCTGGGAACCCCCCAGCCAACTCCCAGTCCTAGAGTGAAAAATGAAAAAAGGAGACTTAGCTTCAGTAAATCTTCATCTGTTGTCCAGGGGTACAAAAGGCAAGGCAGATGAAACGCCACAGAATACCAGGTCCAACCAGCCTGGTTTCGGGAACACGTCCCTTCCTCAGGAACCCGTAATTCAGAAAATCAATGACATAATCCAAGTCAGATGGAAGGAAGGAGGAGCTAATTTCTTTAATAAGACATTAACTATTTTTTCTGTGGCCCTACAAATTCAAAATGTGGCCCTGCAAAGGGTTTGAGTTTGAGACCACTGTGCTAGAGCGATCCGAGTGAAATGATGAGAAACCTAAATAAAAATGGTCTAAACCTAATCTGGCCACCAGGTAGCACAGAATCTGAGCGCAGGAAACACGATAATATAGGACACCGCCACAAGAGTGTAAAAACACAAACATGTGCACAGGAACTCAAATGACAAGATGCCCCTAACAAATAGTATGAGGATACGTACTGACAACGGCAGATATGAGAAAGGAGGCAGGACGCAGCATGCACACAAGAGGCTAGAAAGATATAAGGACCGTGCAGGAAATCCAACAAGAAATATAAATGTAAAACGAAGTAGTGTTAGCACTGATATGCTAGAAATGATCCAAACAAGAGAAGATATAGATCGACTAAAAAGTGAATAAATAAATAGGACTTACCAATTAGAACCGCAAAAGAGCACAAGATATGCCGTGTAAAAAGATGCCATGGGAAACAGAAAGCAAGGATATGCTAGGGGAATGTGATGTGGAGGCACATGATTGGAGGAGAACAATACCATGTGATGAGCTATGTGAGAGAGTAAGGGGCTGTGCCAAAACTATCAGCCGGATTGTAGGCAGTGCAAAAGGAGGGGAAGACTAAGGCAAAATTACATGAAGGCACGGAGAGGAGGGCACCGAATCGGGAGGCCGATTTTTTTTAAAAAAGAAATCGATTCGAATCGATTCACCCGAAGTGAATCGGTGAATCGATTCGAATCGGAAATCGGGCAGCACTACCCCAGTCATTAGTAGCAGTATAGAAGCTTTCAATAAATGTGAGTTGTAAACTTCGATTGAATGAGTATATCTTCTTATGTAATGAGGAAAGGAATAAGTTTTATACGAAGAAAATGTTAGAAGTACAACATAACCCTCAAGAATTATTTCATACGGTGCAATACCTAGTGAATGGAAATGAAGAGCATATTGAGGTTAAGACTTATCCTAATTGGTATGCTGAATTCATGATTGAGAAGATTGATAGAATGTTTATAATGAATCAGGAGGATGATAAGGATGATAGTTTGTGGGAAGGAGATTAGAGTGGTGAAGATATGCTCAAATGGTAGATGAGGAAGAAAGAGTGGTTAAAGGATTAACACCAACAAGATCAATTTGGGACCCTTGTTCATTGGCTCTGATAAAAACAATAATTGAGGATACAGCAATACCATTAACTGATATTTTTAAATAAATCTCTGCAGCTAGGATTAGTGCCCGATTGTTGTAAGGTTGTGCCAATAAAGCCAGCTCTAAAGAGGCAGAACATGGACCGAGAGAGTATGGCTAATTCTAGACCGATCTCAGTGTTATACCTGTTATACTAAAAACAACTGAATGGATTGTGTCAGAGAAACTTGAGGAATTTGTAGAGGAAAATAGTAGTCTGGATGTACATCAATATGGGTTTAGGAAAGGTCAAGGAGGGGTGGAAGCTTTATTATTGTAAATTTTTGATGTGCTCTGGAGAGGTATGGATGGGGGGGAGAACATTTTGTATGGTATCGTTAGACATTTCCTTGGCCTTCGATGGGGTTGATCCTTTGATCCTGCTGAATAAATTACAGAAAAGTGATATGGGGGTACAGTTTTAAAATTGTTTTGGTCGCTATTAACAGATCGGAGGTTTATAGTGAAAAATGGTGAGAGTATGTCTGCAACATTTCCAGCAAAGAGAGGGGTGCCACAGAGTTCAGCACTCTCAGCGTTGCTGTTCAATGTGTACATTGCATCATTGGACGCTCAATACCGTATTTATGCAGATGATACTTGCTTCTTTTTCTCTGCTGAATCAGGGATGGATTATGTACGAAGAAAACTGACAAGAGTGCATGGATAAAACAAAGGAATGGATGGATGAAAATGTTTTGAAAGATTGCAGAATCAACATACACATTATGTTTAAAACAAACATACATTAGATATTCAAAACAAATTCAAGATAAAATGAAAACTGAATGAAACGAATCATACCTTCCCTCACTTAAATTTTATGTCCTACTCCCAGCTCACACCAGACAAAATCCATTCCCATTTTCTTTTTAAGTCCTAGACTTCTTCATTCCTATCAAGTGCAGTATGGTTATGCCTTCAGTTGTTTTCTAAACATCAAATAGTCACTTTGTCAACATATGGAAGTGGTTAAAGTATTTCACAAAAACAAACCTGCATCAGAAATAACTAGAATCTCTTGTGACTACTGGCTAAGCTTGAAGAACAGGTGGAGCCACTAGCTGCTTAATTTATCAAGATCAGTGGGGATAATGTTCAAAAATGTTGAAAATGTCCCATGGAGTGCTGCCTCTGGGGAAACTGTCATCCCTGGGTTTGTTTGTTTTATTTATAATCCGCCTTTCACCAAGCGGAGCACAACATAACATCTTCTATAATAAAACCCTAAGCGCGCATGCGCACTTACTACACTTAGTGGCGTACCAAGGGGGGGCCCGGTCCGCCCCGGGTGCACGCTCCAAGGGGGTGCACAGCTGGCCGGGTCCACACTCCGGAGCCTCCCGTGCTGCTCTGAACGGCACCTCAGCGCGGCTGTCCATACTTATGTGGGCAGCCTCGCTGAAGGGCAGGAAGGTCCCGCGCTGCTGCCTCTGCTCCAGAAGTGGTGATGGGGGGCGGACTGGCAGCTGCAGTCATCGCGGGACTAAGAGCAGAGGAGTGCAGGCTTCTTGGTTGGAGCTCTACAAAGACGCGATTATGCCGAATAAACGAAGTGGCTGGAATGGTTATTTCTTCTTCATGCTGGAGAAGTTGCCAGAATTGCGGCGCCGCAGATTGCTGGTGAAAGGGGTGCGGGACGCTGTGCCGCTTTGTTCTGCCGATTGGCAGGTAGGAGTCGCGCGGTGCCACATGGTTTTTGGAAACACTTTTTGTTGTTATTATGTGGACTGTAAGCATTTGATGTGGAGCGCAGCGGAGAGACTAGTGGTTAAGGGGTTGCTTAATCCACTTTTTTAAAATGATGCTTTATCTTCATTCAGCAGAAGCAGTCGTCGCGGGACCTTGCTGATTTGGATAGAGAAAGAAAGGAACATAGCAGGGTGATAGAAGGAGAAAAAGGGGGGCAGGGTGGTATGGAGGAATGGTGAAGGGTGAGAAAGGGGGTCAGGGTGGTATGGAAGGGTATGGAGGGTGAGAAAGTGGGTCAGGTGGTATGGAAGGGTGTGGAGGGTGAGAAAGGGAGGGGTCAGGGTGATATGGAAGCGTGGTGAAGGGTGAGAAAGGAGGTCAGGGTGGTATGGAAGGGTGTGGAGGGTGAGAAAGGGGGGTCAGGGTGGTATGGAAGGGTGTAGAGGGTAAGAAAGTGGGATCATAGTGGTATGGAAGTGTGGTGAAGGGTGAGAAAGGGGGTCAGGGTGGTATGGAATCATGGTGGAGGAAGAAAAAGGGGGCAGATGCTGATGGAAGTGGGAGGAAAGAATGAAATGCCAGACCATGAGGGTGTGGGAGAGGGAAGGAGAGGAAAGAGATGCCAGACCATTGGAGGAAGGAAGGGAAGAAGATGGATGCCAGACCAATGGGGGTGAAGGGAGAGATGGAAGGGGGAGGCATAAAGTTTCTGGAAGGGGAATAGAAGGAGAGAAGATGCCATATAGAAGGGGCAGAGAGAGGGTAGACAGTGGATGAAAGGAAGAGAGTGACATAAAGATGAGGAAAGACGAAACCAGAGAAGACAAGGTAGAAAAAAAATTTATATTTATTTATTTATTGCTTTAGGGGAGATGCATTGCAGTTTCTGTGGTGTTGCATTGTATGCAGAGTCCAGCTTCTTGGTGCTTCAGTTTAACCTTTGTCTACATATTTTTATTCTATCTCCCCATTTACAAAACTGTAGAGCGTTTTTTAGCATTGACATCTGAGCTACCACCATGGCTAAAAACCACACTACAGTTTTGTAAAAGGGGGAGGGGTTAGTTTGTGATTACATGTTAGGATTGACTGTGTAGGATTGATCTGTACTAGTCTGGCTTGTTTAGTTTTACAATGGGTTTATTGAAGTACTGCTTACTGCAGTATGTAAGATGCTGCCTTTTCCTAGGTACACTCTTGTGTGACATGTGGATTGTTACTAAAAATCATGTGTTTAATACAGATGGGGGGGGTCAAAAAATGATGGGCCCCGGGTGTCACATATGCTAGGTACGCCACTGACTACACTTACCACATTTGCGTCGCGTGCAGCGGTGAGAGTAACGGCAGGAGGGTGTCCGGCCTGGACGAAGCGGACAGGTTGTGGGTGCTGCTACTGCTGCACAGGGAAGTGGAGGAGGAGAGGGAAAGGGGGCTGCTTTGGGGGGAGGGGTGTGCTGGGGGGCAGGCAGCAATCTTGGTTTGCTCAGGGGCGGCACAGACAGGGGGCCAGGGAGATAGACAGCGGCCAAAGAGAGTGAGACACAAAGAAAAAAAGATAGACAGACAGAAAGCGGCCAAGGAGAGAGAAAGAAAGACAGACAGCGGCCAAGGAGAGAGAGAGAGAGAGAGAGAAAGAAAGAAAGAAAGACAGACAGACAGACAGCAGCCAAGGAGAGAGAGAGAGACAGACAGAAAGCGGCCAAGGAGAGAGAGAGAAAGAGAGAGAGAGAGAAAGAAAGGCAGACACATCTATTCTAGCACCTGTTAATGTAACGGCCTTAAAGACTAGTACATAATAAAATCATCGTACAACAATTTAAAGTTCCACATAGGACATTAAAAAAACCCATAACATCAAATATTATACAGACATCAATCTTTAATACCAAAGTCTAACGCATTAATCATGCAGTGAAAAACAGCTACATTCCAACTGCCCACTTAGCTCATATATTTCATGATACAGAATAGGTGGCATTTTAACAGTTTCTTAAAAAACCCACATTTCTCTGCTGCTTGATGTAAGATGGAAGCTTATTCCACTCTTCAAGTCCTAAATATCTCTCACGCTGCCTCTTTTACTAACGCACTGCGCGGGTTTTAGCGTCGGCAGCAGCAGTAACTGCTCCGACGCTCATAGAATTCCTGTTCTAACCTCCCATCTAGATGGTATAGACAAGTTATGACGCATAACACAGCTTTTGAAGGGGAATACATGGAACTACACATTCCACCAGATATCATGGAGCACATCCTTGCACACTTCATTACGTTAATAAAAGTTTGTATTTGATCCTGAATTCAATCTTAAGCCAAAAGAGTTTGAGAGAACCGTATTCAGTTACATGTTCATTTTTCTTAAACCAAAATAGCGCTCTAATAATAGAGTTCTGGGCTACCTGCAAAGAGGGATGCCCAACATAGTAGATGACGGCAGATAAAGACCCGAATGGTCCATCCAGGCTGCCCAACCTGATTCAATTAAAATTTTTTTTAAATTTTTTCTTCTTAGCTATTTCTGGGCAAGAATCCAAAGCACAGACGTTTCGCTTTAACATCGATCAATCGCAAGTGCGCACTTGTATCCTTGTTGGTTTTGAAACACATAACGCATGCGCTAGCTCTTTAGGACTTCACTATGTAGAAATGGGGCAGGGTTTAATCGTGAACGTCATTGGCGGGCTCTGAATGCGCCTACCGCAAAGGATTGTTGTTGTAAAAAATGCAATATAAAGAACTGTAGTTTTTACCAACCTCTCTTTATTTCTTAAGTGCTGTTGCAAGCTGTATAAGCTGTGACCGAAGCTTTTTGAAAAATTTGTTGGAGAGGTTTAAGGAGAAATAGCAACAGAGGTTTGTGAGCAAAGTGCGGAATTCTTCGAGTTCGTCCTATTTTTATGGATCAGTCTCGAAGTTTATTAGAAACATAGAAACATAGACAATGACGGCAGAAAGGGGCCATGGCCCATCAAGTCTACCCACTCTAATGACCCACCCCCCCATGACATTACCCCCCTAGAGTTCCCACATGTATATCCCATTTCCTTTTAAAGTCTGGCATGCTGCTGGCCTCAATCACCTTAAGTGGAAGTTCATTCCAATGATCAACCACCCTTTCAGTGAAGAAAATACTTCCTGGTGTCGCCATGAAATTTCTCACCCCTGATTTTCAGCGGATGCCCTCTTGTGGCCGAGGGACCTTTAAGAAAGAAGATATCCTCTTCTATCTCGATACGGCCCGTGATATATTTAAACGTTTCAATCATGTCTCCTCTCTCTCTACGTTCCTCGAGTGAGTATAGCTGTAATCTTTTCAGCCGTTCCTCATACGGGAAATCTTTGAGCCCCGAGACCATCCTGGTGGCCATCCGTTGAACCGACTCAACTCTCAGTACATCTTTTTGGTAATGTGGTCTCCAGAATTGTACACAATATTCCAGATGAGGTCTCACCATGGATCTGTACAACGGCATTATGACTTCGGGCTTCCGGCTGACGAAACTCCTACGGATACAACCCATCATTTGTCTTGCCTTTGATGAAGCCTTCTCCACTTGATTGGCTGTTTTCATGTCTTCGCTAATGATCACCCCCAAGTCACGTTCTGCCCTAGTTCTAGCTAAGGTTTCACCATTTAGTGTGTAAGGTCTGCACGGATTTTTGCTGCCAAGGTGCATGACCTTACATTTTTTAGCATTGAAGCTTAGCTGTCAAGTCGAGGACCATTGCATGCGTCCAAACAACTTAACAACTCCAAACAGCTTAACAACTCAGGAAAAGAACTGTTAAGTTGCTAGAAGGCACAACAGTTAACAGCAGTTGAATGCACTGGGATCATGCGCTGTTATATACAGCCTACGAATTCCAGGAGGCTGTGCAGCTCTTTCTGCCATGAAGCACGAAGCCACCAAAGGCGACCCTGTGACGTCAGATGCATGCGACAATCTAGCTTGAAGGAAGGGGGGAGGGATAACTGCCTCTTAAAAAGTTATTTTTGATTTTTTTAAAAATTTGGCATTGATACATGAAATGTACAATACGCAAGGAGAGCACAGGGTTAATCTGCGATTTTCTCGCCATGCGCATTACAAATTCGAGATTCACTCCCGTGCTCGCTATGCGCATTCCAAAAAAAGATTTCTAACGCTTATCTACATGAAAGTTTACATATATTTAAAGTTTAGATATATTTTGGATTTTTTGCGGGGTAGATATATATTTTAATGGGGTTCTTAACATGCACACGGCAGTTGCTAGGCAGGAATAGTCAGCGAGGATGTAAAGCGACTGGCCCTCAGCAGTCGAAACTTTTTGGATCAGAAAGGCCAGTCGGTTTGGACGAAATGGTTTCATGAATCGATGCCTTAAGAAATTTACATGCCTTTTTACTTATTTGCATGCGCAGATCGGATTGGGTGCAGATGGAGTCTGGAGGAAGGTTAGTGAATTGATCCGTAGTCGGAAAGTGATCGCAAATCGATCGGTGCACAATCGGTTTGTTTAGTGAATCTAGCCCATAGGCCCTTAGACTCACACTGAGCCACAACTGTGCATGAATAACCTTGAGACATGTCACAGCATGTTTGCTATTTTCTTTCATACTCAGGTAGATTAAATTATTGAACACCCCTCGTATCTAGTATGCTTATTTACACAAGATAGTAAAGCACTAAGGAGGAAGACAAAAAAAAAAGTTCTGGTAATGAGAAATCTTCATCCATTCTGGCTGACAACTAGGGCACACCCATAGCAGCATGGACTGAATAATTGGGTAGACTAGGTGGGGCAATTGATGTTTTTCTACTGTCATCTACCAAAATAAATTACTTACTATGCATTAATGATGGTGGAATACAACAAAAAAATAGGTAGTATATAATATGCATAAAACAACAATTTATTAAATCACATAGGCACAGCTCAAAGTACAATTTAAAATTACACATTCACATAACACATATCCCCAGCCTACTCAAGCCTTCCCCCATAACACAAAAAAAGTAACAGCACTACACCATCAGTCAGGAAATAATAATAATCTCTCTCAAATATAACAAACAATTCTTGCTTATAAAAGCAAGTCTGAAATCACCCAGCCCCCCCCCCAATACAGATAATCATGAAATTATTTCAAAAACTGATATATATATATATAAATTCACACTCTCTACATTGAACTGAATGAAGAAAAAAATGTTGTATTGTCTTTCTTTCCGATCTTTAAAATCAAAAGATTCAACTGCAATCCTTAAACCATTTCAAAGTCATGCAGTACTTAATTTATGTCTATCGGAGCTCAGAAGTAAATTGATCATTCCCAGCAGTAATTGCATTCAAGTGTCCATAAATCCTGCACCATTCTCAAATGATAAACTTTCTAAATGTGTCTCTTGATGTGTAGACTAAAGTTATCAACCATAATCTTAAATTCCTTCCAACAGCATTCCAGCGTCCTCCTATACTGTACTCAACATAGTCCATATTATATCAGATCAATGGCTGCCTTATGGGTGTTACAGATTGTGAATGAGTAATTGTAATTGTATTTTCAGCTTCAATTTTAATAAATTGTCAAAGGCTTTGGGATATGATTATCTATAAACAGCCGGCTCAAGGGATTGTGGTACCCTGAGCCAACTATTACATTTGTGCCCCCCCTACCCCCGCAATCTGGTATATCTCTCCTTCTCCCCCACTTCCCCTTCTCTCTCAAGTCTCCCCCTGTTACTGGACCAGGTGAGGCATTGGCTTAGGACACTAGTGACATAGGATGACAAAATCCCAGTCCGGCTTTTGTCCCTAGAAGTTTGAAGGGAGACCAGACTGGGATACTGGTGCCTCACCTAGTACATAGGTCCTAGCTATAAAGCTTCAAATAAAACCAAAGATCATGTCCTCCTTCCTTTCATCATAAGATAGTGCGATAGTAAGTTCAAAGTCTGAACAATCCAGCAACCATTGATACCAGATGCAAAGGTATTTTTATTGACAAATGTCTAGAGTGTATTTACCATCACTAGCAAGCATTTATAGAGAAAAGTAGAGGTAGTGATACTGTATAAACATTCAAAAACATTAATGTTTGCTTGACTGTGTCACACTGTAGTTTATACCACAACAAAAAGGAAAAAACAACCCCACGTGTAATAGAACAAAGCACAAGGAATAGTGGGGAAAGGACTATGCACATCAACCTCTAGAGTCTAGATAGAACAACAATTTATTTATTAGAAACATTAACCATATACATAAAATCGTGCAAGCCTATTAAAGAGCTGGAGCCCATTACAAAGGAAAGTGTAATCCCTGTTTTAGGGAAAAATTACAGTTTCCTCTGTAAGTGGGGGGGCTTCCCCCCAACGGCAGCGCCAACACTTCTAAGTAAACACACACCCTCGGAGTGCTTTAAACTTAACTTTTAATACAGCGCACTGACATCCTTCGCGCGATCGCCTGGGCGGGTTTGTCCGTGTGCGATTGTCTCACGCGGTTTCGTCTATGTACCATTATGTTAAAGCATTTATGAATCACTAATACCTGCATACCCCAATAGGAGTTCAGTGCGAGTTCAAAATTAGTAAGAAGCTGGCCATCTCCAGGAATTACAATTCTTACATTAAAATCAAAATTATAATCTTACATTCGCATCTAAATTAAAATTTAACATTAAAATCAAAACTTAAAAACATATTGAATCTTGGGGGTTATATGTGGAAATAAGAATCAACAAGTTGTGAGTGGTAGACCAGTACAAAGGCAACATAATTTAGCTGCGACAGGCCTTCTGGACTTCATCAGGCCAGTGAAGAAACAAATGCAGTTAAGTTTGTACTAGAGAAACTCAGTGTTATCTGAGTCTTAGGTTATCTGCATATGCCATTAGAGCTCAGTAAAAGGGGATGGGGTAGAGTTGGTGAGTCAGTAACACTTTATAGTTGAAAGGCCCCTATATCTGATAACGGGAGAGAAAATCCAATGTCTGTCTTATAGTTACAAATTCAATAAACTGGCGCACCAGATGCTTTACAACTTTCTCTAAATGTACAGTGGTTTGTTTTACTTTTAATTTAAATTTGTTTGCCTGTTAATAATGTATAATTGGAAGCAGTGGCTTAGCGGGGGCGACCCCCCCCCTTCAATTTTCTTGGCACAAGCAGCATTATGAACTCGCTGCCCGCATCGTGTCTGCTCTCCCTCGACATCACTTCCTAGGCGCAGGACCCTGAAGTGATGTCAGGGAGAGCCGACACTGATGCTGCTCGCCACGAGAAAATGAAAGACATATGAGGGAATGGGTGCATGTGAGTGGCAGGGGGGGGGGCAGGAAGGAGCGGGGCGGAGAGGAGGATGGGTGCCAGCGCCCCTACCAAGGCAGTGTTGAGGGTGGACCGCCCCCTGACCCCTCCTCTTACTATGCCACTGATTGGAGGCTTTCTGTGGATGTGTCAATGGGTGGTATATCAATTAAGAAACGGGGGAAAATGCTTAAGAGTACCTTGAAGAGTACTTTGAATAGAAACGGTATATAAGAAATGTAAATATATAAAGAAACTTGGAAGCCGAGGAAACTATATTATCCTCTATGGAGCTGTGCAGTCTAACCTTGTTTTTAAGAGGGTGTGCCTTATTTCTGGGTTGTCATTTCTGCTTGAGTATACTTAAAATTAAAGTGAGGCTGTCATCTTTTCTTTCCTGATTATATTCCTAGGTAGGTTTGTTTGTTTTCCATATCATCATTTTTGCTGCATGTCTGCCTTCTCTGTTGGAATGAAGTGTGCATCTTTTAATAGTGAATAATGATTGCCTCTTCCTCTGTCGCTTTTGCCTTTGGTTTCATTATTGCATTCTCTGGAGCCAACATAATAGCTTTCTGCTTGGACAAGCAGGATATAATCAGCCACTCATGGGTGTCATCATCCTAACCAGCAGTGTAGCTCTTTAGCTGGAGAACTCTCATCATGTATTTAAGCAGATGGGGAAAGGGGGGAGGGAGAAATAATGGATGCAACTAGTAGTACTCTTTGTTTTTTTTTAAGCAGCAATAAAACAGGTCCTGTTACAAACATTTTACTAAGCTTTTACTAAGCTGTATTAAAAATTGGCCAGCACTATCCCTAGGGTCTTTCCCATGTGCTGAGGTCACATTTAGCATGATGATAAAATGGCCCCACTCTCCATTGTTCTCATTAATGGCTATGCACTAATTTCCCCATGCTGATACCTATTTTGTAGGCAGTAAGGGCCAATTCTGTAATTAGCGCTTAAATAAAAATTAAAATTTAAGCGCCTGTAATGTAGACCAGGGTTTTAAAGGCTTGCATTATAGGTGCCAAAGTCCTATAGAGCTTTCTGTGCTCCTGCCCCACTGCTAACCCGGTCGGTGGTGGCTGCCGCATACTCCTGCTCGGCACTGAGCGGCTTCTTGATTGGCTCCCGCCAATGTGCGCTCCTGCTCGGGACTGCTCAGCAGCTGAAGAAACCTGATCTTGCAGCATCCACCACCAACCGGGTTAGCTCCTGCCCGCTGCACTTCTGGACTACCAGGGATTGGCAGGGAAGGGAGACAGGGTGCAGAGCTTGGTGGCGGACTGCAATAATTCTGGGAGAGGGGCCCTGGCCCGAATATAAACCGGGATCCCCATTTTTGGGCCCCCAAATCCCTGTTTATATTCAAGTATATATGGTACTTTGTAATGTTATGTTAATCTTTCCAAATATATAAAGGCTCTATTAATTTTTAAGTATTAATTGGGAAGAATATATTCTTTGTAGATGGGTCTCTGCCTAAGTCTCTGTGTATTGTACATGCAAGGATTCAATTTAATTCTCCCTGGAGAATGTTACATTACTTTGAATCAAAAATTTAAATTGTGTTTAATCTGATTGCATTTTTCAGTCCATTAAATATAGGAATTGCAAGCAAACAGTTCATACATAAAAGGAAAGAAGATTCAAAAGAAAAAACGTGGTCAATGCATAGTACAACTGCTTAAGGAAAATACAACTGTAACAGCATGGAAACATTAATCCTTAATACTACAGGAGAGAAACTGCCACACCAGACCAGAACTATAATCTGAATAGGAACAATAACTACCACCAAATGTAGCTGGCATTTTACTATTAATATGCATTATTTATTTATTTTTTGTAAACTTGCTTTTATGTTCATATTTAGTGGTTCCATTCCTTAAATTGTAGAGGTGTGGCCTAATAAATAAATAGTGCTTAGAGTAGCTACCTCAGCAGCACCCTGAGGTTGTGTTCGATTCCGACTTTGGGCAAGTCACTTGTAAACCGCTTACCCAGTCCCATCCTCCTTTATCCATAGAAAGTTGGTATGTGATTGCCCTTTAACCTATTTAAAGCATCGAAACACGTGTTAATACGAAGAAAAAGAAGGCTACCTTTTTTTTTTTTTATAATCCCTAACTTGGTCACCATTCATGCTCATAAAATAAACCTTTTGTTTAGTTGGCTTATAGTCAAGACTAGCTTAATTTCACGCTGCCCCCGATCGATTTAGTTTTTATATTTTCTATACCATTCTTCCCAGGGGAGCTCAGAACGGTTTACATGCATTTATTCAGGTACTCAAGCAGTTTTTCTCTCTCTGTCCCGGCGGGCTCACAATCTCTCTAATGTACCTGGGGGAATGGAGGGATTAAGTGACTTGCCCAGGGTCACAAGGAGCAGCGTGGATTTGAACCCCCAACCTCAGGGTGCTGAGGCTCTAGCTTTTACCACTGCGCCACACTCTCCCTAACGTTTTTGAAGGGACTAGAAAGCGGTACTCGGACGCCGTGGTTGATCACCGAGAGACTCGTACGTGTACGTGAAACCGCCGCCCCCCCCCCAGCAGCAATTTCCCCAACTTCGCCTGCCGCAGGCTCAGCCCAGCTTGCCTACTCCGGGGCCCCGCCCTCCTGTGACGCAACTTTCTCGGGGCTCCAGCGTTCTGCCTTCCGACGCAACTTCCTGTTTCCGGCGAGGCGGGACGCGTCTGTGCGAAAGAGGTTGTGTGTCAGAGGGGACGGAGCCCTGGAGAGGGAAAGGCGAGGGATTGGTGGTGCGCGCTCTCAGGTAGGAGTTTGACGCGAGGAGGGGGAGGGGGGTTGCTGGGACAGGTGCCGGATGGCGGAAAAGGGGGGGAGGGGGAACGAATGCGCTTGAAGAGGGGTAAGAGGGTAGCTGAGTGCGTACGGCATGGCACTTCTGAATACTTGCACAGAATTGTTCCTCTAAACAGGGACGCGAACCAGGAGTTCCGGTGTTTGCATTGTCTTAGAACCCTTCAAGTGAACAAGAAAACCCAAATATATGTTGCACGGAAACGGGGGGGGGGGAGGGGGAAGACACCGAGGACGCATTTCAATACAACTTTACTGATTGTTGATCAATCAGCTTTTATCCGTGCTATTCTGTTTTAGATTTAAAAAGAAAAAAAGAGAGAATTTGTACTTTGTGAACTTTTAATTGGATCATCCAAATTATGGATGTTTTGAGACTACATATGACTTCCAGACTAGAAGGAAGGAAGGAAACTGGTGTATCTAGAAAACAAATGTTATGAGATGGAAATTCCTAAAATACATGTCACCAGGAGGCACTGGGTGGAGATCGGATTTAGTATCCGTTAGGAAAGCTTAGTTTCTGAGGTGTTAAAAATATACTATCAGGACTGGGAACAAGAGTTAGAAAATTTCTTGTAATCCATTTTGCAATTCTATTTTCTTTTTCTGCAAAATGTTAATTTAATTGTAAATCTCTTTGACTTGCTTTTGTGAAAAAGTGGTATATAATGTCTTGGATAAGGGCTGGCCCAACCATTAGGCAAGACCAAGTGGTCACCTAGGGCAGCAGTTTCTTGGGGCAATAAAGAGCAGCTGCTGTCAAGGCAAAATAGGTTTTGGCAGCCACAAAAGAACCATCATCTCTTACTTTTAACTTGCAGTTTTGTAGGATGTTTGTGATTATCACAACTGTTGAGTTTGTGGAGGAGTAGCCTAATGGTTAGTGCCCCAGGCTTTGATCCTGGTGAACTGGGTTTAATTTCCACTTCAGCTTCTTGTGACCCTAGGCAAGTAACTTAACCCTCCTTTGCTCCAGGTACAAGACTTAGATTGTGAGCCCACTAGGGACAGAGAAAAGTATCTGCATAGAGCACTGCGTAAATCTGTAGTATGTTAAAATCTTTGGGAGGGGAAGGATGCAGGCTAGGTGGTTTTAAGGCTGAAGGTTTGTCTAGGGTTCTCGCCACCCATGCACTAATTCTGGTCTTGATTAGTCCATTTAAAAAAAAAAAATAATCCATAGATATGGGAGCTAAAATGTATTCATCTTTTTTACATATTTTTAGGAAGAAGGCAGTCTGAATTAACCTATTTCTTAGTAGCTTTCATGTTTACTTCTTATCCACGTCAAATTTTAAACAAGTCAAGTGATTGAAGGCAGTATTTCTATATCTTTGTGGCTGTGACCCCATTTTGATAGGTAATTTTAAATGCGATGGCCTGGAACCAGAGAGACAAGGAAAAAGGCAGAACTGCACAACTTGTAGATGCTGAAGTTATAGCATTTTGTCAGCCTGCATGGGCCAGTGCTACTGCCCTGATTTTTGCAGCCGTAGTCATAATCCCCAAAAATTTTGTGACCTCATCCTAGTTCATGACTCAGAATTTGGAACGTGCTGGTTTATGGGAATCCTGGTGTGTGCATGTGTATGGTGTTTTGGGCTTTTTTAAAAATTCAAATATGTGCATAGATTATGCACAAAACCAGAAAATAGGCTCCACTAGTTCTAATTGTTTAAATAACATTGAAGGATTAATGCAGAGACATTGGGATCTAAGTACCCTGGCATTGGGAGATCTGTTCTACATGTCTTGATATAAATGTATCTATTGTATTGATTTATCCTGTGTTTGAAGTGTCTGGTAGGTTTTTCTTTTATAACATTTGTTCAGTACAGTACAGTGTCTACACAATTTAACTTTTCAAATAAATCACTGTATCTCTAAACTTCAAACTTGGGCTATGTCTGTCCAGATGAAACTAAATGCAGCTAAAACTAAACTTCTGTGGTTAGGCCCAAAATTGGATCTTCTTCCTCCCACTGTACTTTTGGATTCTGGAGCCTCCCTACAAATTGAGTTCTCCTTTAAGATTTTGGGAATACTTTTTGATTCTTCTCTTACTTTTAAGGATCAAATAAACTCTGGTTAAAAAATGTTTTTTCAGCTTACGAATGTTGAGGAAGGTCAGATCTCTTTTCCATCAACGTCATTTTTCTGTTTTGGTCCAATCTATTATATTATCCCGGTTAGATTATTGTAACACCATTTATCTTGGCATCACTAAGAACTGCCTTCAAAGACTACAATTGATTCAGAATACCGCCGCAAAGTTGATCTATGGAAAGAGCAAATTCGACCATGTGCTTTTCTCTCTCCATTGGCTCCCGGTTTATTTTAGAATTCAGTTTGTGTTATGTATTGTTTTTAAGATTTTACATGGTATCTTTGTTCCTCTGCTATGGTATGTTTATAGATTTTCATATGCGAGAGGCATTCATCGATTTAAACTTTCTCTTCCTTCTAGGAAAGGAATTCAAGGAGTTAAGAATTTTAGCAGCTCTCTGGTGTTTAAATTTCCCCAACTATGGAATGAACTTCCCCTAATTTTGAAGTGTCCCAGTTCCTTCTAACTCTTCCGTAAACTTCTAAAAACTTTTTTATTTGCTAAACATTTTGAAAACTAACTCTTGTATTTCAGTTTACTTAATTTTTTTAAATTTATTTTTAACCGCATCGAGCTTCCTTTGGTTGAAGACCTGGTATATAAGGTTAAGTTTTAGTTTAGTTTTCCAGAATGAATCTGTGTAGTTTATAGTAAGAATTAAATCAAGCTTTGATGCTAGAGGGAAGAGGTGAAGGCTAGGAGTTGGCTATAGAGAAAATAGATATGTTATATTTCTTGCTTTGAATAGTGTACTCATTTGACTGTGGGATGGTGGAATATGTTCTGAAGAAGAGAGAAAAGTAAATTAAGAAAGATGATCCTTTTGATGATGATATTTGATGGTTAAATATTATTCTGTTAAGTTTGATAAATGTTTTATTTATTGATATTATGTATGTTTGATTGTGAGCCACTTACGGCCTCTTTTACAAAGCCGCACTAACGGCCCCGAAGCTCATAGAGATTTAAAGGGCTTTGGGGCTGTTGCCGTGCGGCCGTTAGGCTTTTAAGCAGATTATAAATATTTTAAATAAATATACAAATATTTTTAAATGTTTTACCTTTTGAGCACTAGCTTTTTTTCCTTATTGCATTTTAAATTTACTCAGTGATTATATTGTAGTGTTTTGACAGCATGCAGGTTTTTGCATATTTTTTGAATTTGTAGATATATGGGGCTCCTTTTATCAAGCCGCGTTAGCGGGGATAACACGCACGACTTCATCACGCGCTAATCTCTGCGCTGGCTAAAAACTACCTTCTGCTCAAGAGGAGGCGGTAGTGGCCGGCGGTTTAACACACGCTATTACGTGCGTTAAACCGTTAACGCGGCTTGATAAAAGGAGCCCATGGTAAATATGTATTTCTGTAAAGCCTGAGCCTGCTTCCTTCCTGTTTTCCATTTCTTTACAATAGAAAATTGAATCATCTTGTATTTTAATGAGGCTTCTTGAATATTTCTATCTTATCACCTCTTGCCCTTGTTTTCTCAAGTGAGTACAATGTGAATGTCTTAGGAGTCCTTTTACTGAACTGTAGTAGAAAATGGCCTTGGTGTCCCTTACACAGGTTTTTCCTGTGTGCTAAGGCCATTTTTACTGCAGCCAGAAAATGGGCATGAGGGTCAGAATAGGAGAGCATCATCCAACGGGAACAAAAAACAGCCCAAAGGATAAAGAGTGAGAGTGAATCCTTGCTTTCTACATATCCTACAGTATTTGTTCTTTTGGCTGCATGTGCTAATGTTGACATACAAAAAAAAAATTAGCACATGAGCATTTACCAACACCTATTATGTAGCAGTAAGGACTCGTGCACTGATCAGCACACAGTAATGCAGCTGTGCTAACTGATTTGCGCAAAAATGCCCATTCTCAACCCAACCTGTCCTCTCTGCAGAAAAATTTTACATATTTTTTTTAGCACTAAGTTTTGCATGTGCAGATTAGGAACTTGCTGTAGGACACCTGAGTGTTTCTGCGGTATTCCATAGTATAGGAGATGAAGTACTTCTGTATATGAAAGAAGAGTGGGACTTGGGGGTGATTATGTCTGATGATAAGATGGTAAAAAAAAAAATAAAAAAAAAGGGCGATGTTCAGGTGTATAGGGAGAGGAATAGCCAGTAGGAAAAAGGAGGTGATACTGTTTGCAATTCTGGAGACCATACCTTTGAAAAGATATAAATAGGACGGAGTCAGTCCAGAGAGCTGTTACCAAATTGATTAGTGGTGTTTGTCATAAACATATGTGGACAGCCTTATAGACTTCAACATGTATACTCTGGAAGAAAGATGGGAGAGAGGGGATATGATGGAGATGTTTAAACATTGATATACAGGAGATGAACATTTTTCAAATGAAGAAAAACTCCAGAATAAAAATGTCGATCTTCAGAAAGCTGCCGGGGACTATAGCTCCCGACAGCAGCAATCCTCATTGATCCATTTTGATGTACCAACAATAGTTCTTAACTTCTTGTTATAAAAGATATTCACTTTTTCAAAAATGCAGGCATGGAGCAATAACCCCTCGACCCTGAAGAAAGAACTTGCTGAAACATGCATGTCGGGAGAGGTGGTGATTTTTATTTGAACACCAGATAAGAAGTTTATCACAATAACAGATATGTTTTTGAAATTCAATTTTGAAAGAGTAATTTTTGAAAAAGTGAATATCTATATAATAAGTTAAAATTATTATTGGTACATCAAAATGGATCAATGAGGATTGCTGCTGTCGGGAGCTATAGTCCCTGACAGCTTTCTGAAGATCTATAAATAATTTTTTTTGAACTCTTGGTATATAATTTGAGTTTTATAAAATAGATATCTATTTCGCTGTATGTGTGATGGAAGTATTTTGAATTAGCACAACGTGATATTGGACATTTTTTGAAGTGTGCAAATTAAAGTAGCTAGTTATTTGGTTGGAGTCATTCTCTGATCTGACATGCCCCTTTCAGAAAATAAATACAAAAATAAATATGTATATGATTATTTAGTCCTTTAATTGGCAGATGGTGAAATGGCTGCTTTACGTAACTTGAGGTTGAACGAGAGGAACAGTGCCAAGTAAACAGGCATTTGGAGATGCATTGCAGATCTCCCGTAAGAGCCATAGAAGACACATGTTGCTTCTGAGCAGCAATGCCAAATAAAGGGTTAACAGACTTGATATACTGCCCAGCATTCCTGGATCAGGGCAGTTTACAAATAATGCGCACTTAGCATGCACAAGCAAGTTACTTCAGAACATTTTAACATTCGCTAAGGGCTCCTTTTACAAAGCCGTGCTAGCGGTTTTATCACACGCGCCGGAAATCTACCGCCTTCTCAAAAGGAGGCAGTAGCGGCTAGCGCGTGCGGCAATTTAGCGTGTGCTATTCCGCGCGTTAAGGCCCTAGTGCGGCTTTGTAAAAGGAGCCCTAAGTGTGTGTTGGGGCATGGCGCCATTTAGGAGACCCACTTCTAAGTGTTGGGCGGACAACTTTGATGTCCGTTTAGACCAGTGGTTTCAAATGCAAACCCTTTGCAGGGCCACATTTTGGATTTGTAGGTACTTGGAGGGCTGCAGAAAAAATAGTTAATGTGTTATTAAAGAAATGACAATTTTGCATGCTTCCAACTTCTGGAGCATTCTCCATATATTTTGAAGTGTCGCCAACAACAAGGAGTCAGTTCCATCCGCTCCTTGATAGGTAGTCGATTCGGCCTCCTGGTGACCTCCTCCATGTGAGTGTTTCGAGCTCATTGGCTTTTCGGGACTTACACCGCCCATACCTTCCATTGCCGGGTTTGGTGGCGATCGTGCTGCTGGGGGGGTGAAAGTGATGTTTCAAACCCCATGGCTCCGGCGTCTCCTTCCACCAGGGCTGCAGCAGGGATTCCCTCCTCCAATTACGGCCGGTGAGCTTGTCAGGAAATGGTCCATCTGCGTTTATCCGCTGTGGAAAGGTCCAGCCGAATAACGCCCTTGCGTTTTCTATGAGGCATAGTCCCAACACGTTTCCGTAGTCAGAACTCGGGGAAAATAAGTGAATGAAAATTCAAGGTAAGACAGAATCTTAGCATGGACTTTCATCACGTCGCCGCCATCTTGTTTCTCTGACCTATGTGCTATTGTATGAGATTCAAGTTGTTGATTCTTATTCACAAATCAGTTCAAAGTCTGACGCCATTGTGTATGGCTAAGGCACTACAACTTTATCATCCTTCTAGGGGCTTAAGGTCAGAAGGGATGCATTCGGTCTCTGTGCCCTCTTTAATGAAGATGTATTATGTTTAAACTAAAGAGACAGCACTGTGTTGTGAAATGGGTTGCCTGCATATCTGACAGACTGCTTTCTGATTTCTCCCAGTTTGAAAGCAACTGAAGACTTGTTTGTTTATACAGGCATTTCTAGCTGGAGCATGCTCAGATAGTGTTTTCTGCTGGCAGTGGAATTTGGTTGAGTCAGTATGTGGTGGCGTGATTTTATTTTGTATGTGCTTTTGTCATCTGCTTAGTTGTAGGCGGGCTAGAAATAGTTTAAATAAAGAAACGATGCTTCCCCGATGAAGACATTCTCCGAAACATGACCACATCAAGTTTGTGTTTATCCAATAAATCATATTTTGTGTGCCATACCAGTATCTCATTCTTTCCATCTGTTTATCCTTGCACCAGGTCATCTTGTTAAAGTTATATATCGTAGAGGAGGAACCAAATAACTCAAATGTTTGAAGGGGTGTTGGCACTGCAGAGGTAAGCACAGTTGCCCTCCACTGATGGAGAGCCTGTGTCCAAACAAGCAGGGAGTGACATTTGAGCCTTCCTTGGAGCTGTCAGGAAAAGTGTTTAATTTGTATTATTATTATAGGCCTTTTATCTACTGTCACATACTATACTATGGTATGTTATGTTACTTAACAATTCCATTGTAGAATGGGAAATCCACTTTTTTGATGGGGGAGACACCCAAACTGTACCCAAAACACACCCCTTCAATCTGCATTTTATAGTGTCTACATATATAAATAGTGGTGGTGTAACTCAGCACTTAAAATGGTGCTATCTGAACATGTTGAAGCTGTACACACCCTCTAATTAGCATATTCAGTATATATGAGACATTTCTCCGTCATCCCTGAATCTTATCAACACTGTTCCCCGGATTGTGAAAATAGCTGCACCATATCGCTCAGATAGAATTTTATCCTGTCTCAGTATCCTAACTTTAAAACATTAAATTTACCCCTGTTGTCATTAAAGGTTTTCCTTATGTGTACACCCAGGAATCTCAAAAAGTAGCCTAGTGGTTTAGAGCAGGGATTCTCAACTCAGTTCTCAGGTACACCCAGCCATTTGGGTTGTTAGAATATCTGAAATAAGTATGGGTGAGAAAGATCTGCATGTACTGCCTCCTTGGTATGCAGATTATCTCATGCATATTCATTGTGAGTATCCTGAAAGCCTGACTGGGCTGAGAATCTGGGAAATGGGGGGGTTTAAATCCTTTGTCACCAATGTTTCTTGTGGCCTTCACAAGTCACTTCCCTCTCCATTGCAACTTAGATTATAAACTGACTTGGGCAGGGAAATAACTTGATTGTAACAAACATTGATTTGATCATGTTACCCCCCTGCTAAAGAGTGTGCACTAGTTACCAATTCCACATCGAATCACATATAAAATTGCTTTCCTTTCCTTTAAAACCCAATACACCAAAGAACCTGCCTTCATGCATAAGCTTCTCATTCCTCATGATCCTTCGAGAAACTTAAGATCAGCATCTCAGCACCTTCTTCATGTCCCTTCTTTAAAAACTTCTTCATTTGCAACCACAGCCCCTACCATCTGGAACTTGTTACCTCCACTCAGGGCTAAACATAATTTAGATAAATTTAAGGGAAACCTTAAATGCTTCCTCTTTAAAGATGCATATGAATGCTAAATGTTCTCAGGGTCTGCCCTAGCTGATATCTACATTGACCCCTTTCAGCTTATAACAACAAGAAAATTGACCCTGGTCCCTCCACAGAGAGTAATATCAAAGAAACAAAGAAATTGTGGAGAGTTGACTCCACGATTTCTTGGTCCCTTTTGGCTTATAACATGATTTCCCTCATTGCCCTCTTATTTTCAACCTTATTTGTACTCTTCTTTTTTAAATTGGATTTTCCCCTCTTTCCTCTTGTTTTTATGTATGTTATGTCCTGTCATTAATAAGTATGTTAACTGGTCCCCATTTTTAATTGTTAAACGCTTAGAATTTATGATTAGCATTTCATCAAAATGGAAAAGGCCAAGTACTCTAAAATCCATCTCCTTAAACCTAGATTAAATTTTGAGGCTCCCTGATGCTACCATCTCTTATGTTATCTTTTTAAGATCTCTGCATGCATTTTTACAACTCCTGTAGTGCAGAACAGACTTTTTGTATGATCCCTAATTTGTCGGCTTTTATAAGCTATCTTTTTCACATTTTCAAAGAAAGCCATAGTCATGCACAAAGCTTAATGGATTGCATTTAAAGTTATGAAACGTTACTGCCACTTTATATTTATTACAGTTCCCAGGAGAGCTCTGAAAGCCTGTTGACTTTGCAGATAAATCAGCTGGGCCATTATCTTGTTTTTACAGTTAAATTCACATATGGTGGTTGGTTTCCTATAGAATGAGAACTACATATTATAATCCCTCGGGTAACATGTGATACAGCCGTTATTTGGACTCCATATCACTCAGGGCTGGCCCGCTCTCTGTCAAATTCTTTAATATGCTCTTCCTGTGCATGTAAGACACACAGTAAGTCTGTGCACGTTTTCGCTTATTATAACATGGAAGCACACACCGTGATCCCTTGTCTCTTTATATCATCGTCTCCAGAGGCAATGTAACATCTTTTTTTGCTTGGGTGGGCCAACAAACCAATCTCTCTTCCTGCCTAATGATTCTGTGTGGCCCTATGTCTGTGGTCTCAGTTCTCTGGATTTTATATATGGCACCAACATTTAGGCATTATTTGGGTGCTAACAACCAATTATTGGTAATTGTAACACATTACAAGCATCTGTCTGCACTCTGTTCTATAAAGCAAGATGTCTAATTTTAATACGGGCAGTCCCCCAGGTTAAGAATAAGTTAACATTTTTAAAGCTGTTCTTAAAGTCGGATATGTATGTAACTCAGAACTTGTGGATTTTAAGATTCTCGCTGCTTACCTCTGCTCCCAGCTGACAAAAGGGCCAACTGCCCCTACCAGTGTTCCCTCTAAAGTACCCATATCCACTTCAAAGAACACTTAATAATGTCAAACAATGTCCAAAACACAAAATGCAGAGTCGCAAAATCAAGAGTGTAGGAAGACCTGTAACGGGTATCAGACCGTCCAACAAACAAACTATGTTTGTAGGGAAAACTCCTCATTTACCCAACGGTGCCTCCACCTCCTGTTTTGTTCATTTTTTTGGTTCTTATATGAAAATTTTTTTTTGGTACTTATTCAATAGTAAACTTTTTATATATTATACATGTCTGATGTGAAAGAACTTTACTTAGCTTTTTGTATAGTGTCGCAATCAATCCCCAAAACGCCAACGCGTTTCGATAATCTTTATCAAGACGACATGGGGAAGATTTAAGCAGAATAAACGTCACATACCAACCACTGGCAAAAAAGAGAGCACCGGTGGTTGGTATGTGACGTTTATTCTGCTTAAATCTTCCCCATGTCGTCTTGATAAAGATTATCGAAACGCGTTGGCGTTTTGGGGATTGATTGCGACGCTATGCAAAAAGCTAAGTAAAGTTCTTTCACATCAGACATGTATAATATATAAAAAGTTTACTATTGAATAAGTACCAAAAAAAAATTTTCATATAAGAACCAAAAAAATGAACAAAACAGGAGGTGGAGGCACCGTTGGGTAAATGAGGAGTTTTCCCTACAAACATAGTTTGTTTGTTGGACGGTCTGATACCCGTTACAGGTCTTCCTACACTCTTGATTTTGCGACTCTGCATTTTGTGTTTTGGACCCTCTAAAGTACAGCATGCACAACCACACACTGTTCTTAATGTGACCATGCATTATTCCTGTATCTGCTTCAGGAGAAACGTAGGAGTCTATGCCACTGGAAATACTACTCAGTGAAATCAAATGAAGTCACAACCGCGTTCTTAAGTATGAGTCATACTTAAGTCAGGTATCTGTAACTCGGGGACTTGGCTGTACTTTACTCACATAAGAACCTAAGAGTTGCCATACTGGGACAGACCAAAGGTCCCTCAAGCCCAGTATCCTGTTTCTAACAGTGGCCAATCCAGGTCCCAAGTGTCGGGCAGAAACCCAAAGAGTAGCAACATTCCAGAGCTGAGATTGTGATGTCATAAAGCCTCACTCCACCAATGCCTAAGAGCCAACTTCATCAGTGATGTCACAATGGCTTGATTATTTCTATATAGGTAGTCCCCAGGTTAAGAACGAGTTATGTTTTTAAAGCTGTTCTTAAGTCAGATATGTATGTAACTCAGAACTTGTGGATTTTAAGATTCTCGCTGCTTACCTCTGCTCCCAACTGACAAAAGGGCCAACTGCCCCTACCAGTGTTCTCTCTAAGGTGCAGCATGCACAACCACACACTGTTCTTAATGTGACCATGCATTATTCCTGTATCTGCTTCAGGAGAAATGTAGGAGTCTATGCCACTGGAAATACTGCTCAGTGAAATCAAATGAAGCCATGACCGCGTTCTTAAGTACGAGTTGTACTTAAGTCGGGCATCTTTTATAGAGAATGACACGGGGACAAATTTGTCCCCGTCCCAGCAGGACCTCAATTTTCCTGTTACTGTCCCTGCCCCATTCCTGGAAGCGCTTCCTTAACCGCACAAGCCTCGGACCCTTATGATTTTAATGTGTTTGAGGCTTATGCAAATGAGGACAGAGCTTGCAGAGATGGAGCAGGGACAGGAAAAGAACTCGAGGGGATGGGGAAAAATTTGTCCTTGTGTCATTCTCTAATCTGTAACTCAGGGACTGCCTATAATTTAACTCAAAAGGCTATACATTGTCATGGGTATGCCGGGGACATTACAAAAAGTTACATGTGCTATAGGATACTGCCTCAGTGCACCTAACTTGGGCATTAGCATTTACAAAATCACAAGAAAAAGGGATGTAAATCTGGCACCCTGTTAGATGCAGGAATCGGAATGTACCCTTTATAAAATAGCATTTAACGCTGATATATATATATTTTTTTTGGGTGCTGGATTTTGAGCACCATTTATAGAATTCCTCTCAATCTGTATAAATATGCTCTGGTAGGTCCCATAAACATGTGGGCAAGAGTTGTGCCTATACATGTGACATACGTCCCACAGATCAGAACATGACAAGAGAAACAGCTAGAGTCACATGTTACTTACCATGCAACTTAACCACAGCATTTTCAAGGCCAGGAGATAGTGGAAAAGACAGGCCACTGACATTTAGAAAAGGTAGCTTGTACAGTGTACTTCAGAGGTGGGGGACGAGTAGGTAAATAATGCTGGGGGTTAGGCAAGAGAGGATAATGCTTGTGTCCTCTTGTTTTCTCAGTGGGTGTCAACAAGCACTTTCTATTAAAGCTGTAGATTTCTGGCAGAATACTGGCTCTTATTTAAATTAAATGATGTGTCCACATATGCATATCTGCAAGGTTTGTGTATTAAATGCACATTCTCGCATGCCCATTACATTTCACTGGAAATCAATTGAAGATTTTCCTGTTATGTAGAGGCACTGCAGGACTCCATTTTGATTATACGGTCAATTGTCAAGCACAGTCAGATATCACAGTGCAAATTTGCCTGCAGACCTGAAACTATCAATGCAAAATTCTGTTGAACTGGCTAAGGGTAATTTCTTCCCAAGTCTCTCGGGCGAGTTAGCCCAGTCGTAATCAAGAACCTGTAGTAATGTGAATTAAAAGGGAGCATCTAGTTTTAGCCTGGAATGTACTACATAAAACTCGCTATCTCATCCCTGTCTTTTCCTTTTGTTGTCATCATGTGTGAATCAGTGAGTTTGCACTGATTTTGTAAAATTCTTCAGGATTCGCAGATATTTTGGTCATTTGATTCACTATGACTGTTTTATCTAGCAAGGATGAAGAGCTTTCCTTTGCTTTCAGATTTCTTAATTGCTCAGGCACTGCCAGAGCTTATAGGTATTTTTGCTTTGGCTTGAGATCAGTGAAAACCATTTTAGTTTCTTCTCAAAGTACAGGTTTCTCTCTGCTTTTTTTCGGCATTTCTAAAAGTGAGGGAGTCAAGAGATGGGGCATTGTTTTATTGCTGATGTGATGGAGAGACACTCAAATATCATTAAGTTTTTCATAAACGGAATCTCCAGAAATATTTCTATAAATTTCACTATATTATATCATCATATTCCTGTTGGAGTTCCCTTGGGGTTGGTTTTTTTTTTTAATTTGCCAACATTTTTTCTGCACCTTTTGAAGTATTACAGGTCAGCAATGATTTATTTTATTTTAGTATTTTATACTAGTCTTTAAGCCCGTTACATTAACGGGTGCTAGACTAGATGTGTGTGTCTTTCTTTCTTTTTCTCTCTCTCTTTCCTCAGCTGTCCACCACCACCCCTTGCCTGCTCCCTCTGCCAAGCAGTAGCCCTTCTCCCTTCCTTTTACACCCCCCCTTGTCCAGCAGCACTTCTTCGCTTCTCCCTCTGACCAGCAGTAGCCCTTCTCCTTTCCCTGCTCCCCCTGTCCAGCATCCGCTAGCCTGAGCAGCCTCGGGTCTTTTGCTAGGCCGGCCCACTTCACATTATCGAAGTGGGCCGGCCTAGCAAATGCCCCATGGCTGCTGCGTTTGCTGGTCGGGGGGTGAGAAGAGGCATCCCGGCAGCGCAGGAGTCAAATTGCCATTGCAAGCCGCCCCACGCGCCGGAAATCAAATTCGGCAAAGATGGACATAGCATGGTGGTAGGGATCACAAAGCCCTAAGTGTGCATGCGAGCTTAGGGTTTTATTATAGAAGATTTATATACCACTTATGGCCTAAGTGGTTTACATTCAAGTACTCAAGGGTTTTTCTTTTTATGTCCTGAAGGGCTCACACACTATCTAATGTCCCTGGGGCAATGGGGGGGTGGGGACTAAGTGACTTGCCCAGGGTCACAAGGAGCAGCATGGGATTTGAACCCCCAACCTCAGGGTGCCGAGGCTGTAGCTCTAATCACTGTGCCACACACACTCCACATTTGGACCAGAGGTTCCCACGTGGTATGGGTAATGGGTGAACCTCAGATGTGTCATAGAAGGTTTGCCACACACAAGACTGGAATTGGTTCAACTTGGATAAGTGTAAAGTGATACATGTCGGTAACAAAAATCTCATGCATGAATACAGGATGTCCAGGGCAGTACTTGGAGAGACCTCCCAGGGAAGAGACTTGGGAGTTCTGATCGACAGGTCCATGAAGCCGTCCGAGCAATGTGTGGCGGCAGCGGCGAAAAGGGCGAACAGAATGCTAGGAATGATAAAGAAGGGGATCATGAACAGATTGGAGAAGGTTATCATACCGCTGTACCGGGCCATGGTGCACCCTCACCTGGAGTACTGCATCCAGCACTGGTTGCCGTACATGAAGAAGGACATGGTATTACTGGAAAGGGTCCAAAGAAGAGCGACTAAGATGGTTAAGGGGCTGGAGGAGTTGCCGTACAGCAGAAGATTAGAGAAACTGGGCCTCTTCTCCCTCGAACAGAGGAGATTGAGAGGGGACATGATCGAAACATTCAAGGTACTGAAGGGAATAGACTTAGTAGATAAAGGCAGGTGGGAAAACGAGAGGGCACCCTCTAAAATTGAAAGGGGATAGATTCCTTACGAACGTAAGGAAGTTCTTCTTCACCCAGAGAGTGGTAGAAAACTGGAACGCTCTTCTGGAGGCTGTTATAGGGGAAAACACCCTCCAGGGATTCAAGACAAAGTTAGACAAGTTCCTGCCGAACCAGGACATACGTAACATAGAACATTTTCTGCCGTCATGTTCTATGTTACGCAGGTAGGGCTAGTCTCAGTTAGGGCGCTGGTCTTTGACCAGAGGGCCACCGCATGAGAGAACTGCTGGGCACGATGAACCACAGCAGCAATTCTTATGTTCACAGACCCTGTTGCTGGCAAGAAAATCTTTTTCTCTGTTCACCGCATTATTGCCTCTTGCTGGCAGAAGGAGTAGGGGAGCAGCACTTCCTATGTGCTGCCTCCACCTTCTCGGCCAGCTGCCTTCTGACATTAGAGCTGCACGATGGGAGGTCTGACAAGATTGTAAGGCTCCACATGGTTTTGACTTCATAAGGAAGCTGGTAGAGGAAGTGGAGGCCGCAAGAAGTGCTGCTTTCCCCATTCCTCTTTGGCTGCATGTGATTCTGAACGGAAAGGGAATGTAGAGTTGCACCAAATACGAAAAATGGAAAGTATCATTTGGCTGAATATGAATACTGAATTCAAATAATATCATAAATAATAAAAGAAGAAATGTGAACTTGGAGATCAAATGTTTATTTCAGTAGGATTTAGCACAGTAGAGCCCCGGATTATTCAGATTCAGATTTAAATCACTATCGGCCTCTTTTACAAAGCCGCGCAGCAACAGCCCCGAAGCCCTTTAAATCTCTATGGGCTGCGGGGTCATTAGTGCGGCTTTGTAAAAGAGGCCGTATGTGGCTAAATGCGAATAATCAGGGCAGAATCAAATATGAAAATTTGGTACAACCCTCAATAAATAAAATGTTTTTTTTTTTAACTGACTGGTGAGTGTGCCCTAATTAACTAGGATTTATGTCAGAAATGGAAAATAATGAAACTGTGATAATATATTGAATCTTAGATATCAGCTTCAGTGGATGGATCATTAAGAGCTAGCCCAGCAGGGGAGAGGGGTGTGGTGTGTGTGTGTGTGATAGGAAAAACATGCCTCATGGGATTATTTGCAAGCCAAATGTGTGCATTTATATATCTGAGGGAGGGAAGCAGTTGGAAAGGAACAATTCCCAGTTAGTTTTTAGCATATAGAGCAGCAGCTAGGGGGGTGTAGGGCCTTATGCAAGGGCTCATTGGGGTTGATGTAAGCCAGGGGTGTCAAAGTCCCTCCTTGAGGGCCGCAATCCAGTCAGGTTTTCAGGATTTCCCCAATGAATATGCATGAGATCTATTTGCATGCACTGTTTTCATTGTATGCTAATAGATCTCATGCACATTCATTGGGGAAATCCTGAAAACCCGACTGGATTGCGGCCCTCGAGGAGGGACTTTGAAACCCTTGATGTAAGCCATGTATTGGACCCAGCAAACAATAATGTATTGCATTTCAAGAACTTTGCCCCAATACTGTGTTATCAAATTACATGCAAAAAAGCACAAACATGGAAGAGAGCATGCTGATTTGCTGTGGAAACACGCCAAGCAGTGTGTGTGAGTTGAACATGCAGACAAAAATTATGTCAGCACCTAAAGTTGCATATGTGTCTCTCAGATGTTCTGCACATAATTTTTATTGTATTTTAAATGGTGTCATTTCATTGCTGATCTTAGTCGTAGCATCTCCCTCATAACATAGCATTCAGTGATCGCAACGCCTTTTTACATTACATTAAGATTGATATTCCACCCCTGAAGAATTCACGTCTGATTACATTAAAAAGAAATACTCTGCTTGTTTGTTTTTTGACCCATCCTTTTCGACAAAGCATGTAAAACTTGTAGGACCTTTATGCTTGAACAGAATTGGTGGGGTGGCTGACGCCGGCGCTAACGGGAGGACCCTTGAAAAAGCAGGACACGAAACATGTTGGATCCAACCCTCCCAAATGCGCTTAAAAAGCTGGAGTTATGTAAAAAGAATAACTTCATTAAGATAAGTCCATGGTTAAAATGAAATTGGCCATATATTTTTCAAGATTTATTTATTACTAGCTTTATAGCCCGTTACATTAACGGGTGCTAGAATATATGTGTGTGTCTGTCTTCATTTCTTTCTCTCTCTGTCTCCTTAGCCGCTTTTTCCTGTCCATTCTCCCTTCTTTTTACCTCCCCTGTGTCCACCACCACCCCTTCACTGCTCCCCTTATCCAGCAGCAGCCCTTCTCCCTTTGTTTTACCTCCCCCCCTGTCCATCAGCACCTCTTCTTGCTCCCCCTGTCCAGCAGTAGGCCTCCCTTCATTCCCCCCCCGTGTCCATTATCACCTCTTCCTGCTCCCCCTGTCCAGCAGTAGGCCTCCCTTCATTTCCCTCCCCCTGTCCATCAGCACCTCTTCCTGTTCCCCCTGTCCATCAATATGCCTCCCTTCCTTTTCCCTCCCCTGTCCATCATCACCTCTTCCTGCTCGCATTTCCCTCCCCCTCCAAGTCCCTGTGCAGCAGTAGCAGCATTTTCCCCCACCCCCTTCCCTACTCTTACCACGATGTGGCCTGCTCCTTTTGGCCCCTCCGCCTTCCATTCCCGCGGTCTAGCCTGCTCCAAGGGCCCTCCCTTCCCTTATTGTGTTCCCCGCAGACAGGCCCAGCTTCTCCCTTCATGTTACCTTTTTTTCATTCTGTTGCCCTCCCTCGCGTGGCTGGCTGCCTGCCTGGTCCCATTGAGCGGCGAGCGGCTGAAGTCTTTTTTGTTGGCGCTTCCCTGCCCTGTGTTTGTTTTGGTGTTTGTCTATTTGGCTGATGTATGTGGATTTTTTTTTTTTTCTGTGTCTCTCTCTCCTTTTATTTTTTTTTTTCTTTCAATCTTTCTCTATTGCTCCTTGTCTTTAAGGGTTTTTTTTTTTCCTGTGTGTCTCTCTCTGTATATGGAGGTGTCATATGTCACCTATTTTTTTTTTTTTTTTAATAACTGAAGTTTCACAGAGTAAGTTTTTTGTTGTTTTTTTTAAATGTATATTATCAGCATTTCTTCCCTCTCCATTTCCCTCCCCCCACACTACTTTCCTGTGCAGCAGTAGCATTTCCCCTACCCCCCCCCCTCCCCTTCCCTTCCCGCGGTCTGGTTGGCTCCATTAGTCCCTTTCGGCCTCCCCCCCTTCCCTTCCCGCGGTCCCGACAAACCTGCTACACCAGCAGCGTCTGCAGCACTGTACACACGCTGCTTCGGGGCCTTCTACTGCCCTGATTTGCTCTGCTGCTGTGCCAGAGTAAATCAGGGCAGTAGAAGGCCCCGAAGCAGCGTGTGTACAGTGCTGCTGGAGTCGGGACCGCGGGAAGGTTTCTAGAGAGTAGCTGAACAGGTCACCGGCAGTCAATGAAGGGCTGCTGTCCTCGGGGGCAGAGCTGTGGCAGGAGCTTGAATTTACAGTTTACGGGCGGGTGGGCAGCCGTCCTCGCGCTCCGTCCACTGTGCGCGCGGGCTGCCTCTGCCCTCGGGTGCGCTCGGCGGCGATGCTTGTGGCAGCCGTTGTAAAGGGGCGGCGTGGTGCAGTCTGTATTGTGAGGTGGAGAGCAGGGAAGGGCGCGCATGCGCACTTGTCTTGCCACATCCCGACAGAAAACGGATCAGGGAACACACGAGGCAAGTGCGCATGCGCGGCTAGCATTTTATTATTTAAGATAAAGTATTAAGCACAGTAGCACTTTAAAATGAATAGTTCAATATATAAAAGAGTAAAAAGGACATAAGATTCACACTGAGCCAGTGACAATATTACCACGTAAAGCTCACCGCAATGAAAGCTTATTGATGCATTGGAGTGGTGGGGCTGAGACTCGGAAGAAGAAGAAGAAAGATAAACAGCTAGCTATTATAGTTGACTGAACAACTGGTAGATTTTTAGAGGTGTTTTTGGGAAGATTGTGAACAGAAGAAACAGGCATACTCATAACTTCCTAACGCTAGCCGCTGAAGATCAAGCTGACGTTTTACTCCTCAGACCACGAGTTAAAGCCCTAACAGTAGAAGATCATGCGTCTGGCCTTTAGATCTCTGCTTTTCAGGAGTTAATACCTTCATTAGAACTGGATTTAAATGTGCAGTGTCTGTGAGTCTTTGCTTTCAGTTTATTCAGCAAACGGCAGCCATACTAGTGCATTCTAAGTTATCTCCTGCATGTCATTGCATTGGCCTCATTGTGATTCCTGATATACAAATTATGTATTGATTTGGCTTTATATTCTCTCCTCCCAGGAGAGCTCAGAACGGGTTACAAGTTTACATACGTAGCAAAGCATGGTAAAACATAACATGCCAAACATGGTGTGACATAGCATGACAAGCATTGTATGACAAAACATAGGATGGCAGCTTAGCATGGTAAACAGTCTTATATATACAAGCTTAGCATAGCATGATTAAACACAGTATTACAAGCGTGGCTAGAATAGTATGGCAGATATAGTCTTATTTATATATATATATATATATATATATATATATATATTCGTTTTTCAGCCCGTTACATTAACGGGTGCTAGAATTACCTCCCCCCTGTCCAGCAGCACCCCTTACCTGATCCCCCCTGTCTAGTATTACCTCTTTTCCCTGCCAGGGCAGACTCAAAAGAGGAGCTCCGCCCCCTTCCAGCAGTCTTGCTGAAGATTTTGATGCAGGCACGTGGTGGTCTGTTTGCGGGCTCGGCTGCTGTGTTCTTAGCCGAGGAACCTTTCATCATGCACATCTTCTTCTCCCAGACTGGCTGCGGGCCTCAGCCACCTGTTTGCGACGGCGAGAGCACCTCTTCTACCCAGGGCAAGCGCCTCTTCCACCCTGCATTCTTGTGCCGCCGCAGCCGACATCCGATTCGGGCCGCCGCGGTCGACATCCGTCTCGGGGGGGGGGGGAAAGGGGGGGAGGAAGAGAGAGAGCAGAGAGGCGGCGACAGCAAAGTTACTGGAAGGGAGGGAACGCAGGCAGGGATCGTACGAATAGCCACCGCTGCGTCTTTCAACAGGACAGACCGTAAGCCGCGCATGCGCACTTCCTATGTGTCGCTACAGCTCACGGAAAACGGGCGCACACATAGGAAGTGCGCATGCGCGGCCTAGCGTTTTATTATATTAGATATAGATATATATATATATATATATATATGCAAGCTTAGCATGGTAAACATAGTATACAGTGTGGCTAACCTAGTATGACATGACAGAATGGCACATAACGTGGTAGAACCTAGCACGGTGGACATGGGATGGCAAATATTGTGTAGTGGACATAGCATGTGAATTTCTAGCAATGTAGACATCTATACAAAAGTCAGTAGAGGGTAAAAACTGGGACCGTGGCAGTTTAGAGGCAGGAGCAAGTGGCCATCGCTCATGATCAGATGGTTTGTTTGTTTTTTTATGGCAGAATCAAGGGTTTAAGATGGGGGGGCTGCTAGACTGCCAGAGTATTTTATTTTTTAACAGCAGGGGCAGAGAGTCGATGATGGGGGGGGGGCGGAGAAAGAGGGTCACTAGGTTTGTTGAGGGTGATGCAGACCCAGTGACCTTTTGCTAAATAAATGCTCCCTTTCCCATCGGTGCATGAGCCAGTCAGCCAGAGTGGTGTCCCCTTTATCAAGTCAATGCAAACAGGGAAAAGAGAAAAATACTGATGAGCCAGTAATTCTTAAAAGATGTGCAGTGAGCTAAAGATTACTGCCATGTTTTTAGTGTGGCAGTAATTTTTATGGTCACTTATTACTGCATCGCTTTGGTATAGTTTAGAAATAATTTAGTAGTAGGAGGTGTGTACTCAAACTTCTGTATAGCAGAGGTGTAGCCTTGGGAGGCCTAGCCCCCCCTCCCCCAAATGCAGGCTTAGGCCCTCTCAAAATCTAATGGCTGGCAGTTATCTCTAAGCCATGCCAGCAGAAGAGATTCTCCTCCAATGGACAAACACTCCTCGAAGCTCCTGACCAGTGCACGCTCTGTACACCACTGCCACACTGGCCCTTCTCACAGTACTTGGTTCTCGAGGAAAGGAGAGAGGGTGCACTAATTTCTGCCATGGAAAGTACCACTAACTATCAGTGTTGGGGAGTTTCTAGCTTGAACCTTTTCTGCTGATGTGGCTTGAGGATTCTTGCATCTAAGGGATTTGAAGTTTGACCGGGGGAGGAGGGGAATGGGTAGAGAGGAAGGTGTGGCCTAGTGGTTAGAGCTACAGCCTCAGTACCCTGAGGTTGTGGGTTCAACTCCTGTACTGCTCCTTTTGACCCTGGGCAAGTCACTCAATCCTCCATTGCCCCAGGTACGTTAGATAGATTGTGAGCCCACCAAGACAGAAAGGGAAAATGCTTGAGTACCTGATTGTAAACTGCTTAAATAACCTTGATAGGCGGTATATAAATACATAATATAAATAATAACTAAATAAAACTAGAGGGGCAGAGCAACCTTTTGTACCCATCCATTTTGGGCTCAGGCTCCCTCAGAATTGAAGGTCTGGCCAGGGCAGGATTAATCTTTCTGTGGGCCCCAGACACCCAAGTACACTGGGCCCCCTGGCCCTACCCCTCTTGTTTGCTTGCTTATTTACTTCTTTGTTTATTTTCACTTGATTTCTTTTTTCCTCTTTATTTTAAAATTCAGAACAAACAACAACGTCCAAAGCATTGCTGCAAAAGTGGGACCTGGACGTGACATCATCAGATCAGTGCACCAGGCCCCCCTGATCCCTTTGGGCCCAAGACACGTGCCTGCTTTGCCTATTCATTCATCCAGCCCTGGGTCTGGCTGTGTCACTGCAGTGCATGGCTTTCTGTACCAGAGTGCAAGCCTTTCAGGGATTGGAAGATACCTGTTGCATCTGAATTAGAGGTCTGCATGGGAACGGGGATCGCGGGAATCCCCCCCTAACCCAAGGGACTCCCATGGGGACCCCCCTCTAGCCAACGGGATTCCCACAGAAATGGAAGACTTTGGAAGCAGAGTTCATCCATATAATATAATGGACAAGTCAGCCTTAGTAAAAGAGGGGGTTTATAAGTTAATTACCTGAACAGAAAACAAAAAAAAGGGTTCCATCAAAGAGATTTCACAAGGAAAACAGCAGCGCAAACACAAAAGAAACTGTGGAATTGATAATCCTGTCAGAAGTAATTGCTGCTTTTTATGGGGACGGATGGGGATGGAGGTAATTCCTTGCGGGGATGGGTGGGGACGAAGAGGATCCTGGCGGGGACGGGTGGGGACAGAGAGGATTCGGGTGGGAACGGAGAGGATCCTGGCGGGGATGGGTGGGATTTCTGTCCCCGCGCAACTCTCTAATCTGAATGTGATTCATGGTGAGATACAACTGAGAAAGTCTTGCGCTAAATCCAAAATCCCCATCCCATTTGTAGACTATGAAGAAAAGATAGTGGTTACATTCAGTTCTTATGGTCATATAAAGATTCTGCTGGAAAGAAATAAAGGAGGAAACAAAACAGCAAATGATTCACCTGCGCCTGGCATAGACTTCTTATAATTTGCCATTTGTGCACCTGTTAGTGGCATGCCTGGGCTACATTAACAGCCAGACTTCTTGTACTTCAGAAATATCAGAAAGGGCTTGATAAAAAGGGCTTCATTTGCCATTTAGGAAGTCTGGCGGGTAGTGTTTTCTTTGGAGAGGTTTCCTTTCAGTGGGCCTTGCTGTTTGTGCATTCCTGCATATAAAGTCTTACTTAATAGATGACTAATTAAGCCCAGCCAGGCAGAAAGATAAAAGGCCATGTGACCTGGATTAGAGTAGTGGAGCTTGGAATGTAACAGGCGCCCCAAATGAAGTGAAATAGGAGATAGAGCAGACCAGACCTCTTTCCTGAAGTGTTGCTAAATTTCTGCACACAGTGCTAGTTTTCTGGAGATGAGCAAGCAATAAAGCCAACAGAGAAAACTGTAGTTGATACTGTTTTAATTGGACTAAGGCAGCGGTCTCAAACATGCGGCCCATGTGCCGCATGTGGCTCTCCAAGTTTTATTTGCGGCCCGCGGTCTGGACTGGATCATTCTCTTCCTTTTGGAGCAGCAGCATGTCTGGCCGGTTCGTTCCGTTCAAAGCCGCGGGTTGGCGGCTCCTCGCGCTATCCACTCCTGCATCGGAAGCCTCTCTGACATCACAACATCAGAGAGGTTTCAGACGCAGGCGCAGATCTCGCAAGGAGCCGCCACCCATGGCTTTGAACGGAACGAGACGGCCAGACACGCTGCTGCTCCATTGGCGTACCAAGGGGGGGGCGGTCCGCACAGCTGGCCACCCTCCACTGTTCTCCCTAGAGTGCGGCTCGTCTAGAGCAGTGGTGCCCAACCTGCTTCCCTTCCCTTCTCACTGCTGCCATCGGGGAACAGGCCAGCACCATGCTCTTTGATCTCCCTGCTTCTCTCGCCGCTCGACCTCAATTCTGACGTCGAGAGGACATTCTAGCTAGCCAATTGCTGCTTGGCTGCCCGGAACGTCCTTTCCAACGTTAGAATTGACATCGGGCGGCGAGAGTTGATTGGCCCCGTGGAGAAGAGAAGCGTGGAGATCTTGGCCTGTTCTCGATGGCGGCAGCAGCAGCAGCCTATTCCCCGGCGGCAGTGGCATGGAGGAAGGAAGGAAGAAAGAAAGAAGGGGGGGTGGACAGGGAGCCAGAAACAAAGCAAAAAACGGGACACGGAATCAGAGAAAGACAGACATAGAGAAAGAAAGAAAAAGTTGGGGGAGGGAATGAGATCTGGAGGAGAGGAAGCATACAGGAGGCTGAAAGAAGGGAAGAAATATTGGATGCACAGTCAGAAGAATAAAGTGCAACCAGAGACTGATGAAATTACCAAACAAAGGTAGGAAAATGATTTTATTTTCAATTTAGTGATTGAAATGTGCCAGTTTTGAGAAAGAAAAGATATTAAACTTTAAATGTGAGTGCTGCAGAAAAAATAAAGTACTTGGAGGGCCGCAGAAAAAATAGTTAATGTCTTATTAAAGAAATGACAATTTTGCATAAGGTAAAACTGTTAAAGGAAAGTTTTATAAACTATAAAGAGTTTAACCTCATGCAAAATTGTCATTTCTTTAATAAGACATTAACTCTTTTTTTCTGTGGCCCTCCAAGTACCTACAAATCCAAAATGTGGCCCCGCAAAGGGTTTGAGTTTGAGACCACTGGACTAAGGTGAAGCTTCCCAGAGTTGACTTGGGGGGTTCTCACAGCCAGTCATTTTTTTTTCAGGGTGTCCATTATAACATGAGAAATTTACTTGCATGTAAACATCTCAAGTATATTCATTCTGGATATCTTGAAAATCTGGCAGGCTCTCAAGAGAAGTTTAGGAAGCACTGGACTAACTTAGTATCCGTTTAATTAACTTTCCAGAACTGTCTTCCTTTTATCAAGTTAGTACAAAAATGGTTAAAGCTACAGCCTGAACACCCTCAGGTTGTGGGTTCAAACCCCCGCTGCTCCTTCTGACACTGAGCAAGTCACTTAATCAGCCCATTGCCCCAGGCACATTAGCTAGATTGTAAGCCTGCAGGTACAGACAGAGGAGAGTGCTCGAGTACCTGAATAAATTAATGTAAACCGTTCTGAGCTGTCCTGGGAGAATGGTATACAAAATTAAATAAATAAAAATACAGATGGCAGTAACTTTATTTGTAAAAGACTGGAACAAGGAACAGGGAAAAGCTTCCCTTCTCTAGTTTGTTATTGTGGTGAGGAGTTGGCCTGACTGTTTTGTTTGTGGAGGAAACCTGAGCATCCTAGGAGCTCTGCCTAGCCCATAAAGCACAATAGGCCAAACATTAAGAGTGTTTGGTGGAAGGCAACATCCCGCCATAGACCTTCTCTTTAACCCTTTCAGGACCAAGGGACATATTTGTCCCATAACTTTAAAATCCTATAAATTTTGATTGGGATAGTCTACAGTTCTAAATTTGATATGTACGGATTCCATATGATACTGCCTTTATGTAAACAAACTGGTTCCGACATTCATTCATTAGCGTCGTTGCCAGATTGACGAGAAGATTCACTTGCCACACTGTCCATAAGCCAGAAGTGTGATTTTTTAAAAAAAAAAATAATGATATTTCACAAAAAAAAATCAATTTTTTGGCATCTGCAAGCCCTTTTTACCATAAAAATGTCGTCAAAACCACAAAAATTGGCCTACGATCCTTATGGTCCTGAAAGGGTTAAATCTGATGGCATTGTACATGCCTCTGTTGAATGAGAATCCTTTGTGAGATGGAAGTATTTGGCTGCTACTCTGCATTGCTGGGAAGCTCTTGTATATGAGGAAAGCATCTTTCTTATCAGTTGTGCTGCAGCATTCTGAATTAGTTGGAGCTGATGCAAACTTTTTTTGATTTGGCATTACAGTAGTCTAATCATGACATTATCGTGGCATGGACCAATGTGGACAGACTTCATCTTTTCAATATATGGAGAGAGATTTCATAGTTGCTGCAAGTGATAAGACAATTTTTAAAGTTGGTGGAATTTGCGGGATCAGAGTGAGTCTAGCGGTATTTCCAAGATTTCCTGACCTGTGATTTTAGGGGAAGTTCATGCTTCCCAAAAGGTAATTTGAAGTCAGATATTTGTCTTGCCTGGGTTCAGAAGGTTTGATTTTTGCCCAGTTTTGCTGTTAGGCAGTCAGTTTGCATAAAGCTGTAGTTAGATCTGGTTCGGTGGATAGGGGTAGCTGTGCATAATCAGCATAGATATAGAATTTTTGTTTTATTTAATATCTACCTCAGCTAGAGGCTTGAGGTAGATTTTAAATAAAATGGGAGACAGTATGGATCCCTATGGCACCCCATAGTTCAGGTGTTACTGCGTCTGACAAATAAGATTTGAACCATTTAAACCAGGGCTGCCCAAGTCCGGTCCTCGAGATCTACTGGCAGGCCAGGTTTTCAGGATATCCCCAATGCATATGCATATGAGAGAGATTTGCATACCAAGAAGGCAGTATAGGCAAATCTCTCTCATGCATATTCATTGTGGATATCCTGAACACTATGCCGTTGATAACTGTTTCTGCCAGCATTGTAAACATGATATGATCCACACTGTCGAAGGCTGCTGCGAAATCCAGCAATGCTAGTATAGAGGCAGATCCCCTGTCTTGGTTTCTGGGCAAATCATCAAGAACTGGGTCTGTTCCACACCCAGGTCTGAAGTCAGATTGACATAGGTCAAGCCAATTACTTTTATTTAGCCCATTTTATCGCAAACTGTGTGCCATGGCAAGAGTCCAGGTATGCTGTGAGAAGGCTGGGGAGGAGAGGCACTGACTAACTGCATACAGGATGTGCCTCTCGCTGCGAGAGGCACATCTTGTAGGCAGTGAGCCTGCGCCTCTCCTCTTTGCTGGTGCCTCTTCTCTCCCAGCACCCCCCCCCCCCCACACACACACACACACACTCACACATTGGTGGCTCAGGGCCTCGTCTGGAAGGCCTTTGCGTATGCGTGGACCTCAGTGTGATGACATCATGCATGTGCGTGATGTAATCGCGTCAACATCAGCGCATTTCCGGATGCCCTCGAGCCACGGCCCCCGGTTTAGTGTGCCACAGTGTCGGAAAGTTTGCGATTTAGCCAGTCATTGAGTTGCATGCAGACTATACTGTTTTCAGTAGGGGGCACACTACAACTCTTTTTAGTGTCATTAACAGCTGTCCTTCCACAGGAGAGAACAATTTGAGTGGCCCTAATGAGGCCTATGCGCGCTTGCTGTTCTGCCTTTGCTTTACACGGATCAGTCATAGACCTTTCAGGATTTTTTCAAAGCTTCTTCTGTGGCCTGGTTGCATGAATCCCAAATGGTCGTGCATGGCGGGGGAGAGGGAGTGTTCTCATTAGCTGCTGGGAGCTTTGATAAAATTATCTGTAGGTCCTAATGGAGACCTTTAATTTTGTTGGCAAAGTATGTAGCAAAATCATTACTGGTTAGTTGTGACTGGGAAATCTGGGTCTGTTGTTTGCTATTGTAAATAGTTGCTTGATTGAATTTACCATATATACTTGAATCTAAACTGAGATTTTTAGGCCAGAAAAATGGCCCAAAAACGGGGGTCTCTGCTTATATTCTGGTCATCGCCCACCCTCCCCCCTCCCATACTTGTTGCAGGCCTCTGCTGGGCCTGCCGTATAGCCTGGGGGGTGGGCCAAGACAGGAGGGATCCCTCCTGTCCCAGCCCAATCTGCCAATTATTTTTAACCCCCCTCCTGCCTCACCCCGCATACCTTTTTGGATTCCTAGTGGTCCAGCGGTGTACCAGGCAGGAGTGAGCTTTCCTCGCTCCTGCCCGGCCCCAAGTTGTCACAGGACTCCGGAGAACTCGTGGCAGCCATTCAGTGAGCGGCTTGGTGCCGGGCAGGAGCGTGGAAAGCTCACTCCTGCCCAGTATACTTCTTGACCACTAAAGATTCAAAAAGGTATGCGGGAGGGAGGTAAAAAAAAAAAATTGGCAGTCGGCCGGCCAGGAGATAGGAGGGATCCTTCCTGTTCCAGTCCACCAGGTCATACAGCAGGCCCGGCGAAGGTCTTCAGGACATCGGGAGAGAGGGGATAGGGTGCAGGGTCTTATATTCGAGTTGTCAGCAGTCACATTTTTCCTGTCTTGAAATTCCATCCAAACTTTGGCTGGACCCATCTGTTTTAGATAGTTCTTAATAGAAAATTTGATTAGACAGTGATAGGAGTGTTTTCTCAAAGCCTTGTGTGAAAGATGTCGACTCCCCTTTGCAGAACACCAAATCTAGCATATGACACTATTCATGGGCTGGAGATGAGTGAATTTTAGGTGCCAGCAGTGGTGGTGTCTGGAGTTTTAATGTGTAGATTAAAGGCTCCTATAATCACTAATCTAGGTATCTCAGGGTTACCTCAGTCACCAGATTCAGCAGTTCTTGCACAGATGATATGGTGTTGTAAAGTGCTCTGTAGATCACCAGCAGCTACACTGGTTCCTTATCTTCCAGCTGGATTAGAAGGCATTCTGACTGACAGATGGGGGGGGGGGGGATGGAGGCTGTACAGTTTGATTGTCTCTCAGATCAAGCCTGCTACCCCTCCATCCCACTTTTCTTGTCATGGTTGGTGCAGGATAGTGAATCCTTGTGGGACATAGTTCAGCCAATGATTGTACTCTGCTTTCATTCAGCCAAGTCTTAGTTATTCTCCAAAATGTCTCGATCAGTGGTCTCCAACTCAAACCCTTTGCAGGGCCACGTTTTGGATTTGTGGGTACTTGGAGGGACTCAGAAAAAAAACCAGTTAATGTCTTATTTAAGAAATGACAATTTTGCATGAGGTAAAACTCTTTATCGTTTATAAATCTTTCCTTTTGGCTAAGTCTTAATAATAATATTGTCATTTATAGCTAAAGAGACATTTGATCAAGAAACTGTTTTACTTTTGTGATTATGATAAACATACCGAGGGCTTCAAAATAGTACCTGGCAGGCCGCATGTGGCCCCTGGGCCGCAAGTTTGAGACCCTTGGTCTAGATCACAGGTGTCGAAGTCGGTCCTTGAGGGCCGTAATCCAGTTGGGTTTTCAGGATTTCCCCAATGAATATGCATGAGATCTATGTGCATGCACTGCTTTCAATGCATATTCATTGGGGAAATCCTGAAAACCCGACTGGATTACGGCCCTCAAGGAGGGACTTTGACACCCCTGGTCTAGATGGTATTCACTGATGACATCATGATCATAGGATATTTTTTTTTTTCTGGCTGATCTGGCATTTACTAGGCATAAGTTTCCAAGTACAGTAGTGATTTTCTAGTTGTGGGAGTTAACTTGAAGGTGATAGGCAGGTATTTATTTGGGTATAACAAGACTGGTGCTTTGCTTCTTGAGTCTACTGTTTCTTCTTCCCCAAATTACTGGGAGATATGAAGAGCTCTGGTTTACTTTGCCAAAGCACGTTCTTATTTAAAGTAGGTAAGATTACAGAGCTCTCTGGCTATTCGGTATAAGAAAAAGCTAGTTTTATCTTTGGTAGCAATTATTGGTAGCGATTAATGCGGAGTGTTTATGCATACATTGTGATTTGATTTTTTATTAAATTTGATGTACTTTTTTTCACCAAAAAGCATTAAAGCAGTTTACAATAAAAATGTATTATAACAAAAAAAATATATATATACAAAAACAAACCACATCCCAAATTAGCTAACATAATTGGTACTCGTCGCACCTCCATTTTCTCTGTGACAGCCCCTATGATCTGGAATACTCTTCCTTTAGATTTAAAAATGGAAAAAATTTTTAAAAGTAATCTATTCTTGTTTTTTACATTCAATTTCCCAGTCCCTTTTGTGTTTACCATAAGTGTTTCTCACATTTTCTATATTAATTGTATTTCTCCCCTCCTTCCCATTTGTGTTTAGAGGCCTTCAAGTCCGTAATTACCCTGTATGTAATTGCCGTCAGTCTAGTAATTTTTTATATAAAGATATGTCTTAATTGTTAAATTTGTTTAAATGTTATTTTAAAACCTTGTTCAACGCTTTGTAGTATCGAAAAAGCGTTTGATCAAAAATCTGAATAAACAATAAACAATAGATGACGGCAGATAGAGACCCGAATGGTCCATCTAGTCTGCCCAACCTGATTCAATTTAATTTTTAATTTTTTTCCTTCTTAGCTATTTCTGGGCAAGAATCCAAAGCTCTGCCCGGTAGTGTGCTTAGGTTCCAACTACTGAAGTCTCCATCAAAGCTCACTCCAGCCCATCCACACCCTCCCAGCCATTGAAGCCCTCCCCAGCCCATCCGCAATCAACGGCCACGTACTGACACAGAACGTGCAAGTCTGCCCAGTACTAGCCTTAATGCTTCAATATTTACTATTATTTTCTGATTCTAGATCCTCTGTGTTCATCCCACACTTTTTTGAACTCCGTCACCATTTTCCTCTCCACTACCCTCTCTCTGGAGCGCATTCCAAGCATCCACTACCCTCTCCGTAAAGAAGAATTTCCTTACATTGCTACTGATACAAAAGTCTCATAATGCTCATTTCTTATAGAGAGTCTGAGTCCTTTTGAAGCTTCTGCTTCTTAGGAAGTTGAGATTCTTCAGGAGAGAGAGGTAGTCAGTCTGTCTTGTAGAATTGTTTTATTCTATCTATATTTTGTGTTTTAAATCTTGAAACAAGATCTCTTTGGCTAAGAACCAAGTTCATGGTCTGAGTAGTGAGTTGAGCGTGAATCCTTCTGAGCCTTTTGGATGACATTGAGAACTTGTACATCACAGAGGGTTACCACCCTACTCATCAATCTACCATTGGGGAAACGATGGAGTAGCAAGATTAAATCTCTTGCAAACACAACAGAAAAGGGTTGTCTTATACCCACCCCCTTTGTTCTGAACCACATCAAGACCCAGACAAATGCTTCATTTATTAATTCATATTACATTAAAGTAGAAGTTCCCTAAATCTGAAATGAGTGATTACACGGTGGATTTTTAATATTACTAGTGCATCAAAGTGTGAGTTGAACCCTCTCATCTCTGATTTTCTAAGGAAAATGGTTCATTTTTTGAACTTCTTTGTTGGTTCTGTACTCTTGTACTGATGCAAAACTATAAGCAAGAGTGAATTCTTTGAAGAGTGTTATTTAGAGGTGTTGGGCTTGCCACACAGATAACTAACAAAGTTGCAGACATCACTAGAGAGATACTGAAATTAGTGATTTCAGGCATGATCTATCTTTCTTGGGCATTGGTGATGGTGCTCTTTCATTTAAGCGGAGAGGGGAGGGGGGGGGGAGAAATAGCCTTTTCCTGAAGGTCTGTTAAATTTGAATGGGTCTGTTAGATCCTTTTAGGGAGCAACTTAGGCTTGCTTTGTTTTGTGGCTTGCAAGAATCTGTAATTTGTGTGTGCTTTTGAGAAAGAGTGCTAATGTGCCCCTGCTGCCTGCCTTGATGAAAAGTTATTGCCTTTGAGAATAAGGTATTTGGGAGCACAACTCCCCCATGTCTGGTGGTGTGCTTTATTGATCCAGAAACTTAGCTGGGAGAAACAAATTCTTTTTTTTTTTTTTTTTTTTGTAAATTATCTTTATTGACAACTGCAAAGGAACACACAACCACGAGTGAAACATCAGAAAGCAGAGCATCCAAAAACAGTACAGATAGTGTGACTTTACAATGCTATGAGAATTAATTTTTTTAATATGTAAAGTTTTTGGCCCCTTTTATCAAGCTGCGTTAGGGGTTTTTTTTATCGCAGGCCGCAGTGGTAAAAACCCTAACGCAGCTTGATAAAAGATGGCCTTTATTTGTTTTGTTTTTAAATGATGTACATTAGAAAAATGTATGTAGATTACGATAAGATACGCAGGCTCCTCAGGATCTCTCCTCTCTTGTTACGCCCTATACTCCCCTCTGGGAACTCCACTTCTCAGACAAGTCCCTCCTCTCTGTACCCTTCTCCTCTTCCACCAACCCCCGTCTCTGTCTATTCTACCTTGCTGCGCCACATGCTTGGAACAACCTGCCTGGCTTGCTACGCCAGGCTCCGTCTCTGGCAATATTCAAAGCCAGACCAAAAGCCCACTTATTTGAAGCTGCGTTTAAGCATTGACCCAACCAACATATCTGTCTGTCATTCCCTTAATAGTCCCCTACCGCCTTTTAGCCCGCTCTGTGTGTCTGTCATAATTAGATTGTCAGCTCTTCTGAGTAGGGACCGTATCTTGCACGTACATGGAAAGATCGTATTTTATTAGAATTTTTAACGAGCATCACATACAGTTGGATTCAGTGTAGCTAATGAATTAAAATAAACTTACGACTCAAAGGAGCATAAATAAAGGGTAGCAAAGGTGAGAGATTGCTAGATGCCAAGCTTTTGAGCATAGTTCCCAAGACAAAGCAAGGGCTGTCATAATTATGAATGACTTTAGATGAGCCACGTTGTCTTCAATTCTGTGTTACAAGAAATCTCAAGTAGAAACACTACTTCAGAGCAGTTCTTGCTGCTTATGGTTCATGACGTTTTCTCAAAAGCAGCCAGCCCTATGGAAATTTAAGCAAGCAGTTAAACTGGTTTTTCCACTGCATTGTGACCGTGGGCACAGAGAATATTTGCAGCTGCGTCAGAGAGTATTGCTGTGAACTGGTTATACTGGTGACGGGGGGGGGGGGGAGAGAAATGCAAATTGCAAAGCCAGCCTCACTTTTCCTTTCTGTCTTGTGATGGTCTGCCACTAGTGTTTTAATAGTGATTTCCTATCAAGACCAAAGTCCAACTGTTTCCCTCTTCCCTCCCCTCCATATTCAGTACTGAGGCCCTTGCACACAGCTCTGCGTGTTTCCTTCCTCTTGGGATGTAGTGATCCCTTCTGCTACAACGAAATGGTTAGTTATTAAAATTATATTTTCTATTAAACACAACCCATCATTTAAAATAGGTTAACTTTTCTTTTGTATTTACCGTACTCATGGATCCTTTCCTCTTCCTCCATTGGTGTCTAAAGGGAAAGTGTTTTTCTCATTAGAGCAGAGGTGTCAAACTCAATCACATAAGGGGCCGAAATCTAAACCATAGGCTAAGTCGAGTTTTTTATTAAGATACTTAGGGGTCCATTTGTTAAGGTACGCTAACCGATTTAGCATGTGCTAATAAAAGCACCCCTTAGCCTTAGTAGAAGTATAGGGTTACAACCTCTCCTGACATAAGAACATAACAGCTGCCATACTGGGACAGACCAAAGGTCCATCAAGCCCAGTATCCTCCTTCCAACAGTGGCCAACCCAGGTCCTCAAATATACACTTAGCACTATCCATCCCTCTTTGGACATCGATAACGCTTCTCAATGATATCACTTTGAGGCAATAGTCAATTGCTGACACTAAAAACCACCTGGAGTTGACTTTCTGGTCAGGTAGATGGTTTAGGAATGCAAAACTGTGTGTCTGGGATGAGCTCAGCTTAACACAAATGTGCACTGAAGTGATAATCATAGACAGAGACAGAACTCACCTCTTCAGTAGTGCAGGCAGCCAGGAGGACTAGGCGGACCCGAACGGCGATGGCAGCCGGGAGAGTGCAGCCGATCACGAGCGGGAGTAGAGAGCGTCGTGAGCAGAGCGTGGTGGCCGGGAGACTTGCCCGCCGGAAGGCATCAGCTGTAGATTCACGCACCTCAAACTTGGCTCGTGAATCTACAGCTGATGCCTTCTGGCGGGAAAGTCTCATAGCCAGCACGCTGTGTGACGCTGTGCCCCTGATACTCTCTATTGCCGCTCGTGGTCGCCTGCACTCTCCCGGTTGCTGTTGCCTTTCAGGTCCGCCTAGTCCTCCTGGCTGCCTCATCCTCCTGGCGGGCCAGCTTAATTACAAATGTTTAATTGTCTGGTGGACCAAATTGTATGACACCCCGGGCCAGAGTTTGACACATCTGCATTAGAGGGTAAATTTACAACCTAATTTCAGGTTTTCATGTATACTTTTTAGCCCACACAAAGCTCAATCGATATTCAAACAAAAGGCACTCAAATTTGTTGGTTTTGAAGATAACTACACTATGTTCAAGCCAGGCTGTGAGGCTTGAACAGAGGGGGCACATTCTTTTGGCCCCTCTGTTCAAGTCTCCCAGCCTGGCTTGAACAAGGGCGGATTGAAAAGTAGTGAGACTGCCTCTGCTGTGCTGGCTCTTGTGAAGCTCATACATCGATGTTTCTGAATCTGCAGTTGGACAGCCGTAGTCTTTCTTCATTGTTGGGTCACAGCAAGAGAAAGAACTTCATACATTTTCATCATGGCAAATGAGGAAGTCGTGTCTGTGAGCGTAAGCCGGAGGTGTGTGATTGTATTCTGTGTTATGCTTGGCATAATGTTTCAAGAGTTTCATTACTATTTTCTCCAGGGACAGGGAAATGTCTACTGTACCAGGATGTAACTTGCCTTGAGCTACTACTGGAAAAGGCATGAATTAAATCCAAATTCTCCCTCTCCCTTCCCCTTCTTCCTTATCTCCCTCGCTGGAGCAGCTTTTCTGTTTTGCTAAAACTCAGAGGTACTTGTAGGAAGCCCACAGTCTACTTATGTAGATTCTTCAAGTCTACCTGTATATTTCCCCTACCGTGACCTTTTGTGTCTCTGAGGAAAATGCTTAATGCTCTTGTAGCTGCTTCTATAAATTGTACTTTGTATATAAATGGAGGCGCTGGGGTTGTGTAGCACCAGTCAGCATTTGTCAAGGAAGCATGTGAGCTGATACCAGGGTGTTCCAGCATCTGAAGTCATTAATCTTCTGCTATTTTGGCACCAACTGCTCAGAGCTGGTACGTATTTCAGATGAACCCTGTCATCTGTTCCTGGCAACTGAGGAGAGTCTGTGTTTTAGTGTTGAATGAGTGGTGAATGAAGATTTCAGATGTCTGTTTTCAGCATGTGTTTTAAGGGCTTAGTTTTGCTTCTGAAGGCTGTCGCATTTATAACTGCAAAGAGAAGATGGCAGGGAGGCCAAAACGTCCCTGTTATGGCCTTATAAATTGCTAGTAGCCCTCCTTGGGTTTCTTAGGGTCCGTTACTTTCCATTCAGTAGTAGTGGCCTACCTTGCTTCCTGGCAGTAATACAAAAGTTATAGAAGGGACACTGGATACTACTACTCCTTATCACTTGTATAGTGCTTAAAGGCATAAGCAGCGCTGTATATTTTGACATTTATAGACAGTCCATGCTCGGAAGAGCTTACAATCTAATTTGGGACAGACACATAGCATAGAGGGTAGAGGATGCAGAACCCAAGGTGAGAGAAGTTAAGAGTCGAAAGCACTCTCAAAGAGGTGGGCTTTTAAATGGGCCTTGAACACTGCCGGAGACTGAGCCCGCCGTAGGGATTCAGGCAGCTTGTTCCAAGCGTACAGCGCAGCAAGGCAGAAGGGATGGAGTCTGGAGTTGGTAGTTGAAGAGAAAGGCACAGATAGGAGGGACTTATCAGCTGAGCGGAGCTCACGGGGGGGGGGGGGAAGGAGGGAGGGATCAAAGGGGAAAACAAGTGAAGAGCATTATTAGTAATTAACGATAACCAATTATGGAGAGTTTAAGTGTTTGCAGCTATTAATCTAATAGTGATCAGGTATGGAATTAGCTAAAATTTATGAAGTTTATCAGCTCATCCCTAATAAGACATTGTAATGTGACAAAGACCAGCATGGCCCATGTGGTCTGTCCAGTAGTGCCTGCTGCTCCTTGCAGGTTACATCATCTATGCCTTTTTTTTTTTTCTTTTTAAATGTGAAAATAAGTTGTTAGAACATAAGAAGATAAAAAATGTCTTCCCCGAATCAGACCTTAGGTCCATCTAGTCCGGCGACCCGCACACGCGGAGGCCAAGCTAGGTGCTCCCTGATGAAGACCCTGTTTTACCTGTATCCCTCAACGTGATTTGCAAGGTGTGCATCCAACTTGCCCTTGAATCTGCTTCAGTTCCATTCTCTGTGTTTATCCCATGTATTTTTGAATTGCATCACTGTTCGTTTCCTCACTATTTCCACCCTCTTAGACCTGGTCGGCTTAGTGTCCCTGACTGACTGGTGATACTGTTTGCATAGAGAGAAAGATCCTTGGCTGTGTTTCAAAATGGACACTTTCTGGCCAGACTCAGCTCACACACATTTACCAGATTTTAGAATAAACACAATAAGAGAGTAAATAATGGCGGGTAAAGTCTTGCATGACCCAGATTGCACTCTTTTATGACTTGGTTGTGTTGCCAGTATTTGATCAATCACAATTTATCATGCCTGTCATATATAGACAGTTTTCTTTGATTCCGCAATATCACACCACCATACTAACAGATAAAAGGGATGGAAAACCTTTCATACGCTGAGAGATTGGAGAAACTGGGTCTCTTTTCCCTGGAGAAGAGGAGACTTAGAGGGGATATGATAGAGACTTATAAGATCATGAAGGGCATAGAGAGAGTAGAGAGGGACAGATTCTTCAAACTTTCTAAAAATAAAAGAACAAGAGGGCACTCGGAAAAGTTGAAAGGGGACAGATTCAAAACGAATGCTAGGAAGTTCTTCTTTACCCAACGAGTGGTGGACTACTGGAATGCGCTTCCAGAGGGCGTAATAGGGCAGAGTACAGTACTGGGGTTTAAGAAAGGATTGGACAATTTCCTGCTGGAAAAGGGGATAGAAGGGTATAAATAGAGGATTACTGCACAGGTCCTGGACCTGTTGTGCCGCCGCGTGAGCGGACTTCTGGGCATGATGGACCTCAGGTCTGACCCAGGAGAGGCATTGCTTATGTTCTTATGTTAAACACAACACTCATACCAAATGATCAAATGTGGTATAAAGCAATGGTTCCCAACCCTATCCTGGAGGACCACCAGCTAGTCAGGTTTTCAGGATAACCCTAACGAATATGCACGGAGTAGATTTGCATGCCTGTCACCTCCATTATATGCAAATCTCTCTCATGCATATTCATTAGGGCTATCCCAGAAACCCAACTGGTGGTCCTCCATTCGAGTTTTTGAGATAGCCATTTTCAGAACAGACTATAGAAGTCTTCCTTCCCTGCCTGGCCATGCTTCCCTATTGTGAGTTGGAGTTGAAGCCCACTCTGGATCTCCTCGACCTTCGTGCCGTTTTCAGGACACAATCCTAGAAGCCTGCCCAGCATCGGTCTTATTTCCCAACTGGTGGCGCAGCCGTCGAAGCACTGTTCCTGCCCATCGTAACACATCATTTTAAGTTTTCTTTTGATTTCATCCTCTTTCCATTTCCCACGCATTTTTAAGTTCCATCACTGGTTTTTGTTTTCTTCACCACATCCACTTGGAAGGGAATTCCAGGCATTCGTCACTCTATGAAAAAGTATTTCCTAATAATTCTCCTAAGTCTACCACCCAATATTTTGTTCCCATTTTGATTCAACTCAGAAGAGCCTCCACCCCCCCCACCCCCTTCCACCACACACATTATGGAATTCTGTCCCTCTATCCTTAGGGACAGAATTGTCCTGTCTTTCATTTTAAATCATACCACACCTTTTTATGTTTGTTTTGTTCCATTTGGAAGCCCTTTTGGCTCGTAGTCATTTATTGAACCCATGATTTGATATGTGTTCTGGAAGATGGATTGCTAAGGTTGTGTGGGGTATTTGGGGGGGGAGGGGGGGATGTGCTGTACTTGCATTGTGTACTTTTTCTGCTGTTTTTGCAGTGTTTGGTTGTATGCATAATTTTAAATAAAAATACTCTCACACACCACACCTTTTTTTCCCAGGCTAGGCAGGTGCATCGGGGATCAGTTTTCAGTCCATTTCTGCTCTCTGTAGTTTTCCTTATTTTCTTTTTCTTGTCATTTCTTAACTATTTTTCTCTTAGATTTGTAAATTGCTTTGCTCGTGCTCCTGAAAGTATCAAATAAACACAAACACCTTGCGGTCTTAATTCATGGCCTATAGTTCTATCATTTTCTTGCATCTGGAAACGATTTGTTTGTATATTTAAGACCTTTTACGTATTTAAACGTCTACATAATATCTCGCCTATTTCTCCTTTCTAGCAGTTTGTGGCCCATGACAAGGATACTCGCTGCAGTGACTGAGTTAGGCGAAGGGTGGTGATAAGACGGGGAAGAAACCCACATGGTTGCAAACGAAGGCTCCGTCTGCTTTAGCTGATTCCTTTGCCCTCTCCTCTTTCCCCTTCCCTCTCCCCCCTCCTATCTATCCACCTCCCCTCTTGCCTCTCTTTACAGTCGCCTTGAGCACAAATAGAAGATTAGATTAGATTCCGAATAGCAAGCCCAAAGGAGCAGAGGGAAACATACCTGGCATCAAAAACTCAGCATCTGTTTTGATGGTCTCTTTTGGAGAACAGCAAAATATAAATGATTTCTTTTTTATTTTTTGTGATGATTTTTTTTACAAATTCACATTCATCAAATTTCAAAGAAATATGCAAAACATCAAACACTCAAAACATCCACATTACTGTGTTCTAGTCTTTGTTGAGGAGAAACATCTGAGGATTGCTCACCTTCTTATAAAGGAAAGTTTAAAAGCATTCTACAGACCCGAAAGCAAGTCACCAAACCCTAAATCAACCTGCATGCACATTATCTAGAAAAAGAACCTACTGTTTTATTTGAAAGAAAACTCTCCAGATGTACTGGATCCAAAGAATACATAAGAGCCTGGTTCCATATGAAAACAATTCCTAAAAAGGGAAATTTTTAAAAGAATGTGCCTCCCAGTGCTAAAACATTAGCAAAAGAAAAAAAACCTTACATTTTAACTGAGGTCTGGATACATCAGAAAACATCAAAATACCAGTAGTTTGACCATGAAAAGGTAGGGTTTTTAAAAAATGTAAGTCTTCAAAATAAACATCTTTTTATCAACAGAATACAAAGATACTAATAATGTAGCTGTTTTGGATATACAGTGGTGCCTCACACAACGAACTTAATTCGTTCCAGGAGCAAGTTTGTTATGCGAAAAGTTCGTTATGTGAAACGCGTTAAGCGCAGTGACTAACGACTGCCTGCAGCGCCTGCGCGGAAGGATGCAATACATCGGCAGCGATCGTGGAAGCTCGGGCGACTTCGTTGTGTGAAACGAAGTTCGTTGTATGAATCATGACATGAAGTTCGTTGTGTGCAGCGTTCGCTGTGCGAGGCGTTCTTTATGCGAGGCACCACTGTATAGGAATTTAGGGCTCATTTTACAAAGCAATAAGTGCACCGAAGCCCATTCAGTACCTATGGTGGGAGTGTGTGGCACACTGGTTAGAGCTACAGCCTCAGCACCCTGAGGTTGTGGGTTCAAATCCCACACTGCTCCTTGTGATTCTCGGCAAGTCACTTAATCCACCAAAAAATATACAGGAATGAGAGAGAACAAAATAATCTCACAAAATACCCTTAATCCCCCATTGTCCCAGGTACATTAGATAGATTATGAGCCCACGGGGACAGATAAGGAAAAATGCTTGAGTACCTGAATGTAAACCACTTAGGCTATAAGTGATATATAAATGTAAAAATAATAAAAGGGGCCCTCGGTAAGATCTAGACCGGTGTTCTTCAACCGCCGGTCCATGGACCGATGCCGGTCTGCAGAAATTTCCTGCCGGTCCACAGGGCTGGCATGTGCATCAGGCCCCAAACAGTGCTTGTCAGCCGCCGGTCCAAGGTGCGATCGATGCGGCGTTGTCTTCAGGCCGACTCCCTCTTCCTTAGTGCTGCAGTGCACAAAGCCGTGGGCAGAGGCTCCTACGCGCGTCCTGCATCTGAACCGGAAGCCTTCTCTCTGGCATCCCAGCGTCAGAGGGAAGGCTTCCAGATGAGGTGCGAGGAGCCGAGCTTTGTGCACTGCAGCACTGAGGAAGAGGGAGCCGGTCTGAAGTGGGGGGGAGAGGGGGCAGGCCAGAAGGCATGGCACAGCATGGAGGGAGGGATACAACAACGGTAGGGGGAATTATTTTATTTTTTAATTTAGTGATTGATTTACATCTGCGGTCTGTTCAGGAAGAAATGCATTTGTTTCTTTTCCTCTGGGGTTGTCTTGCATCTTAGGGTTTGTTTGTATATATTAGTACTTTTAGTTTTTGGTCCCGTATTTGCATAGGAGTTATCTGTGTTCTGGTAGGAATGAATATTGAGAAGCATAGAGTGTGCTTTGCGTAGTTTAATTTTGTGGTTAACCATTATTTGTTGTTAATACGATTATATTGTGTGTGTGTGTGTGTTTATATGAAAATGAATGGAAAAAATGATCTTACAATTAATACTATTATGGGGGCGGGGTCTGGGGCAGAGATTGGGTGGAGATGGGTGGGGTCTGACCCACGACTTAACCCAGTGTTCTTCAACTGCCAGTCCGCGGACTGGTGCCAGTCCACAAAATAATTTCCACCAGTCCATAGGTGTCAAAAGGTTGAAGAACACTGATCTAGACTATCTGGAGAATTTAACATCTAAAGCTCCCTCTTGATTAGATATCATAGTACCTCTAGGACAGTGTCTCTCAAAACTTTTTTAGCTCCAGCACACTAAAAGAAGCAAATGTTTTTTGCGACACTTTATAATTGAAATTGCAAAACCAACAAAAAATTAAATTTGAGAGTTATTTATTTATAAAGTTCTTTAAGCTACTGTATGTATGAGTAATTGTAACAATAGTGATACTAAAGCAGATAAAACAGAATTGCTAATCGATGCAATAGATGAGCTTGTTTTTGAGCACAAGTTAAGTGAAAATGTGGCTCAATAGTTGACAAGCAAACACGTGTTTCATCATCCGCAGTCATTCTCTTTTTTTTCAATTTAATTTCTGTCAGAGCTGAAAATCCAAGTTCACAAAGATAAGACGATCCAAACGGTAACAAAGCCTTGATTGCTTTGTTGCTCAAGTTAGGAAAGCTACTACATAAAAAAATAAAAATGATTTATTTTTCAGTTTTGATGGACCAGTCACGTCAACGAGTGATGCGTGTCTGGGCGGTTGTATCCTTACGCTCACAGATGCTCATAACATTGACAGACTCCTGCGTACTTGACATGCATGTCATCTATTCTAGTGTGTGCTTGGGAAGGGAATTTTTTTTAAATAAAGTAAAATTCTGGAATCTCTTGGGGCACACCCGGAACCTCTTCGGGGCACACAGTTTGAGAGACGTTGCTCTAGGAATATAGTACTAAGAATACGATGACTTTTAAAGTTCTTGGGTGAATTTTTAAGGTAGCGAAAAAAACAAAACCACAAATGAAATGCCAGAAAACAGAAAAGTGGAATTGTCCAAAGAAGAAAGATGTGCACTAAAAAGTGTCCACAGGCTGATCTGTAGATGTAAAAATCTTTATTCTTCCAACATCATCATGGTACAATCAATGATTCCGTGACTCAACATCAAGTTTCAAGTTTAATCAGATTTGATGAATCGCTTATTACATACTAAGCGAATTACAATAAAATATACGTTGTACGGATCCAAGATGGCGATTCGTACCGGTGTCTGGTGAGACGCTGAGGGCATATCCGCCTTTCATTACAGCAGCGACTAGATTTTCGTCGGTCGCAATGCCGAAGAGACGGGGGAAGAGCGCTGCTGCTGCCTCGCGGCGTCTTGAGCACCCCCCTCTTGCTTCGATTGAGCATTTTCTTCAGCGTATCTAGAGGGAGTCAGTGGTGTCGGGGAATCGCCCGCTGGACTCTGCGACGTGGAGTGACGCCGGACCGGAAGTCCTGGGGCTGGATACCACGCTGAGCCCCGACCAGAGGAATCCACCTCCCCCACCGCTGAGTGCGAGTTCCCCATGGGAAAGGAGTGGGCTAGAAGCTGCAGCACTCTCTGACCCTGAGGCTGTAACACCGGGGAGCCAGCAAGGTGAAGTCTCTATGGCTTTGTTAAGCCCAAAGATACCGCCAGCAGATAAGGCAGAAGGAGGAGAAAATCCAGACCAACAGACAGAAGGCAGTCAAGGTGAGCCTTTTCAAACTTTACATGAGACTTTCTTTAAATATGAAAAACCAGCTGAAGTGACTCTTGATTCAATTTGGGATTTAGTTTCCAAACTGGGAGACTCACTAACTAAACAAATTAAGGAAGGTGAAAAGAATACAAAAATTCTAAAACAGACAATAGAGGAAAATAAACAGGAAATTTCTTTTTAAGTCAATCAATTTTTATTATGAAAGTAAGAAAGAAATACAAAAGAAAAACAAAAGGAAAGAAAAAAACAATAACAAACATAAAACAGCTCATGACATCGAGATAAACAGTCCACTAAGTAATGCAGTGGAGACAAGTTTGCTGAAATCCCATAGCATAGCATATACATTCATTAGTAGTATCTAAAACATCAACTATACTGTACTGCTGAAATACCAATAAAATAAAATAAGATATGACATAAAGGAAAAACCTCATGTGGTACACTCACAGTAAGCAATCAAAGGAGACCAATTATTACGAAAAGTAGAATGTGAGCCTCTGCACTCGGCCACTCTGGACTCATATTTATTAAACAGGAAATTTCTAATGTTAAAGAAAAAGTGGGAGAAATTGAAAACGAAGTGAAAACGATCAAACAAGTTCAATCCACAATAATAAAAGATAATCAAATTATTAGAAGAAAATTGGAAACTATGGAAAATAACTATCGGACTAGTAACCTACGACTGTTGAATTTTCCTAAAATCCTATCTATAAACCCGAGAGAGATGATAAAAAGGTATTTTATGGAGATACTTAATATTCCTGAGGAATCATTGCCTCCTCTCACTCGAGTATATTATTTGCCTATTAAGGAAAGGGATCAACACTCGGAGGATAAGAAACAGGAAATACAAGACCTTCAACAAGATTTGACAGCAATCCTGGAAACATCAGATAAAGATTTGGTTAAACCAGCAACTCTTTTACTATCTGTGGCGTTGTTGCCGGACAAGGATTGGATTTTGAAGATGTTCTTTAGAAACAAGAATAAAGAATTTTTGGGTTTGAAAATTCAAATGTTTCCAGATGTTAGTAGAGAAACTCAGAATCGTAGGCGGCAGTTTCTTTTGATGAAAGCAGGAGTTACACAGCTGGGTGGTATTTTCTTTTTACGTTTCCCATGTAAATGTATAATAAGGTATCGAGATAATAAGTATGTGTTCTTTGAACCATCTCAACTTACAGCTTTTCTGATACTGAAACGTCTGGAAAAAGAAGGAACAACAATTACTACAGTAACAACAACGTAATAGTAAAACTAATTGGATTTGATATTAGAATAATTCCTCAAGCCAGGCACGCGATACTGTTTCTTTTGTATAGAATTATAAATTGATTTCCTAAAGTTCACTCATAAATAATCTTGGATCACACTATAGAGGACTTGAGATTGTCCGACTAGAACTTTTTCTTTCTACATCATGTAAATGATTTTCTTATAATTTTGTGTTTGATCTGACAATCTTTCTGTACAAAATGTTTTGATTTTGTTAAGAATTTTAAAACGATAAATAAAGAATAAAAAAAAAAATATATACGTTGTACAATTTTTAAAAGAGGGAAACAAACAAACTGACAAAACAAACTTACTCAGGTACATACGGGAAAGAGAAAGGGAGGGTAAAAGTTACAAAATTGTTGTTCTTCAGATGAGAAGAAAGGAAAAGCCAGACGGGGGAAAAAACATGAGGTTTGGGATAAAAAAATTTTAAGAAAAAAATTTTGTTTAAAGATTAAAGGAAGCTTTAAAGAGAAAAGTTTTTAAGTAGGTTTTACACAAAGCAAAAAAATAAACTTGCTGGCAAAACATGGATGCTGCCAATATTCAAAATAAAATCTGGAAGAAATGCGTTGAACAGTACAGACCGACCAAACTCATATTTATTTTGAATATTGGCAGCGTCCATATGTTTTGCCAGCAAGTTTCTTTTTTGCTTTGTGATTCTTAAGACTCCTGAGGCAGGCCAGTTGGCCGAAACATGTACATGTCGAGTCACTGAATCATTGATTGTACCATGATGATGTTGGAAGAATAAAGATTTTTACATCTCCAGATCAGCCTGTGGACACTTTTTTAGTGCACATCTTTCTTCTTTGGACAATTCCACTTTTCTGTTTTCTGAATTTTTAAGGTGACAGAATAAACAAACGGAGAAAAAAGAGTGCTTGTTATTTTGCAGGCCTTGTAGCAAACTGAATGAATATATTCCCAGACACGTCTTGAGGGCCTAGTTTATGGACCCAGGTCACCTGAAGCAGCTAACTTTTTAGCACAGTACATGACAAGTGCAAAATGTTTCACGTGAGGTTGTTTTTCAAAAGTGAGAGGATCCCTGCAGCAACCTCTCACTTTTGAAAAACAACCTCACATGAAACATTTCTCCAGACTACAAAAAAAGAAATTACCAACATCTTACTCTTTAAATGCCTTTTGATATATTTTTTTTTTTTCATCAACAGACGCATCAGAAAATTGATCTTTAAAAGCACATTGGAAGGAAAGACTTGTGCAATTCATAATCCTATTCACTATGCTCTTTTTATCTGTATATTATCAGTATATCATTTGCCCAACACAGCATGAAAGAGATTTGCATACAATGGAGGCAGTGTATGCAAATCAATCTTATGCACATTCATTGTGAATATCCTAAAAACCTGACTGGCAAGGGGGTACTCCTGAGCCAACTTGGGAAACGCTGCATTAGGGGTATCCCGAAAATCCAAATAGATAGTTCTCAGGATGGCCTTACCTTTCTGAGAGAAGCTGGTAAGAGCAGGTGAGAAGAGAAGTCAAATTTGCATTTGAACTCCATTCTTTAAATTGTCTGTATTGCACAAAATATCTACATGACATCTGGATGTCACAGTCGTTCTGTTCACCAGTCAGAATAAATTTGTTGTTTTTCCTAACCCTGCTGTTTTTGGACTTTGAGCAGCTTCAAAGTTTGAAATCCACAGTGCTTGAAGCTCCTAAAATGGACTGTATTCTGTTGCTTAGCAATTTAACAAAAACACCTGGTCAAATTTGGGCAATAAAAGGTACTGACACTGACTTTCAAGCCATAGGAGAGTTGTTCCGTTTTTAGAATTAAACCACTTCAGTCTTGGACTTTTACTCTGTAAAGACGTTGGTGTCATGTATTTGACCTGTATCTATGATCTTTTCTATTGCAGGTATTACCATTGCTATCCTGGATGTGACTCTTGACCCTGCTCTGCCTTCTGTAGGTACTGCTGTTGCTTTTTGCTCTCTGCCTACCCGCCTACATGTGTCACTCTTGCTATCCCAGATGAGGTTCCTACCTCTTTGCACTTTCTTCTGCAGACGTCACTCTCGCTGCCTTAGATATGACTCATTGGGTTTCTGCCAGTAGCATAATGGCAGTGCTACACAATGAGGGCCATTTTCAATAGGACGTTCTCCACAAAACATTCAAAGTCTGTGGTGGAGAAACGGCCATATTCAAAAGGGATGTATAATTTTTTTTTTAAATCCCTTACTTGGACTTCTAGGCCACCAGGACATCTAACCAGGGATTTTTCCACTACTTTCTAGCCCTCCAAATTTACTTTAGTCACAACAATCCTTGCCCATGGGGGCCAAGCATCATAACCCCACAAATTACAGGCCCTTAATATGGTTACTGGGTATCACCTTTTCATGATTATCGTGACTATTTCTGACCCAGGGGCCATTAAAACTGCCATCCCTAGTCCTGCCTGACCTGAGGGTCAGAAGACCAGACACAGACATAGAACCCTCAATTTCTGTGTGGCGGTTAGGGGCATTTTCAAAACACAAAAACATCCAAAAATCGGCATTTAGATGTTTTTCTCTGCAAAACATCCAAGTGATAATAACTGAAACAAAGAACTCAAGACGTTTTGCAGGATGTTTGCCCCCCCAAAAAACATCCAACTCATAAAGGGACATATTAGAGGCGTGCTTTGGATAGGTGGTAGACAGGTGGGTATAGTAGGTTTTGGGAGAGTTTTAGAGGGATTACCAAGTTCAAGTTCAAATTTATTTGATAAATCGCCTATTAAAAACATTCTAAGCGATGAACAATATTAAAACAAAATATAGGGAACAAACAAATTTTAAAACAATTTTAAAACAATTTTAAGACAATATGTTAGACAACAAATGTTATTAAGAGACAAGTAAAAAGTCAAAGTGCTAGAGAGTTTCTTTTTAAATGTGGCTTAGTGACAAACATGATATAAAAGGGAAAAGTTACAATATTTTAAGCAAGAAAAACATAAAAGGGTAAAAGCATAAGGAGGGGGGAAGTAATTTTAAAAGACAAGCACATTAGTTTAGTCGTTTAGTTATTAAAAGCATCGTTAAATAAAAATGTTTTTAAAAGTTTTTTAAAAGAGATAAGGTCTTTTTCTTGTCTAATATAAAGTGGTAAAGCATTCAAGGTTTGAGGAGCTAAGACAGAGAACATTTCATTTCTCCTTGTTCCCACAATTTTTAGGGATGGGACCGATAATAAACTTTGAGATGATGATCGAAGAGACCGAGATGAATGATACGGAGTGATCATTCTAGATAAAAATTGCGGTTCGTTAAATAATAGTATTTTAAATACCAGAAATGCTATTTTAAAGGTAATTCGATGATTAATGGGCAACCAATGAGACTTAATTAATAATGGTGTTACGTGGTCGTATTTTTGTGCTTTGTGAATAAGTTTTACTGCTGTATTTTGTATTATTTGAAGTCTCTTCTTTTCTTTTTGCGGTATATTAAATAATAGAGAGTTACAGTAATCTAATCTAGAAATGATCATAGAATGAATAAGTATATTGATGGATTTGGGTTACCATACATTAGAAAAGGGTTATGATGAGATGTATATCTGGCACCCTTCAACTGAAGTTCACAGCAGTGTCGTCCATGTGGCTAGTCCATTACAATGCTGGTCCCTCCCACATCTAAACGGTGCCTATTTGGATGTTTCTAACCTGGACTTTTGTTGTTGTTGCTGTTGAAAATGACAAATAAAGTTAGTTGTGAGCGAAAAGCTCAGTGTACTAGAACCCAGGCCCTCATTTCAGTTAAAAGCGCAACACAAAAAAACAAAAAAGGGGAGACCTAATGATCCACAGTAAAAACAATCCAAAGATAAAACCAGACTGTGGATGTCCTGAAAGATGATTTTATTCGCTATTCCTAATAAAAATACAAATAAAAGTCTGAATTAGTAATGCACGTATGATTATCCTGACGGACCCTACACGATCTGTGTTTCGGCCAATCCGCCTTCCTCAGGGGTTCAGATGATGTAGGGTACAAAGATAAATATATAAGCAAAACAATGTACGTGTCTTTGAGCATAAAACCTGAAAATGGCTTGAAACAAGCAGAGTGGCGCGTAAAATCACTCAAAGACACGTACATTGATTTGGTCATATTTTTATCTTTGTACCCTACATCATCCGGACACTTGAGGAAGGCGGTCTCGTTGAAACACGGACCGTATAGGGTCCGTCAGGACAATCATGCGTGCATTACTAATTCAGACTTTTATTTGTATTTTTATTGTGAAGAGCGAATAAAAATCATCTTTCAGGACATCCACATCCACAGTCTGTTGTTTTTATCCTCATTTCAGTTAACCACGGCTACTACTTATTTCTATCGGGGCTGTAAGAATCAATACATCAAACCCTCAACTTTGACTCTTCTATTTTTCTGACTATAACTCCTACTAATATTAGGTTTTACATTTTGTGGTCTGGATATAAAGTACTGAAAAAAAGGTGACTAAAGTCTCCAGAAACCGCAAAAAAAAAAAAAAAGAAGAGGTTTTAATGAGTTCTGTTAGAGTAAACAATTTGTAATGTAACCGTCCAAACCCTAGAAGTTCAAACATGTAACTTTGTCATACTGTTTATGAATGAACCCGTTACATGAAATGAAAAAATCAGCCATTCTCAACATTTTGGATCCTGAGACTTCAATTACCGGTACTTTTTCTCTAAGATGGTCACATATTAAAATGTTGTAAGTTTTTATTTAGAAGCTGGAGTCAGTTGGTACATTTTTACTGACTCCGACTCCACCCAAAATTTGCTTCCAACTTCACAGCTCTGATTTCTGTATCGCTGGTAGACGTGTGCATCGCTGTACACAAAACACATACGAGACAGTCGGTGCTTGATAGATCTTACAATCTATTCAAGACAGACCAACTGGTCAAATAAGGGGTTGGGGAGCTGTTTATTGTGAGAACGATTAAAACAGACATAGATATTGAACAGGTGAATAGGGGAGTTAAATTAAAGCAACTTCTAAAAGGTGACCTGAAAGAAACTGCCAGATTATAAAAAGATGTGGCTTGATTTCTGCTCTTGCTTCTGTGAATATCACCCAGCACTCTTAGCTCTGCACGCCACCTCTCATGAGTATTGCATCTCTTGTCCAGGATGGAACTCATACCATCTGTTCTCCTCCTGCAGGTTTCTGCCGCTGTCAACATGTTCAGTAAAAAGAAGAAACGTGTTGAGATCTCGGCGCCTTCAAACTTTGAGCACCGTGTCCACACGGGCTATGATGAAGAGGAGCAGAAGTTCACAGGGTTACCACGGCAATGGCAAAGCCTCATCGAGGAGTCGGCCAAACGGCCGAAGCCGCTGGTGGATCCTGGGTGCATCACGACCATCCAGCAGGGACAGAAGGTTTGTTACTGCAACACTTTTCTTTATGCTTTGTGATCAAATTAATTCCATTTTAACTGTGGCAGAATGGCATAAAATCGTTCACTTTTAACTACAATGTGTGGAATAAGATTGTGAACTTCTGACTGCACCTTTCACCGTAATTGTACCTTGAGAAAAGTTACATTTCTTGCATTTCATGTGAGTGTATAGGCAGTTCCACAGGGTCTCTTTTAAATATTTTATGAAGACATTTTAAAGTCAAGTGTGAAAATGTAAATCTGTAGGGTCATAAACTGGTTGGGTTTTTGAGATATCCCCAATGAATAGGCATGGGATCTGTACACCTCTTGGTATGAGGTGCTGGTTGCAACAACTTTATTCTTTGTCAGAGGTAACTGTTTATCTGTTTTTTTAAATACCTTCACCCAAACAAGGGTCCTCTTTTATGCTAAATCCCATTTTTCATTACAAGCAATAACATTAATAGTTGGTTCCAGCCTGACCCTTGCTTCCACTGGCAGTCATAGAAACATAGAAAAATGACAGCAGAAAAGGGCCACATCCCATCAAGTCTGCCCACTCCAGTGACCCTTCGCCCTGATTATGCCGACCCACCCCCTCCTTTACATCATTAGAGATCCCACGTGAATATCCCATTTATTTTTAAAATCTGCCACGCTGTTTGCCTCAATCACCTGCAGTGGGAGTTCGTTCCAATGATCGACCACCCTCTCGGTGAAGAAATACTTTCTGGAGTCACCATGAAATTTCCCTCCCCTGATTTTCAGCGGATGTCCTCTGGTGGATGAGGGTCCTATAAGACGGAAGATATCCTCTTCCACCTCAATACGGCCCGTGATATATTTAAATGCCTCAATCATGTCCCCTCTCTCTCTTCGTTCCTCAAGCGAGTACAGCTGCAATTTATTCAGCCTTACTTCATACGGGAGATCCTTGAGCCCCGAGACCATCCTGGTGGCCATCCGCTGGACCGACTCAATTCTCAGCACATCTTTCCGGTAATGTGGTCTCCAGAATTGAACACAATATTCCAAATGAGGTCTCACCATGGATCTGTATAGTGACATTATGACTTCTGACTTCCTACCTGACAAAACCTCTACAGATACAACCCATCATTTGCCTTGCCTTGGAGGAAGCCTTTTCCACTTGATTGGCAGTTTTCATGTCATCATTCAGTTGGGGTTTTTTTTTTTTTGGTTTATTGGGTTTTTTTTGCTGAATTTGCATGCCATTTACTGAATCTAGCCCTAGGAGGTACTATTCAGCATACAGCATTGATATTTATTTATTTTTAACCTCTAGCTTGCTACACACATTTTTATATCTGTATATTCAGTGCTGGGTTGTACTTAAATGCAGGTGCTAGATATCTAGGCATTCAACTGCTGCTGAGTTAATCCAGGTATCGGCGATATTCAAACAGGATCCAGGATAACTTTGTGGATCAAGTTTAGAACAGCCTTTCTGCTTTCCTAACTTTATCCAGATAGTTACTCGGTTAGTTCTGCCCAAACCCTACCCTTCCACTGCCTCAGCATTGCCTGCATAGTGCTGAGATAATCAGCACTTTATCCCAGATTCTGAAACCTTTCTTTTCTCATTCCCTTCTAACCCACTTCCTCTCCCCCCTCCCCCCCCCCCCCCCGAGACTCTCTCTCTGTGCAATCCTTTCTCAGGTTCCTTCTCTCTCCTGAGACTGCATTCCTGTGTAGATATGTGAGATCTCTTTTTAAAACTCCTCCCCTCAAAAAGCAGTTAAGCAGATATATACAGCCCCATGAATAAGAATAAAGTTAAAATGTGGCCCCTTGAATAATAAGCTTGAACAACTTTGGTGTATCATAGGGTTGGCTAAGCACATTTAAACAATTGTCCTTGAACTCACACTGCAAAGGAGAAGAGAGATGCAGTGGTCCTGAGTAGAGAATGACACGGAAACAAATTTGTCCCCATTCCCGCAGGAACTCGATTTCTCTGCCCCGTCCCCACGAGTTTTGTCGCTGTCCCTGCCCCATTCCTGTAAACTTTGCCTTAAACGCACAAGCCTCAAATACTTATGATTCTAAAGCGTTTGAGGCTTGTGCAGATGAGGACGGAGCTTAGGCATTGATGGAATGAGGCATTATGACATCACAGTCTGAGCTCTAGAATGTTGCTACTTAGGATTTTAAAGTGTTTGAGGCTTGGGCAGATGAGGACAGAGCTTAGGCATTGGTGGAATGAGGCATTATGACATCACAGTCTGAGCTCTAGAATGTTGCTACTTAGGATTTTAAAGCGTTTGAGGCTTGTGCAGATGAGGACGGAGCTTAGGCATTGGTGGAATGAGGCATTATGACATCACAGTCTGAGCTCTAGAATGTTGCTACTTAGGATTTTAAAGTGTTTGACGCTTGTGCAGATGAGGACGGAGCTTAGGCATTGGTGGAATGAGGCATTATGACATCACAATCTGAGCTCTAGAATATTGCTACTTAGGATTTTAAAGTGTTTGACGCTTGTGCAGATGAGGACGGAGCTTAGGCATTGGTGGAATGAGGCATTATGACATCACAAACTCAGCTCTAGAATGTTGCTATGTATCATTTTAAAGTGTTTGAGGCTTGTGCAGATGAGGACAGAACTTGATGGAATGGGACAGGAAAAGAACTCGATGGGATGCGAAAATGAATTCCCATGGGGACGGGAAAAAATTTGACCCCAAGTCATTCTCTAGTCCTGAGCACTCCAAGGTGCCCTGTGAACAGAAAGTTCATTCATGGTGCAGGTGTTCTTGTTATCTGAATTTTCCTGTGGCTAAAGCTCAGAAGGAAAATTACTTGGGCCCAGATTCTCAAAAGTTTAACTCCGTCGCTAAACTGTTTTCCAACGGCTTAGCCTGCACGCGTTTCGGCGGCGGATTATCAAACAGTCTTCGAGAATGACATGCAAATGGTCTCTTCAACATTAAAATTAACACTCCAGTGGATTATTTAAAATCACCGAGCCCTTTTCTAAGAGCGACGTCGGCTTTTGGCGACAAAAATCAGCGACTGGTCTGGGGGTGCCGGTACAGTGCAGCACTGTTAGAAGTGCATTTTGTGGCGTGTGTTTTACATTGGCTAATGAAAAAAAAAGTTACATGAGTCTCATAAACTATAGTTTTTTTTTGGGGGGGGGGTTTCGTGGGAGAGATGAAAGCACGCTTCTTGAGCGCATGCATGATACCCATGTGTTTCTGGCTGTGGTTCATGATAAAATTTTACATTAAAAACAAATTACAAGATTTACCTGAATTATAGAAGTTTTTGAGAGAAAAAAGCATGTTTTATGCACGCTTGTTAAAAGCCGACATTACTTCTCTCCTCTCCCTTCCTTTCTTGCTTTATTTTCACGCTGGGCTTTGCAACACAAAGTGCTCACGCTGTGCTTATTACGTTGCTTTTCCAGCACATGCGCACATTCACGCCTCTTTCCTGCACATGTGCCGATCACTATCAAAGCGACTCGACGCATTTAAATTTAGCGAATCTTCACTACTGTCCGCCAACCTCATTTACTTGCATGATTTTTTGAGAATGACTCGCGCTTTTGAATTTGCTACAAGATCGCCTGTGACAGTGCCCCGTCGGTTTTTAGCGCACTTTTTTTGAGAATCCTGGCCTTAGAGTTGTGTAGAAAGTTTGTCCTGGATTTCAGTGTTTCTTGGAGGCAGAGTGAAGAGAGAGATATGGGGGCGCATCTGCTGCCTTAGACAGTTTTCATGCCGAGGTTTGTGAGCTGAGACATGGTCAACAAGGCGGCGACTGGCTTGACACTGCACTCAACTACCACTTGCACAGAACATAATGTCATGTTTGATTTCCAAAGCTGTAAATTTAAAGAAGCCTCTTCATATTGCAATTACAGAGGGCCCGAGCCATGTTTCTAGCAAGTATATTTATTTTATTCCTCCTCCTCAGTTTTAATTGCAGGGAGTGTCCTCTCTGTGGTTTGGGTTAAATGTTAGTAGCTGAATTTGGTACAGAGACGTTTGGAGGGGTGCGTGTAGTGGTGGGGAATGTGGGTGGGGAGGGAAAGAATGTGTGTAGGGAGAAGAGCCTGAGTGTATCGGATAAGCATGCCTGCCTGAGTAAGATTGTATTCTTATCCAAGTGACTTTAGAGTTGATGCAGAAAGCTGCAAGTTAGCCATGTGGCTTCTAAGGTGAGTTTCTCGCAAGTATTTTCTGCCTAGAAGCACGTTTAGATTACTGCCATGGTAAAAAGTGTGTACTGTCACAAAAAAAAATAGTACACACTGCAGCAGTAATCTGCAGCTCACTGCTAAGTAGGGAGGGTGTGGCGCAGTGGTTAAAGCTACAGCCTCAGCACCCTGAGGTTGTGGGTTCAAACCCACACTGCTCCTTGTGATCCTGGGCAAGTCACTTAATCCCCCCCAGGTATATTAGACAGAGAAAAATACCTGAGTACCTGAATAAATTCATGTAAACCATTCTGAGCTCCCCTGGGAGAACAGAAAATTGAATAAATGTGAAGAGTTTCAGCCTCTGATAACCAGAGCTGGTAATGTGACATCATAATGCCTCATTCCACCAATGCCTAAGAGACAACCTCAGCGATGTCACAATGGCTTCATTGTTCTATACCTGGCTCACTTCGACTACATTTTGATTTCTAGAGTGGCGCAGTGGTTAAAGCTACAGCCTCAGCCCCCTGAGGTTGTGGGTTCAAACCCACGCTGCTCCTTGTGACCCTGGGCAAGTCACTTAATCCCCCCATTGTCCCAGGTACATTAGAGAGATTGTGAGCCCACTAGGACAGACAGGGAAAAATGCTTGAGTACCTGAATAAGTTCATGAAAAACATTCTGAGCTCCCCTGGGAGAACGGTATAGAAAATTGAAAAAAATAAATAAATAAAAGATATCCCCCTTCCTGTCGGTGAATGAGCCGTGATTGCCTGGCTCATATACTAGCAAGTAGGGAGGGCGTGGGGGTACTGCCATGTGGAGGGTCATCCTCTGCAACTCACCAAATAAATAGTCCTAGTGTCCAGTGAATCCCCCCCCCCCCTGTTGCTCTTGATTTGCCTCCTCAAACAAATATCTAGTGGATCCGTACTTCCATTGTGTGGTAGTCTCTGCCACAACAGCTAAATAAGGGGGAAATTACCCTTATTTGGCATCCCCGGCTCATGCCGCCTCTTCAGGTTTCACTTGCGGCAGAGAGGAAATCGCAGGGGTTTGGGTGTGCCAAGGGATCTCAGAAACCAACTTGGCTAAGGAATTACACCCAATACCAAGTTTCAGTGGTTCATAGTTTCCGTCACTGACCCTCTGACTTCCTCCTCCTATTTTTATAAACTTATTTCTAACTGATTTATTAAATCAGTAGTATTTTTATTATCAGCCAGAAATTGCTTATCTTAGAAATGCAGAGTTTCTGGCTGATAATAAAAAAAATACTAATGATTTATTAAATCAGTTAGAAATAAGTTAATAAAAATAGGAGGAGGAGGTCAGAGGGTCAGTGATGGAAACTATGAACCACTGAAACTTGGTATTGGGTGTAATTCCTTAGCCAAGTTGGTTTCTGAGATCCCTTATCCTCCATTCTCTGGACAGCTCCCTCTAGTAGGATTTTCATGTATATTTGAGGTGTGCCATTAGATTCCAAGGCTATTTTTCTATAATTTTTTGGGGGGTAGTCAGGATGGATTGAAAGTGTCATCTTGTGGGGGAGGAGGAGGAATCGAGGGTTATTAGGTTTTCTATCCCCGCTGCAATTCCTGCAGAAGGGTGAGCTAATTCTTCTAGCATTCAGGTTCGTGTGCTGTGCTTGCCGTAAAATCCTCTGCATCAGGGTGCTCCAGCTAATAGCCTTGTTCATGTCAACATTCTGTGCACTGATGTCTACCGCTCAAATTAATCTCCGAGCTGAACCCCTTTCTGTGTCATGTGCCCAGCAACTTCATGCTCCTGTCCATGTTTTCTGCTTTAACCCCTTTGTATGGTGGAATGGGGTGGCATTTGTGCATTAGTGTGTGTGTGTGTGTGTGTGTGTGTGTGTGTTTGAGGAGAAAAAACAATGGCATGCGTACTGTGCAGAGGAAACATTTGTGTATTTGAGATAAGGTGGCAATAACATGGCAGGGCGGTAGCTAGATGAATCCAGGCCACATAGGAAGAGGCATATTTTATTTATTTGGATTTATGAATGGCCTTTTTCCATGAAGAGATTCACCCAAAGTGATTAGCAATCGGGTACTCTTAAAAGCAAAGGAGAAAATGATGCCTGCGTGCTGGTCTTTTTTTAGGGCCTGCTCTGATGCCACATTTCATAAAGCAGTGCTTCACAACCTTCCCCTGACAATCAAGTATTCAGGATCACCACAGTGACTCTTCATCAGACAGATTTGCAAATAATGGATCTCTGCAATATACAAACTTATCTCAACTGCCTGGCTAGGTGTGCCTCCAAGAGAGAGTAGAGAAGCATTGTCATAGAGAGGCAACCAAAACACTCTGCTCTGCACCTGACAATATTTACAGAATCAAGCTTGATAAGATGTGCACATTCAGATACCTAAAAAGGTGTCGATACATAGGATTACCGTATTTTTCTCGGTGAAATCCCGGATGCCTGACCCCTCCCCTCCTCCCCAAAGCCTTGTCTCATTATTCCTGACCTCCGGGCCATGTCCAGGGGCCTCCAAGCATGCATGGACGCATGCGACATCATCTGCTCGCGCTCAGAGGCCCTCCACATACGGCCAGAGCTTTCCAAAACCTGGACAACTGCTGGGTTTTGAAAAGTCTGTCTGGGCACCCAGACAGTCCTCTGAAAAGAGGACATGTCCGGGTTTTCCAGATGCCTGGAAACCTTATCAATACATAGAGAGCCTTTTCCAAGAAAAAGGAAGCAGCAGAAGTGGGGCTCCAAGAGACCAACTAAAACTTTTGGAAGTACAGTATGTATTTTTTCACAGAAAGGATAGTGGAATGGACATAGGAATTAAGTTAGTACGTAGGGAAGATAAAAACAGTGCCAAAATTAAAATGATGTGGGATAAACCTTCAGGGCTCTGTAACATCCAGAAGATGGTAAGGGTGCTTTAGTCCAACCCAAAATAACAATGAAATGATTATACTGTGCTTCTAAAAAGGCACCAGACTGGGGGAGAGATGGGGAAGGTTGGAAGATTGTCTGCACTGACAGCAGTTACAACATTATACTTTGGGCTAAATTCACTAAGCCCACTGATAGTGTTTGTGATCGTGTACCGACCCAATTTTCCTCTGACCCGATTCACGAACCTCGTTGCCGATCAACGTCCGAGCCATGCATGCAAATGAGGGGAATGGCATGCAAAAGTAGGAAGGCAGCGATTCACTAACCAATTTCAGGAACACCGACTGGGCTGGCTGATCCAAAAATGAAGCGACTGCAGAGGACCAGTCGCTCGCGTCCCTGCCGACTCTCCTGAGCATTGTCTCCTGTGGTCCCCTGAAAATAGTGGAGCAAAAGTGGGAAGGAAAGCAACCAGCTGAGGCACATCTCCTGCTCTCTGCCGCCCTTCCCCATAGTGCGAGCCCATGGATTTAACCCACGGCTTTAAAGCGGGGCTGCACTAAGGCGTATTCTGTTCCAGACTGGAACAGAGCACACCGTGATGAGCCCCGCTTTAAATCCGCAGGTTAATACCATGGGCTCATGTAAAAAGTACAAACAAGTCAAGTTCATCTGCTTTCTCCAGAGTAACCCTGATCTCTCCTTTCATCCAAACTGCTAAACTCAAGTCCACTACATTTGATTCCCCCATGCCTCACGTTTCTAAAGTTTCCAGCTCGTCCTTGCGGTCTGTGCATGCGGCGGGATCGCTCTGGGATCGGTGTGGGGCGTGCCTCCAATCACCCCCATTTGCATGAGGACGCTTTGTGGATCAGTCGCTCGGCAGCAGATTGGCTTGCCCACGGAGTAGTAAAGTTAGTGAATCTAGCTCTTTGCTCGGTAGACTGGATAGGCCACTTTAATCTTTTATCTGCTGTCATTTACTTTGTAATGTATATACTTAACACTTTCTGGTACCTGTGGAATAACCTGCTTTCACTGGTGATCGTATGCGATTTGGGGGGTTCACTGATGCACCTTTGTGAACGGTATTGGCATTTGTGAGTGCTTGGTGAACGGATGGAACATATGTATTTGTGTGTGGTAGGGGCACTGAAATTTCTGAAACTGCTTCTCTGATCCCAGGACGAGGAGTCCTGCACAGCCTACCTTTGCCCAGGTTGCTGTGGAAACCGGAGTTAAGGACTTGACAAAGAGAGAACAGGTTTATCCAGACAAATTTGGCAGCACAAGCCCGGGAGTTGGAACTTGGCCTACAAAGTGCTTGTGAAAAAATCCCCAGGGACAAGAGCTGAAGAGACCACTTGCCTGCTTCCTGGCAGCTCCTTTCTTGGGTTACCTTTTTTTTTTTTTCCACTGCATTTTATTTTTTGAACTTCTGTAAATTATGAAATGAGTGCCATGCCTTCCTTCTCATACTCTATTCTTGCTATGTTTAAATTTTACCTGATGCGAACATGTGTGTTGATTTTAAGGATGAACTCATGTTTTCCAACCTTTTAAAACAATATAATCTCCTTTGAGATAAAATAGAGAAAACTGGCAAGCATGGAGGGGCATTTTCGATAGGACGTCAAAGTCAGAGTTTGGAAGTTTTCAGAAAGATGTCCAGAAATTCAGTAGTAAAAATTTCCATTCTCAAAATTGCCAATAACACCAAAAAAGTGTAGAAGCCTGTAGAACTGGGACCAAATGTTCTTTATTCGACAAAGACTGACACTGCTAGTGTTTCAGCCAATGACCTGCATCAGGGGTCTTCAATAACATACACAAACAAATAATGAATTGGATTAGTAAAAAAAAAAAAAATGTATACAAGAATGATTAATTAAAATAACATGTATATGAATATCATCATACAAACCTAAATATTTAAAATGATTAAACATCCATACTTAAAAAATTTTAAACATTGTATTTATTGAATAAAAATATACCTCTTGCCTTCCATGCCCCCCCAACTCCAGCACTTCTTTCGTCATCCATGCCCCCACCATGCATCACTTCTTTCCCTCTCCTTACCCTCTCCCCATGCATCACTTCATTCCCTCTCCGTACTCCCCTTCCCATGCATCATTTTGTTCCCTCTCCGTACCCCCCTCCCCATGCATCACTTTGTTCCCTCTCCACCCCATGCATCACTTCTTTTCCTCTCCTTACCTCCCTCCCCATGCATCACTTCTCTCCTTGCCCCCTTAATGTAGCAACTCTCTCTCTCCAACCAGCGTTTGGCCTTGTTTTGCCACTGCTCCACCCCATAGTCTGGCATATGTCTCTTTCCGTTCCATCTCTCTCTCTCCCCACTCCCCCAGTGGTTTGGCATCTTACTCCTCTTCTCTTTCCTTTTCTTCCCTTTCCTAGTCTTCCGTTCCCTCCCAATTTGGTGGTTTTCTCCTTTCCCCATTTCTCCCTCCTTTCCCCCTTTAGAATTGGTTCCTCTTTTTCTCCTTCAGACTGCTAGTTGTAATCTTTGGCCCACCAGCAGGGTCAGTCAGCTGAACACACTGCCTTCAACGGCACTGGAAGCTTCTCTCTGCTTCAACTTCTGTTCTGCAGAGGAAATACTTCCGAGGCCACCAAAGTCATTGTGTTCAGCTGACTGACGTTGCCTGCAGCCCGAAGATTGCAGTCAGCAGCCATGGAGAAGGGACTGGAGCACCCTAGCAGATAATGTAATTATAAATATATAAATCTTTTATATAGATAACTAAGTTTTTGAGTCTCCTTTTTTTTTTCTGAGATGCAGATTTCTATCTTGAATCTAATTGAAATATGTTGCAAAGAAATAAAAAATGAAATCGCCTTCTCCCACCTCACACCACCTCTGACCCAGCAGCGGCAATTCTTATGTTCTTATGTAAGTCAAGAAAAGCCCATTCAACTTACAGATATTCAAAATCAATCATTTTATCCCACCCACCCATCGATTATTCAATAACACAAATGTATATACTCTTTCAATAACCTACACTTATTTAAAATAATATGATAACGCAATACCACCTCCCTCCCTCCCTCTCACCCTGGATGTGTAAAGAAATGGCACAGAAATTAAAGACAAAAAACAACTAAGAGAAGTAATATAAGATGTCAACGGGCCCCAAACCAGTTTAAATACGTTACTATGCTCCAGCATTTCAGCATTCATTTTTTCATGCCTATAACTAGAGCATAGGTTCGCCCAACAAAAAGGAAAATTGAGGCGATCCCAATTCTTCCAATTACATGTTATCATCTGCATGGCTATCCCAGTCATAATTAAGAAAAGCCGGCATTTAGAACGATCCATAGGGAGTTTAACATGTAGTAACGTTCCACATATTACTACTTCCTAAGTCAATGGAATTGATGTCATGAAAACTTTTTTTTTTTAATCTGGGTTAATCTTAAACAGATTTTTGGTATCTAGGCCCTAATTCTTTAAACATGATTCAAAATTGTGAATGTTTTGAGTTCAATAACTTTTCATAGAAATGACAATTTGGATTTTATCAAGGCAGACAAGTGAAGTAGGAATGACCCAAAAAAAGGAGGGGACGTTTTGCAGATAAAAATCCTTTATTCAGTGTATAGTACACAGAATCCAGAGAACATGACAATTTTTTCAGCTTTCTTGCCTGCAGCAGGAATCTATAGTTCTCATGAATGTAGCAGTTAATTTGAAAAATGAATTGTAAAACCAAAGGTGGATAGGAGCAGTGAGTAGTGTTTTAATTTACAAAGTATTGGCTAAGATTTCAAGGATTTTTATCATTTGACAACAGGTTCCCTCCTACTTTGCATGTCTGCCTTGTTGTTTGTAGGGTACCTGTTCTCTGTCAATTTCAGCTTGAATATTATCCACAAAGAAAAAAATCTGGACATGTTAGATTCCAAAAGGCATGTTCCCCTTACTACCAACATCAAAGGTTCACAAGAATACATTAAATACTATAGACCAGTGTTCTTCAACTGCCGGTCTGCGGACCGGTGTCAGTCCGCAAATATTTCTTGCCTGTCCGTGAGTTATTCGTGTCCCCTGCAAGCATGTGTCCATCTTCCTTCCGGCTTGGCTGCTCCTTATCTTCAGCGCCAGCTGCATTTGTTTGCCGGGTCAGCACACAGTGGCTCTTGCACGCTGCACGTGGCTGACCTGGAACCAGAACCGGGTCAGCAGCGTGCAAGAGCCGCTGCGCGCTTTCCCAGCAAACAAGTGCAGCTGGCACTGAAGATAAGGATCAGCCAGCTGGAAGGAAGAGGGACCTGCGCTTGCAGGGGACACTGATTCAGCATCAGTAGAGGCTGGTTGGCCCTGAACAAGTAAGGGAGAGAAGAAGCTGGATGGCCCTGAACAAGTAAGGGCGAAAAGGGGGGGGAGAGCAAGTTGGGACAAGGGAGGGGCATGAATTTGGGACAAAGGTTGGAAGGCAGGGAGGGGGGCACGAACTTGGGACACAGAAGGAAGGGATAGAAAGGGAGAATTGTTGGGGATGAGTGTGTAAGTGAGAGGGAAAGATGGTGCACATGGGGAAAAGAAGACAGAGAAAAATTGTTGGGCATAGAGAGAGAGATAGAGAGAGGAGTGAGGAAGAAAAAGATGAGAGGGAGAAATGTTGGATATGGTGGTGGAGAGGGAACAGAGGGACAGATTGAAGAGGATGCAAGGGGGAGGAATGTTGGACATAGTGATGGAGGGAGAGGTGTGGCATGGTGCTGGAGAGGGGTGATAGAAGGAGAAATGTGGGGCATGGGGCTGGTGGGCAATAGTGAAAAATGCTGCACATGATCCGGGGGATGAGAGAGGGAAAAGTATTGGATATGGCAATAGAAGGAGTAGAAGAGATGCACCCTGGATCTCTCTCTCTCTACCCCCACTCCCTGTACACGGGATGGAGACAGGACGGGGACTGAGCTGCAGGGATGGGACGGAGATGGGTTTTTTAATTTCAGTCTTAGTAGGTTGCCGGTCCACAAAATAATTATTTTATTTCCGCCGGGCCATAGGTGTAAAAAGGTTGGAGAACACTGCTATAGGCTAAAGAGTGTTGCTCTTGTAGGACCCCACACTTTCATAACCTGTGGACGAGATGCATCAGCTTTACTTTTTAAACTTTTCATTTACTCTCTGTGCTTGCTTTGGGGAGGGGGTGTAATTGAAGAAGTCATACTGGCAACAGGGGAAAGGAGATTGGCACCAATCATATTTGGGGACCCCCCCCATGCCCATTCCAAACTACGCCTGGAATCAAATTGTGCAGGGAAATCTTCCTCACCTTGATGAAAGATCATGCCGATCTCTCCCAAGAAGGCATTTGGCACAGTTTCTGTACTAAACCTTCTTAAACTTGACTTGCAGAATCTGATAGTCATCCAAAAACCTGACTTTCAGGATCTGATACAATACATTATAGTCATAGAAAAACCTGACTTGCAGGATCTGATGCACTATAGTCATCCAAAAACCCCTACAACTGCTGAGCAACTGATTTAAAAAAAATTGGCACCAAGAGGAATATTTGCTGGGGGATGATGATTTTTTTTTTTTTTTTCTTCAGAGGAATGAATGTTCTAGACTAGAGCAAAGGTCACATTCTGAGCCTGCAGGGGAGGGCAAAACAAGAAAATATTTCTTTGGTAGAGATAACAGATATATGGAAGAGCTTCCCGGTGCAGGGAGAGCAGAGAAAGAATAACAGAGTTTAAACTCTGGGATAAACACAGATGATCTTTAACTGGGAAGAAGTGGATGAAAAACCAGATTAACACGGTTTTGTGGCATTGAACTAGCAGTAAAGAAGTCTGTATTTTAATACAAACATTAAATATCATACAAATTCAATAATTTTATTGTATAAATATAACACACTACAAGCAAATGCACAATCTCAATCTCCAAACATACAATCCCGCTAACCCCCACCTTACAAACATGAAAAACCAACCCAGAAATTATAGACCCAAATAGGGATATCCTTATAGTCACAGATATCCAGATGGTTTAATTTCCAAATTTCAGGTGACACAGTCATCACAAAGAAAAAGTCCATAACAATATAGTGCAATCATAATCGGTCTTCTGTTGAATCAAATTAGAACTGGTCTTTATTTGAAGCTGTTTTAGGATTATTTTCCCAATTTTATTTATTATATTGAACTAGCCATGAAATGGGCCAGCCAAAATGAACTGACTGGTCCCCATCTGCCATCACAATCTTTCTCTATATGAGTCATAGTTAAGTGGGTGTGGAGGGAGAGAGAGGGGGCTTTTACAGCTTTTCTCATCAGTGTCAGTGGTTATTGGTCTTCCTTGTGTATCTTGGCCTGGTTATGTGACTGGAGTTTTGTCCCAAAGTACCTAACTGTACATCGTTCACTTTCCCTTGGGGAAAACGGGCAAACTCAACGCCATGCATGCAACTTGCAGTTGTTTCTAGAGGCTCTGCATTTCTGCAGAATCTGGAATGAGATACAGCAACATACTCGCTGTTCTGTGGATTCATGTCCAACATGCATCTTGTACCCAGGTTTATCTCTACACAGACTTACAGTATGCTCTTTGGGGCAAGGGTCAGTAGCTGTAGGGCACCATGTACTGTTGCATTTTTAAATAAGAAGCTCTTATTTTGGTGAAATATGGGGTTCTGATATCTATGTAATTAAACCTGAAAATCTTCAAAGAAATTATCCACTGTAAGATGTTTAACAGTTCATAATGATTAAGCTACATAAGGGCCCATAGACTAAAAACTTGCATCACAAACCTGTGAATTCTCCTGTACACCTGATCCCCTGCTTTCATATATGAACCTGAGATAGTTAAAAATGGACATTTATTTAAGCCTTTCCTTTTATTGCTGGGAGCGGTATTAGCAGTCGGTCAAATTTTACATTTCACAATGCTGTACATTAGCTCATGTCAACCTCTCAAAACCTCTCAAATAACATTGGACACCCTGCTGGATCCAGTAGTATATCTACACCCGTGATCCTTCCAGGCAGAATTACATTACATTAGAGATTTCTATTCCACCATTACCTTGCGGTTCAAGGCGGATTACAAAAGAGTTATAAACGGTGGGTTACAATGGAAGATCATTTGTCATTTCTAGAGAGGTAAAGAGTAGGTCATGTAGTTTCTATGTGGCGGGAAGAGGGAGGGAGGAAGGACAGTTTATCCCAGGACAAGCAGGCAGCATATTCTTAACACATGGGTGACGTCACCGACGGAGCCCTCGGTACGGACCTTTTTAACTAGAAGTTTCTAGTTGGCCGCACCGCGCGTGTGCGAGTGCCTTCCCGCCCGACGGAGGAGTGCGTGGTCCCCAGTTTCTTCGTTTCCGCGGAGCGAAGAAGACGCGTGTATTTTTTCAACAGCCGTTGAAATCACTTTTTGCCTTCCCGCTCGCGCTTTTGTTCTCAATTTTTTCTCCTTCTAACCTTCGGGTTTCCTTTTTATTTGAATTGCAAAAAAAAAAAAAAAAAAAAAAAAAAAAACTTTGATTTTTCCTTTTTCTTTCGTTTTTGCCCCGGCGGGGCCTGTTGCCATTATACAGGCCTCGGACTTCGATTTTGCGGAGGCTATCTTCCCCTTCATGCCCCCGCAGGTCGGTTTTAAGAAGTGCCAGCGGTGTGCACGCCCGATCTCCGTATCTGACCCACATAATTGGTGTTTGCAGTGCCTGGGTCCGGAGCATCGGGCGGACTCCTGCACCCGCTGTGCCACTTTGCAAAAACGAACTCTTAAAAACCGAAGAATCCAGCAAACCCTTCTCTTCGGCACCGAGTCGGCGATGGATTCCTCACCTTCAACGGCGGTACCGCAAAAATCGGCACCGTCAAGCTCGACACCGACCGACCCCGCATCGGCGCCGCTGGCGCCAGGTAAGCCGGCTAAGAAGCCTTCCTCTTCCCTCGAGCGCCCTCCTGCTACGGTGGCGACACCGTCTCTACCGGCATCGCACCGGTCCCGTAAACGCTCCGCCCCGATATCGGTGAGTGCCTCGTCATCGGCCTCCTCATCGCCGGGGCGTGGAGCGGCATCCAAGGAACCGAAGAAAAAGAAAGCGGTTCCGATGCCACCCCTAGATGACCGTATCTCGGCCATTCTACAAACTCAGCTTCAGGAGCAGTTGAAGAAACAACTTGAACAACTGCTACCCTCTATCCTGGCACCGCTCCTTCCGGTACCAGACCGGCCCGAGCCCCGCACCGAGCCCCCGGTGTCCACTCCTTCGGTACCGGTAAACACCTCTATGCCGATCCTTTCAGCCCAACAACTTCATGATGATCCAGTGGTTCATTCTCAACCCACAGTGGATCCTCCTCGGCACCAGGCGGTACGGCACTCTTCTCGGGACCGAGAACGACGCCGATCGTCCTCCCCCGGTACCGTTTCGGTGCGCTCTGGTAAATCTTTGTCCAAGACTCGCCACACCGCACCCTCCACCCCGGTGTCCCGACATGCACCAGAGGTCAGGGACCCTGATTTATGGGAGGAGACTCCCCTCGGTACCGAGGAGGATCCCTCCTCATCTGATGAGGAACCATCGGCACCTGATGCCACCTCTAAACCTGAACAGTCCTCTTTTTCTAAATTTCTGAGGGAAATGTCTGCTGCTCTGTCCCTTCCCCTGGAATCTGACTCCAAAAAGTCCCAAGCCTTTTTAGAAGCCTTAGACTTTGAGCAACCTCCTAAGGAGTTCCTCAAGCTTCCCGTGCATGACATCCTACGGGAGACTTTCTACAAAAACTTGGAAAATCCCCTCACGGTACCGGGTGCTCCCCGTAAACTGGACAACCTTTACCGTGTCATCCCTATTCCTGGATTCGACAAATCTCAATTGCCCCATGAGTCCCTTCTGGTGGAATCCACCTTGAAAAAGACTCAGGGCTCCAGTGTCTATGCCTCTACCCCTCCTGGCAGAGAAGGTAAGACCATGGACAAGTTTGGCAAGAAGCTTTACCAAAATGCCATGCTTGCCAACAGGGCAAACAACTATTTCTTCCATTTTTCCTTCTATCTCAAACACTTGGTCCAACAGCTGTCTGCCCTCCAGAAGTACCTACCTGAGCGCAAGGTCCCGCTATTCCAACAGCACATCTCTGGCCTTCTCCAAATGCGCAAGTATATGGTCCGCTCAATATACGACTCCTTCGAGCTCACCTCTCGGGCCTCTGCCATGGCTGTAGCCATGCGTCGCTTGGCCTGGCTCAGAGTCTCCGACCTGGACATCAACCACCAGGACCGTCTGGCCAACGCCCCCTGTCTCGGGGATGAGCTTTTTGGAGAGTCACTGGATTCCACCACCCAGAAACTCTCTGCCCATGAGACCAGGTGGGACACCCTGATCAAGCCGAAAAAGAAGGCACCGCCTACCCGACCTTATCGGCCACAAACATCTTATCAACGGAGGTTCTCAGCCAGGCCACTCAATCCGCCTCCCCAGCAATCTAGGCGGCCCCGTCAACAGCAACATCACGCTCAGGCTCGATCTCAGGCCTCTCAACCCTCTAAGCCTCCTCAGCCTACTAAACAAACTCAGCCCTTTTGACTCTTCTCTCCAGGGCATAGCCAGTCATCCACCCTTGCTACCTCTTCCACAACCCATCGGAGGTCGTCTCACCATTTTCTCCAGCCGTTGGGAAATCATTACATCGGACCAGTGGGTCCTCAACATCATCCGCCACGGCTACTCTCTCAACTTCCAGACTCTACCTCCGGACAACCTTCCCGTAGAGTCTGCTTCAAACTCATCTCAAACCCCCCTCCTCCTGAGGGAGGTTCAATCCCTCCTCCTTCTCAATGCCATCGAAGAAGTGCCTCCAGATCAAAGGGGGCAGGGATTCTACTCCCGCTACTTCCTGGTACCCAAAAAGACGGGAGACCTCCGTCCCATTCTCGATCTCAGGGACCTCAACAAGTGTCTGGTCAAGGAGAAGTTCAGAATGCTCTCCCTTGCCACGCTCTACCCTCTGCTTTCTCAACACGACTGGCTATGTTCCCTGGACCTCAAAGAGGCCTACACTCACATCTCCATCAATCAAAATTCTCGCCGCTACCTGCGGTTCCAGGTACTGCACCATCACTATCAGTACAAGGTGCTACCGTTCGGCCTCGCTTCCTCACCCAGGGTCTTCACCAAGTGCCTTATAGTGGTAGCGGCCTTCCTCAGGTCTCACAACCTCCAGGTGTTCCCCTACTTGGACGATTGGTTGGTGAAAGCACCTTCATCTCAACTCGTGCTACAAGCCACTCATCACACCATCTCTCTCCTCCACCTCCTGGGGTTCGAGATCAACTACCCCAAGTCGCACTTGCTTCCCACCCAGCGACTTCAATTCATTGGAGCAGTTCTGGACACCACGCTAATGAGGGCCTTTCTCCCCTCCGATCGCCAGCGAACTCTGCTCCATCTCTGCCGTCAGGTACTCAGGCACCCCTCCATCCCTGCCCGACAGATGATGGTCCTACTGGGTCACATGGCCTCGACGGTACATGTCCTTCCTCTGGCACGCCTCCACCTTCGTACACCTCAGTGGACTCTCGCCAACCAATGGTCACAGACTACGGACCTTCTTTCTCATCCCATATCTGTGACATCATCTCTTCAGCAATCTCTCCAATGGTGGTTGAACTCCTCAAATCTTTCCAGGGGTCTGCTTTTTCATCTGCCCCCCCACTCTATGATCATCACCACAGATGCGTCCCCCTACGCATGGGGAGCTCACCTAGGAGATCTACGCACCCAGGGTCTGTGGACCCCACAGGAGCGTCGTCATCACATCAATTTCCTGGAACTCAGAGCCATGTTCTACGCTCTCAAGGCTTTCCAACATCTCCTCTGCCCTCAAGTCCTCCTCCTCTGCACGGACAATCAAGTCGCCATGTACTACATAAACAAGCAAGGCGGTACCGGATCTCGCCCCCTCTGTTTGGAGGCTCTGCGCATCTGGACCTGGGCCACGGACCGCAATCTCTTTCTCAGGGCGGTCTATATCCAGGGCAAACAGAACTCTCTGGCCGACAATCTCAGTCGCATCCTTCAACCCCACGAGTGGACGTTGGACCCCCCGACTCTGCTCTCCGTCTTTGCTCGATGGGGCACTCCGCAGGTGGACCTCTTTGCAGCTCCTCACAATCATCAACTGCCCCTATTCTGCTCCAGACTCTTCTCTCCTCACCGTCTGGCCCCGGATGCATTCCTGCTCGATTGGAGGGATCGGTTCCTGTATGCCTTCCCTCCACTTCCTCTGATGTTGCGGACCTTGTCCAAACTCCGCAAGGACAACGCCACCATGATTCTCATCGCACCTCGGTGGCCTCGCCAACACTGGTTCTCCCTCCTGCTCCAACTCAGCTCCAGGGAGCCCATTCCTCTTCCTGTGTTTCCTACTCTACTTACGCAACAGCATCAGTCTCTGCTACATCCCAATCTGTCTTCGCTCCACCTGACAGCTTGGTTTCTCTCGGGCTGACCTCTCCGGAGAACCTATCTCAACCGGTCCGCCTCATTTTGGACGCGTCCAGGAAACCGGCCACTCTCCAATGTTACCATCAGAAGTGGACCAGATTTTCCTCCTGGTGTCTCCGGCATCATCAGGAACCCACCTCCTTAGCGGTGGAAACTATCTTGGAATATTTGCTCTCTCTGTCCAACGCTGGCCTCAAAACTACCTCCATCAGAGTCCACCTCAGCGCCATCACTGCGTTTCACGAGCCTATTTTTGGAAAACCTCTCACGGCTCATCCTCTGGTTTCCAGATTCATGAGAGGCCTCTTCAACATCAAACCGCCTCTCAAGCCTCCTCCTGTCGTCTGGGACCTGAATGTGGTTCTCTCAGCTCTTATGAAACCTCCGTTTGAGCCTCTTGCCACTACTTCTCTCAGGCTTCTAACCTGGAAGGTGCTTTTCCTAATTGCCATCACCTCTGCCAGGAGGGTTAGCGAACTACATGCACTGGTTGCCGACCCACCTTTCACTGTTTTTCACCATGACAAGGTTGTTTTGCGTACCCACCCTAAATTCCTTCCCAAGGTGGTTTCAGCTTTTCACCTCAACCAGTCCATTGTGCTGCCCGTCTTCTTCGTTGCACACGCTGGATTGTAAGCGTGCCCTTGCTTACTATCTTGATCGTACCGGAGCTCACCGAACAGCCCCTCAGCTCTTTTTGTCTTTCGACCCCAACCGTTTGGGTCGTCCTGTCTCCAAACGGACACTTTCAAATTGGCTTGCTGCCTGTATTGCTTTCTGCTACGCTCGGGCCGGTCTCTCACTGGAAGGAACTGTCACGGCCCACAGAGTCCGAGCTATGGCTGCTTCCGTGGCTTTCCTCCGCTCCACGCCCATCGAGGAAATCTGCAAGGCGGCCACTTGGTCCTCAGTTCACACGTTCACTACTCACTACTGTCTGGATGCATTCTCCAGACGGGATGGACACTTCGGCCAATCTGTGTTACAAAATTTATTTTCCTAATGGCCAACCATCCCACCTCCCTCTTTGTTAGCTTGGAGGTCACCCATGTGTTAAGAATATGCTGCCTGCTTGTCCTGGGATAAAGCACAGTTACTTACCGTAACAGGTGTTATCCAGGGACAGCAGGCAGATATTCTTAAGTCCCACCCACCTCCCCGGGTTGGCTTCTTAGCTGGCTTATCCTAACTGGGGACCACGCACTCCTCCGTCGGGCGGGAAGGCACTCGCGCACGCGCGGTGCGGCCAACTAGAAACTTCTAGTTAAAAAGGTCCGTACCGAGGGCTCCGTCGGTGACGTCACCCATGTGTTAAGAATATCTGCCTGCTGTCCCTGGATAACACCTGTTACGGTAAGTAACTGTGCTATATGTGATGTTAGGACTGTTTCAGGAATTTCTTGAAGAGTATAGTTTTTATTTCTTTTCTGAACATCTTGTAGTCTGGGGCAGTTATCAGTAGAATGAAGCAAAGGGAAACCAAAAGAGATGAAAACTGCGGCGTAGACGTTTGTGATGCTGGATTTTTTTGAAATACACAATAAATAGTACTCTGTATAATCAATGATATCCACATAGTTTGAAGAGTTTAAAAGGGTATGGACCTAACTCTATCGTCTTCCTTAGGGGGTCCTAAGGATGGATGGCTAAGATAAAATGTGGATAAATTGAAAAGTGAGTTTGGAAGGTGTGCAGGCAACCAGGAACACTCTAACTGAACGCTATAGGCGAAAATGAGGTAAAGGTACATGGGTCACCAATAACCAGCTTAAAATGGTTGTTTTATAGCATATACTGTATACTCGAATATAAACCAAGACTTTTGGGCCCAAAAATGGGGGTCTCAGCTTATATTCGTGTTGGCACCCTCCCGTCCCCCAACTCGGACCTGTTGCAGGCCTCCACCGGGCCTGCTGTAAGACCTGGTGGGCCAGGACAGTAGGGATCCCTCCCGACCAACTGTGACAACTTTTAACTCCCTCCTGCCTCCCTCACGCACCTTTGAAATCCCAGGTGGTCCAGGGTTGGACCGGAGCAGGTCTTCCCACGCTCCTGCCCCTTGCTGAGCTGCTAGCTGAACTTGGGGATTTCAGATATATTCTTGCATGCGACGACCATGTTGAGACAATGGTTGCCAGTGACCAGCAGAATCCAGTTTAAAGTATTGATACTTGGTCACCGAGCCATTTATGAGACAGCACCGTGGTCCTCTTTGCAAGTTTTGAAAATGTACCAACCATCACTCGCCTTGCAGTCTGTGAATATGAAATGTTTAGAGGTCCAGCCTCTGAGGATGATACGTTATGCTGACACAAGGACAGTGGCCTTTCCAAAAGAGCTGGCTTGCAATTGAAATCACCTATGTGAATATTTAAGTCTTTATAACAATTTAGTGTAGCTCAAGAACTTTAAAAAGATCCATAACTTTCTTTTGGCCTATCCTGTGACTTGTAGTAGAGTACAATAACAAAATGTCTGCCATGCTAGGTTTGTATATAGAATGCTATGTTTGCCATGCTTGTAATGTTATGTTTATCTTGCTACGCAATGCTTATATATATGACTGTCTTCCATACTAAGCTGCCATCCTATGTTTGTCATGCAATGTTCATCATGCTGTGTCACACTGTGCCATGTTTGTCATGTTATATTTTACCGGGCTTTATTATGCATGTAAACTTGTAACCCGTTCTGAGCTCTCCTGGTAGGACATGATATAAAACCAAACAACGCAATTAATTAGTTAGCATAGTAATATGAGGTATTTCAGCATGGTTAAGCTCTGAAATTTGTTGCTAGAAGATATAGTTAATGCATCTTGCCTAGGTGGTTAGGCAGTCTTCCAGAGGAAAACTCCGTATGCCATTATTATAGTCTTTGGGAAAGTCACCGCTTGACATAGGAGTGCCTGACCAGGAATGGATCGATTCTTTGGAATCTGCCAGGTACTTAACTAGTGAACTGTATTGGCCATTGTTGGTCGATCAAACCAGCATCCTGTCTCCACCAATTTGATCCACTATGATGCATCTTAATACTTATGAAAAACAACTACAGATGTTAGATCAGCCAGTGACCTGAAGCTGAAAGTGTTCGCTCTAATTTTAGTCTTACCATCTCAGGTGGATGCACAGTTTTCTCAGCCTTGAATTCAGCTCTCTTCAATGTTTTTTTTCTTTTGCTCGTTTTATTTCAGAGCATTGTACGGGGGAGCACAGTTGCCCGGGATGGCTCGCTGATGTGGCTTCTGGATGAGTTTGAGAACATGTCTGTGATCCGCTCCAACTCCTTGAGGAGAGAGAGTCCCCCACTGAACTCCCGGCGGGACCATCTTCAGGAAAATGGACTGAATGCTATCTCCCGTGATGCCCATCACCACCATCACCACCAGGAGGCACGAAACAGAGCAAACAAAAATCGATCAGGGACCAAGCAAGAGCACGATCAGCAAGGGAGAGAGAGACACAGGGAGCGAGAAGAACCCAGAGCTCCCCCACAGCAACCACGAGGGCAAGAGCCCAGCATCAGACCACCACCTCCAGATTATCCAAAACCAGCAGAAATCAGGACGAAACCCCATGAGCGGATAGATGGCAAGAAAGAACAGCCCACAGAGCGAGACTATAGGGAGCCATCTGACAGGGTGGTGAGGAGGGAAAGGAATGATGGCCTAGATAAGAGACCAAAGTCCACACATCCTGGGGAAACAAGTCCACATTCTCCTCGGGACAAACGTCCCCTGTCAGGACCTAACATTCGAACACCCGCCATCCCGGTCTCTGATGGGGTGATAAAGACTGCTCAGCAGACAGGTCGCCCATTCAACACTTACCCCCGAGCAGATACGGACCCTAGCAGGGCAACACTGCCCCAGGTAAGAGAGTCCTTCCCTATTATAGCCCAGTTCTGAAAGTACAAACAGGACATGCCAGATGTGAGCTGATGTCCAAAAAGGTGCATTTGGTTAGTTTTAGGACATTGCTGTTAGAATAGAGAATCCAGGGCTATTGCACAAGGGCAGTTTGGTCTGGTCCTAACTCTCACCGGTTTTCTTGTTTTGTTCCTAATATGAAAACCCTGTGGTTTTTTTTTTCTCTCCTAGATTGGGATGCCTCCCAAAATTTCTTCCAATGGCCCAGTAACTGTTGGCAGCAGTGCAATCAGGGTGCAGCAGGGTCAGGCGAGGCCCAAGAACCCAGAAGCGCCCCACCCTAAACTTTCTCCACATGCTTCAGATCCACATTTAACTCGTATCCCTCAATCAAACTCTCAGGTCCCCCCTCCCCCACCCCCTCCAGGCCCCCAGCAACCTCGCTCTCCGCAGCGTGAGCCACAGCGAGTTTCCCATGAACAGTTCCGAGCTGCACTACAGATGGTGGTGGATCCTGGTGACCCCAGGACCTATCTGGACAACTTTATTAAGATTGGGGAGGGCTCAACGGGCATTGTGTGCATTGCAACCATCAGGAGCAGTGGCAAGCTGGTGGCAGTGAAGAAAATGGACCTCAGGAAGCAACAGAGGCGAGAGCTGCTCTTCAACGAGGTGAGGGAGTTGTACATCTGTTAGGTTATGAAATGAGTTTGAATGATTCTTCTGGAGATGCTTTGGCAAGTTGCTAAATGCTCTGTAGAGAAAGCAGTGTAGTTGAGACTAATCAAAAAATGTATAAATTCAGTAAAAAAAAAAGCATCAGATTATATTTTTATATATAATTATTTTTTAATTAACACTTCTTTTTGAAGGTTAAAGATATTGGATAAATACTTGAATCTTCAGCTTTTCTAAGGGTTGTAACATTTTATTAGAGCAGTCCTGCCACCTAGTGTTGGTGTCATTTATTTTCTGTTTGTATAATTCTTTTTGGTTTAATTTCTTTATTCATTTTTTCATATTACAACAAGTGTATCAGAAAAATACATATAATCTTATAAACACACACTTGATTTTCCTTCATGAATACTTTAAGTACAATATATCATATTTATATTCATATTTTTATAATGTTTTAGATATGTAAATCATTTAATATGTATGACAAATATAAATAAAATAACCCCCCCCCCCAAGCCCTCCCTATTTCAGAAACTCTAACCTAATACTTCAAAATGCATTAATTAATTTCCACTGCATTAGAAAGACTAAATACAGTATCAAGAATTTTGTCTGTCTGGAGGCAAAATCTCTTTCTCTTTCTCTCTCTCTCTCTTTCTCTGTCTGTCTCTCTCTCTCTTTCTCTCAAAATTTTAATAAAATAAGATTAGACTTGGCTTTGGAGAAAAACTGGTGTAGTACACGAAAAATAAGTCCTCCCCCTCAAAAAAAAAAGGACCCAGTGCATTTCTGTAGTAGAAGCAGTTCAGCATGTGCAAAAATAGAAGTTACTTAGAGTGAAAATGAGTACTGCCATCCCACTCCTGTCTTTCCTTTGAGTCACACATGCATGCATAGAGGGGTTGGAAAGAATTCTAAAAGCATGTTTTCTCCACTTGTTTAACTTGATAAGTAGACACAGTGTATGCATTTATATATTTTCTGATCACGGTTGTACTAAAATTTGCTTAAAATATTGATAAGAGCCTAAGGTCCACCTGGCAGATATGTAATTTGTTTTGGTTCATTTTATATGTCTGTTTCAGGTTGTGATCATGCGAGATTACCAGCATGAGAACGTGGTTGAGATGTACAATAGCTATCTGGTAGGAGACGAGCTCTGGGTGGTTATGGAATTCCTGGAAGGAGGAGCTTTGACAGATATTGTCACACACACCAGGTAAAAGCCGATGCGGAAAGCCACCGCAGGCTGTACACGTGTAACGATGCAGAGAAGACAACTGCACATGGTGTTAGCTCACACAAAAAGATATAGCCATAGATTATATTAAAATGCATGCTTCTGAGCTAATTAGGGTAATTTCATGCATTTGCAGAGAGTACGCTGCGTACTTTTGACATGTGCACGATGTGAGAAATTTTTTCATCCGGTCTGGAAGTTTTTTTGCATGGTGGATTTTTTTTGTCAGTCTTTCAAATTTAAGTGCTAGTTTTGTCTTGCTTTGGAAATGGAAGGAAGCCTATGCAAATTTTAAAGGCAGATGTTAAGTAACAAAACCAAAAGAGAAAGCACATATTGGTGCTGTTCTTATTAGAGAATGACACGGTGAAAAAATTGGTCCCGTCACCGCCCCGTCCCCGTCTCACCATCCTCTGCACCGCCCCGTCACCGCCATTCCCTTCACCGCCCCGTCACCGCCACTGCCACCCCATTCACCGCCCCGTCACCGCCACTGCAACCCCATTCACCGCCCCGTCACCGTCATCGCTGCATACATAAAAGCCTCAAACGGGTACGATTTTATATACTTTTCTAATATCTCCCCTATGTATCTGCCATTGCCCCCCCCTGTGTCCATATACCATCCCCATGGCATGTCCCCTTTTTGTCTCTGTCCCTATGCCCCATGCACATAATTTCCCCTCTTTCTGTTACCTTCCTGTGTCCAGATTTCCCCTATCTTCCTCTTCCATACCAGTGTGTCTCTTCTTTTCAACCCCATCTAGCTTTTTTCCCTCTTTCTTCCCTCCCCCCCCCCCTGCTTCTAGCATCTGGCTCACCTGCCTGTCCTTCCCTTTCTTTCCTGCTGTGGGTTTTTCTTTCCGTTTTCATCACCTTGGCCCAGAATCCTTTTCCCTTTCACTCCCTCCTTACAGTCTGAGCCGGGAACACGGGTGATCGCACGGTCCTCGCAGCCCCCACCTGCCTGCCCAATCGATCCTAGTGTTTAGCCAGCTCTCTCCCTTCTCCTCACCTTAATTTGCAGGCTTTCTTTTTCAGCGACCTGCACGCTTTCCCAAAGAGCCGCACACGCGCGGCTGCTCAGTGTTCAATCTTCTGCTCTGCTGCAACTTCCTGTTTCCGGTTGCGTCAGAGCAGAAGATCGAAACTGAACAGCAGCGGCTCTTTGATAGCGTGCGGGTCGCCGAAAAAGAAAATCTACAAACTAAGGTGAGGAGAAGGGAGAGAGCTGGCTAAACACTAGAATCGATTGGGCAGGCGGGTGTGAGCTGCGGGGACCGCGCGATCCTTCATGCCTCACTGCGGGGACAAGACCCATTTACCGCCCCGCGGGCGGTGAATGGCCTTGTCCCCGTCGCCGCAGCGACTGCTAGTTTTCTTCCCCGTTTTCGGCGGTGACCCGCGGCTAAAATGCGGTGGCCGCGGGTAAACCGCCACCGTGTCATTCTCTAGTTCTTATGTCCCTGAACATGAGCCTCTCAAAAATTTCAAGTGCAAACAGTTTTTGCAAGGCTCATATTTAGGAGCAGAACAGCAGGCACTGATGTGTGCTACCATTTTCGGCATTGGTTTGGACATGTGCACAAGAAGCTGCGCTGAATGTGAAATATTGCCCCTATGGGTTTCCGTGCATAAAACCTGTGTACAGTAGACTCTCAGTTATGTGGCACCCATGAGGATTGGTGGATGCCGGATAACTGTGGTTTCTGGTTGCTTGAGAGTTACTGTAGAAATATTTTTATCTCCCTTCCCACCTCACTCTATCATCTCCCCAGCCCCACTTGTAGGTCCAGCATCTGCTCTTCCCTTCTTTCTGGGTCACTTTCTCTCCCCCCACATGGGTCCAGCATCCATCCATCTCCCTCGCCCTTCACCCTGCAGGTCCATTATCCATGTCCCTTCCCATACTTATGGGTCCAGCATCCATGGCAGTCGATCCTGACAACACCTTTCCTCTTTCCAGCCCTTGAAGCATTAAGCAGCTGGTCCTGACAATCAACCCTCCTCTCTCCCTCACTTACCTGAAGCTGCAGAGCCAGTCCTGACAACCCCCTCCCCTACTCCCTCCCTCCCTCACCCGAAGCAGCAGAGCTGATCCTGACAACCCACCTCCCCTCATTTAACCGAAGCAGTAGCAGCAAACTGTGAGCAGAGACAGCGCCGCAAACAGGCTGCTTCTGCCCAGCCCCAGCAGGACTTTTCCTCTGCTGCATCTTTAGTGACACGGCAAAGGAAAGACCCTACTGGCACTGCTTCTGCTCACCAGCTGCTGCTGCTACTGCTTCGGGTGAGGGAATGGGGGGAGGTGTCAGGATCAACTGTCTTCTGCTTTGGGGAGATTTGTGGCTGCCACAGATGCTTTGAGGGTTGGAGGAAGGGGGGTTATTGGGTCAGGAGTATGACTTTTGGAGGTTGTCTAAGGAGCATGGGAAGCAATTTTTTTTTTTTTGCCAGTTGAGAGTGCAGTTAGTTGAATACTGGTCACTGAGATTCTGCTGAATAATTAACTTACTGCATTTTGTAGTATTATGTGTGCAGTAGAGCCTTGTGCTCAGGCATCTGTGCAAAGCTCTGCCATGAGCCTTTGTGTATCAGTCCCTTTGTGCTGTAGTTGCAAACTCCTTACGTTTCTCTCACTGATCACAAGTTCTCTTTCTATCCCTTTGATCCCTGTGAGATGATCAGACTGGCTTAACTCACTTTGTTCTTCCTCCTCCCTTTAATTTCTCTCCCAGGATGAATGAAGAACAGATAGCTGCTGTGTGTCTCTCTGTCCTGAAGGCGCTGGCCGTCCTTCATGCCCAGGGTGTCATTCATCGAGATATTAAGAGTGATTCAATTCTGCTGACCCATGATGGCAGGGTAAGCTCAGAGAGCAAGAATCTGTGCAGATAGGATGAGTGATATAGGTGAAACAAGTTCAGTATGTAACTGACGCACTGATAATGCACTTCCCTTGTCATCTATAATAAAAACCCTTACCTGCGCATGCGCACTTACGATTCCGTGATCCCTGCTGCCGTGATTTGTGGCTCCGTGCTGAATTCCATTTGCGGCGCATGGGGTGGCTTGGGGCGCGGATTGAGCGACAGTTTGTCTCTACAATGGCAGGAGGGTGTCGTGCAGATGCTGTGAGGTATCCCGTGCTGGTAAGAAGTGGAGAGGGAGAGGGAAAGGGGGCTGCTTTGGGGGGAGGGGTGTGCTGGGGGGCAGACAGCAATCATGCATTGCTCTGGGAGGGGGGAACAGAAGGGGGCCACGGAGAGACAGGCAGGCATGGCGCAACAGAGAAATACTAGCAGGCAGGGGGCCAGGTTAAACGAAGGGAGAAGGGCTGCTGCTGGACAAGGGGAGCAGGGAAGGAATGCTGCTGGACACGGGGGAGCAGGGAAGGGGTGCTGCTGGACAGTGGGGAAGTAAAAGGAAGGGAGAAGGGCTACTGCTGGACAGGGGGAGCAGGCAAGGGGTGGTGGTGGATAGGCGAGGAAAGAGAAAGACAGAAAGAAAGACAGACAGACAGCGGCCAAGGGGAGAGAGAGAGAGAAAGAAAGACAGACACACACATCTATTCTAGCACCCGTTAATGTAATGGGCTTAAAGATTAGTTATAAAATGTTTTGTTTGAAAGTTGGAGAGCCAGTCTATGATTAGTAGAAGGATAGAAAGGGGAAATGATTCTCTCTAATACAGAGTTTTGTGGTATTGGAAGGATGTGTAGTTATGATGCCATTTTGGGGGGTTTTCCTTTCTAACATAGGATAGTTATGAATTGCAGATGTGTTGCCCGTAAGTGTGTCATGCTTTCTTTGCAGTGAATAAGGGCATGAAAACAGGAATCTGGTATTGAACAACTCACAGGTTTCTGAAAGCTCTTGGCACTTTCATGCTGCATTGCTAATGCTCACTTGCTTGTCTTAAGAAGTTTTTAAACCTGTTAGCTTTACTGGGATTGTATTTTAGATTCATTCTGTATGTTTTGCCGAGTATGTTCAGTTATGCAAATATGTCTAATGTAGCTGGTTTTAGAAAAGGTTTAGACAAATTCCTGGAGGAAAAGTCCATAGTCTGCTGTTAAGACAATTATGGGATGGTAGCATGGACTACTGCTACTATCTGGATTTTTGCCAGGTATTTGTGACTTGGATTGGCCTCCATGAAGACGGGATATTGGGCTAGATGGACCATGTTCTTACTAGTCTTTAAGCCCGTCACATTAACGGGTGCTAGAATAGATGTGTGTGTCTGTCTTTCTTTCTCTGTCTCTCTCCTTGGCTGCTTTCTGTCTGTCTTTCTTTCTTTCTGTCTCTCTCTTTCCTCAGCTGTCCACCACCACCCCTTGCCTGCTCCCCCTGTCCAGCAGTAGCACCTCTTCCCTGCTCCCCCTATCCAGCAATAGACCTCCCTCCTGTTACCTCCCCCCCTGTCCAGCAGCACCCCTTACCTGCTCCCCCTGTCCAGCATCCGACTTCCTGATCTGTTCGCGTCTGCCCTCCTCTTCAAAGTAGCCTGCTGAGGTTCACGGCCGGCTGTAGCAAACCTCGCAGGCTGCTCTGCACGTCAGTAGCACGTTCCTTCTGACTCTATCCCGTGCGTCAGAGGGAACATGCTACGGAGGTGCAGAGTGGCCTGCGAGGTTCGATACAGCCGGCCGCGAACCTCAGCAGGCTGCTTTGAAGAGGAGCAGCGGCGGCAGCGGTTGGTGAGTGAGGGCAGAAGGGGGGAGTCGCCGGCGTGTTCCCTGCCTCCGTGTTCGAAAATGGAATTCGGCACGGAGGGACACAGCATGCTGTCAGGGAACACGCCATCCTAAGTGCGCATGCATGCTTAGGATTTTATTATAGAGGATGTTCATTTTTTACGCATTTGATCTTTTTGTTCTTAATTTCTGATGATTTAAGATGTAAAATACTTCCTTTGCTGTCTCCCCTACCTCTCCTTTTTTATGTTGGTAGCATTTTGAGTGTCTCATCGCTCTCTGAGGGGGATGGGGGGAGAGGCATGTAACTTCCCCATGGCTGAATAGCAAGTTTTATCCAAGACTTGGAGTATTGTGTTCAGTTTTGGAGACCGTATCTGGCGAAAGATGTAAGAAGACTTGAGGCGGTCCAGAGGAGGGCGACGAAAATGATAGGAGGCTTGCACCAGAAGACATATGAGGAGAGACTGGAAGCCCTGAATATGTATACCCTAGAGGAAAGGAGAGACAGGGGAGATATGATTCAGACGTTCAAATACTTAAAGGGTATTAACGTAGAACAAAATCTTTTCCAGAGAAAGGAAAATGGTAAAACCAGAGGACATAATTTGAGGTTGAGGGGTGGTAGATTCAGGGGCAATGTTAGGAAATTCTACTTTACGGAGAGGGTGGTGGATGCCTGGAATGCGCTCCCGAGAGAGGTGGTGGAGAGTAAAACTGTGACTGAGTTCAAAGAAGCGTGGGATGAACACAGAAGATTTAGAATCAGAAAATAATATTAAAAATTGAACTAGGCCAGTTACTGGGCAGACTTGCACGGTCTGTGTCTGTGTATGGCCGTTTGGTGGAGGATGGGCAGGGGAGGGCTTCAATGGCTGGGAGGGTGTAGATGGGCTGGAGTAAGTCTTAACAGAGATTTCGGCAGTTGGAACCCAAGCACAGTACCGGGTAAAGCTTTGGATTCTCGCCCAGAAATAGCTAAGAAGAAAAAAAAAAAAAAAAAAATTTTAAATTGAATCAGGTTGGGCAGACTGGATGGACCATTCGGGTCTTTATCTGCCGTCATCTACTATGTTACTATGACTACAAGTGTTTCACTTTTCTAGATACACAAACCACAGTGGAGATTTTGAAATGTTGGTGTGCAACTTTATTCTTCAATCACGTAAAACTGTGCGGTGGCTCGACACGCACGTGTTTTGGCCAATACGGTCTGCCTCTCTTGAATATTCCATTTGGACCACTATCTTAAAGAGAACCTTATTTGAGATTGCCAAGTTATTTTCAGCCACACTACCCAAACATATTTACATAAAGAATAAGGCTCCTGAGGCAGGCCGTATTGGCCGAAACATTTGCTTGTCGAGCCACCGCACAGTTTTACATGATTGAAAAATAAAGTTGCACACCAACATTTCAAAATCTCCACTTCGGTTTGTGTATTTTTGTCTGGATTGTGGAGGTTTCTCCTGGTTTTCTTGTCTGTCACTCTTAAAGACCCTTCTGGGCCTCTGCAATCTGTGTGCTTATCCGCCTCTCATTCTGCTTACCCAGGTAAAGCTCTCAGACTTTGGATTTTGTGCACAAGTGAATAAAGAGGTTCCACGGCGGAAATCTTTGGTTGGGACTCCCTATTGGATGGCTCCTGAACTCATTTCTCGATTACCATATGGGCCAGAGGTAAGATTTCTTCCGCTTCAGTAACTTCATAGGGCTTGAGCAGTAAAATAAAAGCCAAGGATGAGGCAAGTGAGAGGCTAAACAAGGGAAACCACTCCAGGTTGGGAGAGGCAGTAGTATGACCCAAGTGGGATGGAGAGGACAGGTCAAGGGGTGGCGGAATGTGTATCTTTAAAAGAGGTCGCCACAGGTCATTGGGATGCTGTGATACTAGGTGAAACATATCTTTACTGCATCTGAAAAAACTGATATGCCCTCAAGGCAAACATTGGTAGGCATCATAGAACAGTTACTTAACGTCAGAAAGTGATTTCCCATCTGAAGGAACAAACACTGTGGCCTCAAAAGCATCTCATTCCATAACTAACTGCTGGAACAATTCTCCTTGAAGAGAATCCAGGATCTCCCTACTTCTAGAAGACCCCACAATAGGGATGTTAAACAGAACCTCATTTAATAATGCATAGTGACCAATTAAGCACATGAATGACTTCTAGAACTGGCACCCGCATTTACATGCCACTTGTGTGCTTAAATCTACAGAATACTGGTGCTTTTGTTGGTAAGTGTGTGCAGCAAAGTGGCTAAGCATTACAGTGCTCCCCTGGTCATTCACAGTCGGCGATTCGCGGTCCCAGTCATTCGGGGTATTTTCTGACCGCGAATGATCGGGCAGGAGAGGACAGCAGGAAAAAGCAGCTGGAGCGCCGGCGAGGGAAGGAAATCACTCGCGGTATGCTCCGACCGCCTCTTTCTGCACTAAACTCAGGCCTCACCAATCAGGAGCTGCGTGTCAAAGCAGCTCCTGATTGGTGAGGCCCGACTTTAGTACAGGAAGAGGCGGTCGGAGCATACCGCGATTGATTTCCTTCACTCGCCGACGCTCTGGCAGCTCTCTCCTGCCTCTCCAGCTGCCCTCTCCCGACTCCCCCCGCTAAAAAACGTATTTGTGGTTTTTCGAGATTTGCGGGGGTTCCAGGAACAGAATCCCTGTGAATATCGGGGGAGTACTGTATTCTGTAAGGGGGCGTGCAAATCTAAGAGGGCATATGCATAAGTTGGGCTCCCACTTATGTGCATAACTGACACAATACTGTAAGGCACATGTGGCTGTTACACCAGGTCTTTGGCTGGTATAACTGGGGGCACGTAAGATGCAACGATGCCCTAGTATTCTCTAATGGAATCTGGGAGGCCAGATGCTATTAAGACGAGGCTTTCGTCACATGTCCTCAGGGCATCTAAATAGAGGTGCTTAATTAGTTATAGAATCGCCTCCCCCATAATTATTAAATAGGCCCCACTGAGAGTAATGGAGCTTGTGGTACTTGCCATATGTTCGTGCAAATAATGTACCCTCATATATAATGTGCACAAATTAGGTGTGGAAGTTTATTTTTTTTTAAACCCAAAAACAATAAAACCAGGGTGAATATGATTTAAATTAAATTGATTTAAATCAAGTCTGTGACATTATGAATGGATTAATGGAATTCATTTACCAGAAAATTTAAAATTGCATGAATATACAGCCTTATGTTACATAAATAAAAACTAATTCTTATTTCATGTCGAATAACTTTTGAACTATAATATATCTTAAATAGAAAACTATCTTTAGCTAGATTTTCCTAAAAAAAACAAACATTTTATTTAAAAAAATCCAATTAAAATTTTTTTTAAAAATCTTTTTTTTTTTTTTTTACCATTGATGTTTATCCACCCTGCTCATAACACACAGATGTTTCACATGTGAAAGTACCCGTCCTCTCCCCGGAGCTGCCGCCTGTGTCTCCCCAGTGTCTCCATCTCTCTTTAGCTTGGCATGTAGCATGCAGGAGGTATCACATATAACACGTGCTTTGCTTGCATGTTAGCTTACAATCTAAGAGCTTCATGAAAATAACCTACTGTACCTGAAAAATAACTCGCCTTGATTTGGGGTTTAGAATATTGAGTAATTTAAATCTAAAATCCAGATCCAATACCTTTCTTTCATTACAGGTTGATATCTGGTCTCTTGGTGTGATGGTTATAGAAATGGTTGATGGAGAGCCGCCCTATTTCAATGAACCCCCTTTAAAAGCAATGAAGATGATCCGGGACAATCTACCTCCAAAACTTAAGAATGCACACAAGGTAGAGGACAAACTTTTTCTCTCATTTTGATGCCATCTTGCCCACTGGGTAGTACCCTGGGTTCCATTCCTGGCTTGGTGACCAAATTAAGAGCAGCTCTGGAAATAACTCAGGATAGAGCTGGTTTGGTTGTTAAGTTGATTGATTGGGGTTTAAATATAGATTCTAGTCTAAATATTATTTTTGAGAGAATTATCTACTGCTTCCTTTACACCTTAATGTAAACAATAGTAATTATTGCATTCCAAGTTTTCCTTTAGTTTTACTTTGACAATTGAACAATAGAGCTTTGGAATAACCTCCCTGCCCCGCTGCGGAACCTAGGCTCATTCCAATTATTCCGAAAGCATCTGTAAACCTGGCTTTTCTTCAAAATGTAAAGCTATCTATTTAAAATGTAAAGCTAGCGATCCTCTTCATAACCTCTAATTTCTTATTATGTCCTTCCCTCATTTATTGAATTACCTGTAAACCATGTCGAGCTCTATCTTTATGGAGATGATGCGGTATACAAACTTAAGGTTTAGTTTAGTTTAGAGTGGAAAAAAAAGGATAGAACAAGTTTTTGCTCTTGCCATCAAAAAAGTCCCTACAGAAACTGATCCACATGAGGTTTAGAACAAATTAGTACCCAAAAAGTTAGTGTCTCTTCTTTGAAAGCTCTTTGAGGCACACTTACGAAATTCAACTTCTTTGTTTACAGGTTTCCCCAATGTTAAAAGGGTTCCTCGATCGAATGTTGGTGAGAGATCCAGGCCAAAGAGCTACAGCCACAGAGTTGCTGAAACATCCATTCCTGGGAAAAGCAGGACCTTCGTCCAACATCGTACCACTTATGAGGCACAACAGAATGAGATGAGAGTGCTAAAACCAGAGAGACCCCGACCACAAAAGAAGCAAACGCTACAGGCTCTCCGGGCACAGGGCTGCCTCCTATTAACCGCTGGAATGTAGCCTTCCCTTTGAGGGCTTGGGGGGGGTTATTCCTGTGTCCACCAATTTTCCAAGTCCCGCTGAAGAATTAATCATGACTTGAGATTTGAAGAGCACAAGAGACCTGAAACCTCAGAGATGGAGGAAGTGTTTGATGGCCCTGACTCCCAGGCCCTTTGCTGTGATTGCTTGCCAAACTTTGTCCAGCTGGTGGCGACCTAGACTGGATTTTTAGCTGTAATGTTGCCGTCTTCTTCACAGGGCTGCGACCACCTTTTACTTCAACCCATACTACTGAGGCGCTTTCGTGTCCTTGCTGTTTTTTTGTTTCTTTGTTGTTGTTTTTTTTTTATGTGACTAAAATTTGTGATTGAAACTGAAGTTTTATACAATATTGAGGAAACACTATGTAAACTGACACTGGAAATTTTAATGTGTTTTACTGTATTCAATCTTCAGGTTACTGCTGGGATTAAGGTGTGATAACTGTATGTCATACCAGCAGCAAGCGAGCATTGAAAGGTGAAGAACAGTAGCTTGTGTGTGTGTGTAAAAGCTGTAGGATTTTTGGCGTGTATATGTGTCTTCTAGCCTCTTAGCAGCTAGTAACGTTGGACAACATTGTGGGTAGTGGTCAGCTGTACACTTGGGAGATTAGCCGGTGAAGATCTGGGGGTGGCATTACTGGATGAGTGGGCAGCTCTCTCTCTCTACCCATTCTTCGCCTCCAGCAAACCTTGCTAAGATCTTTCCTCACCTAATTCTTCTCCTACTATGGCAGTAGATGATGGCTGCGACTTTATTCTGCTCCTTGTTTAATAGTGCAGTGATTGATCAGACATGCTGATCTCAGATTCCACCCTTCTATGCACAGCACAGCCCCAGGTGGCTCCCAGTATTGCAGTCCCGTGTATCACTGTTCCATGTAATTTGTTCTGTTGTAGTCCAGCTCCTATTGTTGGTATCTTTGTCAAATATATCATGTTCTTAAAGAGAATTTCCCACTCTCTCTTCATACAGACTCCTCCTCTGGTTAATTAATCTGACTTACGGTCTTGTGCAGTAGATATAACGCTGAACACTAGGCGGCTTGGGACTCGGGTGCCCTGCAGTAATAGTGAGATAGTGGCCTTCTGTATTTGCATATGCTGCCTCCTATGACCCAGCTGAGAAGGGCAATTTGTGCGTCACTTCAGTAGAGTGAAGCATACAGCTTTAGGATTTAAAGCAGTGTCCTGCAAACTTTCTCGAGCCTCGGCACACTAAACGTAGTGACCATGCCTCACGGCATCCGGAAGGGCGCGGACGTCGCTGTGATGGCATCACACGCATGCGCAACGTCATCACATCGACATTCGCGCAGAGGCCCTCCAGACGAGTCCTGAGATGCCAGTGAGGGGAGGGGGGGGGGGTGTGCCAGCAGGGAAGAGGGCCAGAGAGCAGACGAAGCGCTGGTGCCAGCCGATTGCCTATAAGGACGTGCCTGTTGCCGCGATAAGCACGTCCTATAGGCATTCAGCCGGCACCGGTGCCGCCTCCTCCCCAATGTGCCTCGGCACACCTGAAATCTCAGGAGGTGCAAAGTTTGTGATACACTGGTTTAAAGGTTAAGGAAATCCCTCTAACCTTGAGGTTATCAGTAAAGAGATGCTGTAGACAGATCAGAAAGTGACAGAAATGACAAGAGGGAACGATGACCTCTTCCAGCATGCATTGTTCACTTACAATAAGATCAGCACAGACATGAAGCTGGACTCCCTCTCCCCCTCCCCATCCCCCATGCTTCCAAAAGTCTTAATAGTCAAGTGATTTGTTATTTGTAACTAGGTGTATAGTTTTCTCATGGTCAGAAAATATTAGAGCCAAGATATGATTGACCAACCAACTTTTGTTGCAGCAGAGATTTGTTTGCTTTTTTGTTTTTGTTTTGTTTTTTTGGCGTAGTGATTTTAAGCACTCCGCTTGCTGTTCTCAATAATTCCCATATGAAAGCTCATTGTTTCATAAAGTAACACTAGCCACTCCTGCCTATCTCGGATGTTAGTTGTTCCATGTGTTGGGCTAAATTCCCAGTTTTTCTGCAGATTGTTAAGTTCTTTCTACTGCTTCCTTCAGGTCCACCTTCTTTTTCAATTTTGCCGTTCACCTTTCTGTAAATTTGCAAAGAATGTTCTGTGCTTTGTTTTTCTCTGTTGGAGAATATTAGAAATGTAGCAATCCAAGAGGCCCATGGTGAACTGTACAGTCCTGATTCACAGTGCTTCCAATTGATGAGGAGAAAACACACTTTAGGGTACAGGAAAAGAGACTTAGCCCATGGTTCTATGGTTTTCTGTAGCCACAGATGTTCCCACTTGCCATTTGACTTTTTTTTTTTTTTTTTAAGTTATGGCATCCAAAATCAGGGTAAAACTTGTATACAGACACTGCTTATAATATAGGTGCCTTCATGTTATTCTTTTTTTCATTCACACACACATTCCCTCTCTCTCTCTCTCTCTCTCCTTTCCTTTCCTCACTCCCCACAGCCTAAGGTCACTATGGGGACAATTCTAAATTGGGCACCTTCATTTAGGTATCATGAGGTAGGAGTCTAGGTGTTCAGGTTCTGTATAGAATACTAGCATAACCCCATTTAGAAACATAGAAATAGACGGCAAATAAGGGCTACGGCCCATCTAGTCTGCCCACCCCAATGACCCTCCCCTACCTTTCTCTGTGAATAGATCCCACATGTCTATCCCATTTGGCCTTAAAATCAGGCACGCTGCTGGCCTCAGTCACCTGAAGTGGAAGACTATTCCAGCGATCAACCACCCTTTCAGTGAAAAAGAATTTCCTGGTGTCCCCGTGCAGTTTCCCGCCCCTGATTTTCCACAGATGCCCCCTTGTTGCCGCGGGACCCTTGAAAAAGAAGATATCTTCTTCCACCTCGATGCGGCCCGTGAGATACTTGAATGTCTCGATCATGTCACCCCTCTCTCTGCGTTCCTCGAGTGAGTACAGCTGCAACTTATCCAGCCGTTCCTCGTACCGTTCCTCGTACGAGAGATCCTTGAGTCCCGAGACCATCCGGGTGGCCATTCTCTGGACCGACTCCAGTCTCAGCACATCCTTACGGTAATGCGGCCTCCAGAATTGCACACAGTATTCCAGGTGGGGCCTCACCATGGATCTATACAATGGCATAATGACTTCAGGCTTATGGCTGACTAAACTCCTGCGTATGCAATCTATGATTTGCGTTGCCTTGAATGAAGACTGCCAGTCAAGTGGAGCAAGCTTCATCCAAGGCAAGGCAAATCATAGGTTGCATATGCAGGAGTTTCGTCAGCTGTAAGCCTGAAGTCATTATGCCATTGTATAGATCCATGGTGAGGCCCCACCTGGAATACTGTGTGCAATTCTGGAGGCCGCATTACCGTAAGGATGTGCTGAGACTGAAGTCGGTCCAGAGAATGGCCACCCGGATGGTCTCGGGACTCAAGGATCTCCCGTACGAGGAACGGCTGGATAAGTTGCAGCTGTACTCACTCGAGGAACGCAGAGAGAGGGGTGACATGATCGAGACATTCAAGTATCTCATGGGCCGCATCGAGGTGGAAGAAGATATCTTCTTTTTCAAGGGTCCTGCGGCTAACATGTCTAACAATTTACAAATCCACAGTTATGACCCTTAAATGCAGCTGGGATGCACATAACTTAGAGTATTCTGTAAGCTGCACACACAAGTGGGAGCTCCGCCTATGTCTATGACTTTTTGCGTTTATGGTAGAGACGAACCAGATTTTAATTTCAGCACCAAAACTGGCCTAAAATTTGAATTTGACCACGTTTAGTCTTGGCTAAAAACGTTGGTGCATTTTCGTCTGAAGCTGAAACTTCGTGTTGTGTCCTGAAGCTCTTCCTTAACAGGAGCACCCCTCACGTCCTCCCCTGCCCTCATCCTGGATCCATCTGTAGGCCCCCTGGTCTAGTAGCATAGTTGGGGCAGGGGCGATCCACAGTCATTCCTGCATGTGTTGTCAAAATGGCTGCCGCTGAAGGTCATGGCACCCAGTTTGACATCAGAGATGGCGATCGTTCTTGTCCCATACCACTAGACTACCTACGACTGGAAGGTAGGCCGAGGCAGCTTTCAGGTGGAGTGGAGGGGGCTGCTGCTGTTCGCAGGCTGGACTGTAACACTGATTCAAGATGCTAATGACCAGTTTTGGTTTCGGCCTCAAATTCTGTTTTGATTGAAATTGAAAAAAACAAACCATTTATGGCTATGTAGGTTAGGTGTGCTGTTATGGCACCCTGCTGGCACTTTCGGGAGGGCGGGATACACTTGTGTGTATAAGTGCAAGTATTCTATATGTTCACATGGACAAGGGGTGGATACATTGCGGGTTCTTAGATTATAGAATTGCACTTTATGTGACTTAAGGTGATGAATAGAAAAGCCTAGCCTGCCTTTTCAGCTCCTCTTCCAAAGCTTTTTGTATTGAGATATTCTCAGACTGGTTTTAAACCAAAGGCTGAACCCTCCTCCCCCATCCCAGAGGTCTGACTTAGCCATTACGCAGGGCCTGAACCTCACCTATGGAATCTCATGCCCATTATCTACTCCTTTCACCGTAAGCCAGAGATTCTCAACCCAATCCTCAGGATACATCTAACCTGTCGGATTTTCAGGATACCCACAATGAATATGCATTAGATAGAAACATAGAAACATGATGGCAGATAAAGGCCAAATGGCCCATCCACAGTAACCATATTTGGAGGTAGTACATGCAGATTTATCTTATGCATATTCAGTGGCGTAGTGAGAGTGGGAGGTGCCCCCTGCGCTCCTCCCCCGCCCCCGCTCCCTCCACATCCCCTTCCCACCCCGTTACCTCTTTACATCTTTGCCAGCATGAGCACCTTCTCTGGGCCTGCTGTTCGCGTTGGCATTGGCTTTATCTCTGATGTCACTTCCTGGCCCCACGACCTGGAAGTGATTTCAGAGGGAGCCAGGCCGACGCGAGCAGCAGGCTAGAGTAGTTGCTTGCGCTGGTGAAGATTTTAAAAGTGCGGGGAAAGAAGGGCATAAGCGAAGCATGAGGAGGTAGTCTGCTTCCCTCCCCCCCCCCCCCCAGCTACACCACTGTGCATATTGATTGTGGGTATCCTGAAAACCTGACTGGCTTAGGTGTAGGGTTACCAGACATCTGGATTTACCCAGACATGTCCTCTTTTTAGAGGACATGTCCGAACGGCTTTTCAAAGCCCGGCACTTTCTCCGGGTTTTGAAAAGCTTCCAGCTCGTGACCGCATCTGCTCATGCACGGAAGCAACTCGGTGACATCACGCGCATGAACGTGACACCATCACGTCACACCTGCCCATGCACAGAAGCCCTCCTGACGAGGCTCCGAGCACGAGAACAGGTTGAGAGGGGCGTGGCTGGGGTGGAATGGGCCAGGGCTGGGTGGAACTGGGCATGGCCATGGGTCCTGATTTTACAATAGTAAAATCTGGGAACCCTACTTAGCTGCATCCTGAGGACTGGGTTGGGAGAATCCCTGCTTTATACTAAGCAAACTCTGTCCTGAAAGGCAGACTGACCTAGTGTACACATCTCAATGATGGCTGCCCCTAGGCATCCTGCAGACTACTGCTGCTCTGTCATCCTTGTTAAATAAAAGGAAATATTTATGAAATCTAATTTTTATAACACTACAGTATTTCCTGGTGGTTTTAATTTTGCTATAAGAGACTGTGGCTGTGACACTAATGAACCTAACAAAGATTCATTTATTGAACTGAATTGTACAGTTGAATTGAAAATGTGGATATTTTTTTTTTCCTTTTTGTTAGGGGTAAATCTATAAAAAACAATTTAAATGCTAGTTTATAAATATAGATTTTGGGAATACAAAATGTCTTTGTTGTATTTATTTTTATACTTAGCTTTTCTGTTCCACTTAGTGAATGTAGAAAAGCTGAATTCCAAGGAGCAGGTGGTATTGGAGCAGAGCTGGAATAAAAATGTATGAATTTTATGATTCATCCTGTTATTAGCATAACGTGTTGTCATACCCATATGAAATTATCACTTGGCATCCCACCGGTGTGCTTATTACCAAGGCAATCCATCACATAATGTAGGAACACTCAAATACAGCATCGCTTTGCTTCATTTGCTGTTTGTAGCCTGTCAGGAACAGGAAATTCTAATAGTCACCAATGTACAAAGTCCAGAAGGATATGGTTCTTGGTATAAGTCGATCCGAATACATGGAGGGAGGAAAGGAGGGGTCCAAAAGATGTGCATATGCCGGACTGAAGGTGGGAGGGGAAGAAATAATGGGTCTAAAACAGAGGAGAGGGACAGAGATGGTGGACAATGGGATGGAGGGAGGGAAGGAACAGAAAGAGCGAGAAGTTGGACACAAGGGATGGTGTGGGGGGGGATAGAGATACTGGATAGGAGGGTAGTTGGGAAGAGAAAGGGGGAGATGGTGGACCCTGGGGTGGTGGGAAAGGAGGAAGAGATGCTGGATGAAAGGGTAGTTGAGAAAAGGAGAGATGGTGGATCTGGGGATGGTGGGGTCCATCGCTGCAGCTGCGGGGATGGAGACGAAAAAAAGAAAGATGCCAAACCTCTGGGGACGGGAAGGGAAACAGAAGGGGAGGACAGAGTTGGAAGATGGATGGTTAGCACCAAGAAAGAAGAAAATGACAAATGGGCAGGAGACCCTGGCAAGCGAGTTATCAGAAGACAACCAGAGCCTGGGACCAACATGATTTGAATAATGACCAGACAACAAAAGGTAGAAAAAATAATTTTATTTTCTGTTTTGTGATTACAATATGTCAGATTTGAAATGTGTATCCTACCAGAGCTGGTGTTAGACAGCAAGCGTGAACTAGGATCTAAAAGAGAGAAGAAAAGTCTTTATTAAGGTACACATTTAGCGCACCTTAATAAAAGGACACCTAAGTATCTTAATAAAAAAATTGGCCCGCAACTTAGCCTATGTTTTAGATTTCGGCCCCTTATGTGATTGAGTTTGACACCCCTGTCCTAAGCCATTAAGATGGACTTGGGAAAATCCACTGCTTATTTATAGGATAAGCAGCATAAAATCTGTTTTACTCTTTGGGAACTTGTCAGGTACATATGATCTGGTTTGGCTAATCTTGGAAATAGAATATTGAGCTTAATGGACCTTCAGTCTGTCCCAATAAGGCAGCTCTTTTGTAAGAAACCCTACTCATTAGTTATGTATGTATGTAAATGCACACATTAAATATGGTTTTATCTTTTGATAAAAATAATTTTGAACTGAATTTTCAGGAGGTGCTGGCTGTGGCTTGAGGATCACTTTCCTACCTAGGGGATAATGAATATGCATGACATTATGCACAGATATCTAACGTACAAGAATATCTTGAAAAGCAGGCTGGCTGTGTGTACTACAAACCGAGGACAACAGGCTTTGGGTTTGATTCCTTTAAGACATGGTTCCAGCTACTGTTACTAGAGTGGCACGGGGACAGATTTGTCCCGGTCCCATCTCCGTGAGTTTTGTCACTGTTACTTTCCCACTCCTGTAAGCTCTGCCTTAACTGCACAAGGGTTCCAGGTACCATTACTAGAGGGTGACATGGAGACAGATTTGCTCCTGTCCCATCCCCGTGAGTTTTGTCACTTGTCGCTATCCCATTCCTGTAAGCTCTGCCTTAACTCCACAAGCCTGGAACACTTTGATTTTAAGTGTACAGATTTTGAGTGTACAGATGAGGATGGAGCTTGCAGGAATAAGAACATAAAAATTGCCGCTGCTGGGTCAGACCAGTGGTCCATCGTGCCCAGCAGTCCGCTCCCACGGCGGCCCTTAGGTCAAAGACCAGTGCCCTGAGACTAGCCTTACCTGCGTATGTTCTGGTTCAGCAGGAACTTGTCCAACTTTGTTTCGAATCCCTGGAGGGTGTATTCCCCTATAACAGCCTCCGGAAGAGCATTCCAGTTTTCTACCACTCTCTGGGTGAAGAAGAACTTCCTTACATTTGTACGGAATCTATCCCCTTTTAACTTTAGAGAGTGCCCTCTCGTTCTCTCTACCTTGGAGAGGGTGAACAACCTGTCTTTATCGACAAAGTCTATTCCCTTCATTATCTTGAATGTTTCGATCATGTCCCCTCTCAGTCTCCTCTTTTCAAGGGAGAAGGGGCCCAGTTTCTCCAATCTCTCACTGTACGGCAACTCCTCCAGCCTCTTAACCATTTTAGTCGCTCTTCTCTGGACCCTTTCGAGTAGTACTTTGTCCTTCTTCATGTACGGTGACCAGTGCTGGACGCAGTATTCCAGGTGGGGGCGTACCATGGCCTGGTACAGCGGCATGATAACCTTCTCCGATCTGTTTGTGATCCCCTTCTTAATCATTCCTAGCATTCTGTTCGCCCTTTTCACCACCACCGCACATTGCGCAGACAGCTTCATCGACTTGTCTCTTTCCTGGGGGGGTCTCTCAGAGTACTGCACCGAACATCCTGTATTCGTGTATAAGATTTTTGTTACCGACATGCATCACCTTATACTTATCCACGTTAATGCGGCAGAGACAGGAAAAGAACTCACAGGAATGGGGAAAAATTTGTCCCCGTGTCATTCTCTAGCTGTTACCAAAGCAGAAGATGCTTGTGGCCAAAGTGCTTGGTCAGCATTGGTACTATGAATATAATCAATGGTGGGGAAGATGTTCTGGTTATGGTTGACTGAATTGAGCTGTAGTGCATTTTTGCTTTCAGTTTTAATCTACCACCCATTAAAAATGACAGTTAACTGCAACTGTTCTGTATGACCTCTTGGTTATGACTTGTCAGTTGTGGCCTTCTGCTAACTGCCAGAAACTTTCATATATTAAGTTAGAAGAGCATTTTTCCTGACCTGTATTTAGTCCTCTAGGATTATATCTGCTGTCTATATTTTGCATTATGGCCTCCTTTTACTAAACCGCAATAGCGGTTTTTAGCACAGGGAGCCTATGAGCGTCGAGATCAGCGCGGGGCATTCAGCACAGCTTCCTGCACTAAAAACCACTATCGCGGTTTAGTAAAAAGGGCGGGAGTATTTGTCTATTTTTGTATAATTGTTACTGAGGTGACATTGCATAGAGTCATCTGCCTTGACCTCTTTGAAAAAAACCCTGAATATAAATGATAATTAACATTTTCTCTGCATACAGTGTGCTTTGTATTTTTTTTTTAATTTTATTGTTGGTAGATCATTTTGACTTGGTCATTTTAAAAGTAGCTCGCAAGCCCAAAAGGTGTGGGCATCCCTGCTGTAAACAGTGGTGTCCATCCCAGCTTGTGCTCCCTCCGGCGGTAGTTTCACTTCTGGCCGGCTCCCCTGCTCAAAGCTGTGGACGTCGGCTCCTCACGCAATCCGCGGCTGCGTTGGAAGCATTCCCTCTGATGTCATGACGTCATGACATCAGAGAGAAGGCTTCCAACGCAGCCGCGGATCGTGTGAGGTGTAGACACCCACGACTTTGAACAGGGGAATTGGCCAGACATGCTGGACAGGGAAGAGATGTTGCTGCTGCACAGGGAAGGGGGGGGGGAAGAAATGCTGCACAGGCAAGGGGGGAGAAATGCTGCTGCTGCGCAGGGAAGGGGGAGAGAAATGCTGCTGCTGCTGCTGCACAGAGAAGGGGGGGAGAAATGCTGCTGCTGCACAGGGAAGGGGTGAAAGAAATGCTGCTGCTGCACCCAATTGGGGAGAGAGAGAGGGAAGAAGGGAGAAGGAAGACAAGGGAGAGGAACCAGAGATGCCAAGTCCATGGGAGGGAGGGAAAGGAAAAAAGAAAGAGATACCTGACCATGGAGGGGGAGGAAGAGATGCCATGGCATTGGGGGAGGGAAGGGAAGGAGATAGAGATACCACACCATGGTGTGGAGTGGGAAGGAAGGAAGGAAAAGAGAAGAGAAAGAGAGAGATGCCAAAGCATAGGGGAGGGGGTGGAGAAAGAAAAATGGAGAAGGTGGAGAAGCTGAAATGAATCATGTGCAAAGGAGAGAAGGGACCCTGGATATACAGTTTATTGAAGGGACATAGAAAGAGGAAGATGCCATATGGAAGAGAGAGAGGGTGGACAGTAGATGGAAGGGGTAGAGAGAGGGCAGAAGCTGGGTGGAAGGGGCAAAGAGAGGGCAGATGTTCCATGGAAGGGAAAGGGGACAAACGCTGTATAGAAAGAAGATGAAGATGATTAAAGCAGAAACGACGAAAGGTAGAAAGATTTTTTTGTTGCTTTACTTAGAATCAAGTAGTATTGTAACTGTATTGATAAAGTTTATAAATAGGAAATGAAAATAAGGCAATTTTTGGACTAAACCCCTTTCCTCAGGACAGGATAGCATAACAGCAGTATACTGTACTGTTAAAGATTTGGCCTCTGAAAGCTAATTTAAAAATGGATTAGTCCAATAAAATGGTATTTTCTTATTTCTCATTATTTGTTTTATTTTTATTTGTTAATTTGTAAAGTGGTGATTGTTATGTATCAGTTTTTTCAAATTTACATCTACTGTCTTTATATTTTTCACAGTATTAGGGGACATGTGTCACTATTTTTGTGGTGTTGTAGTGTTGCATTGTATGCAGAGTCTGGTTTCTTGGCGGTTCAGTTTAACTTTTGTCTACATATTTCTATTTTTAGTTTGTGATTATTCCATATTGGGCGAGGGTGTATCTCTGTTCTGTGTGTATGAAAAGGACATAGTTTTCAGTTGGCATTGACTGCAGGATCAATTGACTGTGTGGGATCTGGCTTGTTTAGTTTTACAATGTATGTGTTGGTGTTCTAGTGCTCACTGCAGTGTTTAAGATGCTGCCTTTTCCTAGGTACACTCTTGTTGTGCGATATGTGGATTGTTACTAAAAATCATATTTTTGATATAGATGGGGGGATGTCAAAAAGTGATGGGCCTTGGGTGTCACATATGCTAGGTACGCCATTGAATGCCACTATATTTAAATTTTATTGAAAAAGGCAGCAATGTAGTGTGAATGTTTGATGGGACTGAAAAGTGGCATGATGGTCCCATATCTGATCTCTTAACGGCGCCACCCTGCAGGAGACAAAGGGCACAGCACTTTTCACAATAATTTATTTAATATTTATTATTTGTTGTTAATTTATTACAACAATATGCTGATGTGTTGACAAACATATTTTGATCACGAGCATATTAGAAATGATACATTCTCCTATTGGTATTGTGTATGCAAAGCTGAGCCAAAAGTAGAAAGTTTGGGATAACCTGGCATAGTTGGTCTAGCATAAAGCAAATGCAGTATTCCACGGTAAGATCATCACAAATAGTCAAAATGATGGGGTAGTGTGATGGTGTAGGGATGTTTTGATGCCTCAAGACCTGGAAAACTTGCCACTACTGAAGGAGCCATGATTTTTGCCCTGTGCCGGAAAATTCTTATGGTGCCTATGGGCATTGAAGCTTAGTTGTGTTATTCAGCAAGACAATGGATCTAAGACACAAAAGCAATGGATGAGGAGAAACAAAATGAAAGTTTAGGATTGCCTCCCGTTCCCCACCCCCCCTTCCCAGTGTCCTGCTTTGAACCTAGGAGAGGTGCTATGGCAGGATCTGAAATAAGCAGTTTGTGCAAGAAACGTATGACTGTGTAAATGAAGCAGTTCTGCAAAGAAGAATAGGGTACGGCTGATATCAAGTTATAGAAAGTTTTTTTTTTGTTGTTTTTTTTTTCATAAGAACTGCCATCTCCGGATCAGACCTTCGGTCCATCAAGTCCGGCGATCCGCACACGCGGAGGCCCTGCCAGGTGTACACCTGGTGTAATTTATAGTCCACCATATCTTTATATGCCTCTCTTAAGGAGATATGCATCTAGTTTGCTCTTGAAGCTTAGGACGGTCGATTCTGCAATAATCTCCTCTGGGAGGGCATTCTAGGTGTCAACCACTCTCTGAGTGAAGCAGAACTTCCTGACATTAGTCCTGAACCTGTCCCCCCTTAGCTTCATTACATGTCCTCTAGTCCGTGTCAAATTGGACAATGTAAATAATCTTCTCTGCTCTATTTTGTCGATTCCTTTCAGTATTTTGAAGGTCTCGATCATATCCCCACGCAGTCTCCTTTTCTCAAGGGAGAACAATCCTAGTGTTATAAGTCTATCCTCGTATTCCAGTTTCTCCATACCCTTCACCAGTTTTGTTGCTCGTCTCTGCACCCTCTCCAGCAGTTTTATATCCTTCTTTAGGTAGGGAGACCAATGTTGGACGCAGTATTCCAAGTGTGGTCTGACCATTGCCCTATAAAGCGGCATTATAACTTTCTCTGATCTACTCGAGATTCCTTTCTTTATCATGCCCAACATTCTATTTGCCTTCTTTGCCGCTGCCGCGCATTGTGCCGACGGCTTCAGGGTCCTATCTATCAGTACACCCAGGTCCTTTTCTTGTTCACTCTTCCCCAGAGTTGCACCTGACATTGTATACTCGTATTCCTTATTCTTATTGCCTAAATGCATTACCTTGCATTTCTCCACATTGAACTTCATCTGCCATTTCTCCGCCCATGTTTCTAACCGACACAAGTCGCTCTGGAGTTCCTCTCTATCCTCCTGCGATCTGATTGCCCGGCATAGTTTTGTATCGTCTGCAAACTTGATGATCTCACTGGGTGTTCCATCCTCCAGGTCATTGATATAAATATTAAAAAGGATCGGCCCAAGTACCGAGCCCTGGGGTACACCACTAGTCACTTTCTCCCAGTCGGAGAACTTAAGAGTAGAGGTCAACTGAAATCAGTAGTTTTAGTTTTTGACCAAAACCGAATCCATGGTCAAAATTCACCACTTAGTTTTGGCCAGAAACAAAGCCAAAACTTTTGCCCCCCCCCCCCCCCCCCGTCTCTGTGCCACCACTGCCCCCCTTGGCAGAGAGCTGGCCTCCTGCCCTATGACCACCCTTATTCCCTCCCCCTCCCCACTACCAACCACAGCCTGATTAAGAAATCCTGGTGGTTTAGTAACCTCTTTGGGGGCAGGTATGAACTCCACTTGTTCATGTCCTGTGCTGCCACTCAATCAAAACAGCTGTTAAGACTGCCAGGGGAGGTCCCGGCAACCATTTTGAGATTGCTTATGCCAGTTCCAAACGCAAAATGACAGCTGAGAACTCTCAGGGCAGTCTCGTGCAGCTATTTTGACTGACTAACTGACTAGTGGGGTTCATTCCTGCTTCCGATGATGTCACTAAACCACCACAGCTTCTTAATAATAATAATAACTTTATTCTTCTATACCGCCACAACCTTGCGACTTCTAGGCGGTTTACAATCAAGAGTGCTGGACATTCAGCGAAATACAATAAGTAGATATTCAGAGGAAATACAGAGATCAGAGACCTCAGGAGGCAATAGTATAGAAATACAATTTGCTGAGCGAAAATGTAACATGTACATTTTAGTAGGTAATGTCCGACAGGACCTGTTGGGGATGAATAGCAACGTAAAGTTACGATAAGATGAAGATAACAGATTATATTTATAACAGTGCTGTAAGTTCAGGTGAAATAGGGAGGGGGGAGGGAGAGGGAGAGCGGGTCAATTGTTTAGGTATTTCTGGAACAGGTATGTTTTTAGGCGTTTCCTTAAGGTAGGCCCGAGGGCGAAGGCAAATAGTGATGGCAGGTGTGTGTGGGGAGACTCTGGGCTCCTTTTACAAAGGCACGCTAGGGCCTTAACGTGCGGAATAGCGAGCGCTAAAATGCGTGCGCTAGCCGCTACCGCCTCTTTTTGAGCAGGCGGTAGATTTTTGGCTAGCGCGCGCTAATCTGCTGCGTGCGGTAAAACCCGTAGCACACCTTCGTAAAAAGAGCCCTTTGTTTCAGCCGTAAGTAAATCTGAAACCAAAATTTGGTCAGCCTCTATTTAGGGGGGGGGGGCAGTTACTTTTGCACTTTGTTCCTAAAATAAATTATGTAGTAGTTGGTTTGTTTTTTTTTAAACCCATAGAAACATAGAAAAAAGCAGCAGAAAAGGGCTATAGCCCACCAAGTCTGCCCATTCCAAGTATCCCCTCCCCTGAATTTACTCCCTTAAAGATCCCACGTGAGTATCCCATTTTCTCTTAAAATCCGTCACGCTGCTGGCCTTTATCACCTGGAGTGGGAGTCTGTTCCAATGATCCACTACTCTTTCGGTGAAGAAGTACTTCCTGGAGTCGCCATGAAACTTCCCTCCCCTGATCTTCAGCGGATGCCCTCTGGTGGTCGAGGGTCCCATGAGCCAGAAGATATCATCTTCTGACTCGATGCGTCCCGTGATGTACTTATATGTTTCAATCATATCTCCCCGTTTTCTTCTTTCCTCAAATGAGTACAGCCGCAATTTTTTAAATCTTTCTTCATACGTGAGATCCTTGAGCCCCAAGACCATCCTGGTGGCCGTTCGCTGAACCGACTCGATCCTAAGCACGTCCTTTCGGTAGTGTGGTGTCCTTTGTTTACTAAGTACTGCTGTCTAATATTACATTTTCATTAAAGATCAGAAATTAGTCAGTGACATATCTGCACTAACAGGGGATATCGGGGTCTTTCACATCACTGTACAGCCATTCCTCTGCAGTTTCTTGAGCATTTCAGCACACATTGGAGGGAGAATATAAGTTCTTTTTAGCATTGTTTCTAGTCACTCAGATGGTGGATTTATGGCCCCTATGTTCATTTTATTACCTTGTCAACTCTGTGTGCATATGCAATGAGAATATTTTAATATATTCCCAGTGTATGTCAGCCACATTTATCAATTATTACTACTACTATTAATTATTTTGATAGTACTACCAGACATATGCAGTGCTATAGTCACGATGCTTTCATAAGAACATAAGCAGTGCCTCTGCTGGGTCAGACCTGAGGTCCATCGTGCCCAGCAGTCCGCTCACACGGCGGCCCAACAGGTCCAGGACCTATGCAGCAATCCTCTATCTATACCCCTCTATCCCCTTTTCCAGCAGGAAATTGTCCAATCCTTTCTTGAACCCCAGTACCGTACTCTGCCCTATTACGCCCTCTGGAAGCGCATTCCAGGTGTCCACCACACGTTGGGTAAAGAAGAACTTCCTAGCATTCATTTTGAAACTGTCCCCTTTCAACTTTTCCAAACGCTTTCTTGTTCTTTTATTTTTTGAAAGTTTGAAGAATCTGTGCCTCTCCACTCTCTCTATGCCCTTCATGATCTTGTAAGTCTCTATCATATCCCCTCTGTCTCCGCTTTTCTAGGGAAAAGAGCCCCAGTTTCTCTAATCTTTCAGCATATGAAAGGTTTTCCATCCCCTTTATCAGACGCGTTGCTCTTCTCCTTTCAATAGTATTGTTTGTATATACAGTACATTATATGCATAGTGTATGTGAAAGCATATTGAGTTTTCCCAAAATTAACACCCCCTTTTAATTCATGAGTGATAAGGCAAAGAGCCACAAAGCCAAGCCATTGAAAGAAATTATCATTACCATGTCGAAGTGTAATGAACTGATGATTACTACAGTTTTATTTGTTCAGATTTGCTATCCTGCTCTTCAGATCAACATCTGATCCTTTCTAGTGCGGTGGGGGAATGGCCATAACGATGCCATGATCAAAAGGTGAGAGATACCCAGACTTGTAGTGGGTGTTAGGGAGAATGAGAGGGAAGATAAAACAGACTGTTGGTGGGTGATAGCCAATGAACGAGAAGGCAAGCTTGAAGACTGGCCAGGAAGGGGCTGTGGCTTCTTGCGTTGATGCTTGGTGTAGGTGGTGAGGTGGGAGTTGCAAGCATGTGCATGGAGAGTCCATAAATAGGATGATGGTGGAGTAATCTATGAATGAGAAGACTAGAAGGTGTTGCAGATAAGAACATAAGAAGTTGCCTCCGCTGAGGCAGACCCTAGGTCCATCCTGCTCAGCGGTCCGCTCCCGCGGCGGCCCATCAGGCCCATTGCCTGAGCAATGGTCTATACCTATCTATACCCCCCAATCCCTTTTTCTTCTAGGAATCTATCCAAACCTTCTTTGAAACCATTTAGTGTTTTCTTGTCTACAACAGCCTCTGGAAGCGCGTTCCATGTATCCACCACCCTCTGAGTGAAAAAGTACTTCCTAGCGTTTGTTCTAAACCCGTCCCCCTTCAATTTCCCCCAATGCCCCCCTGTGCTTGTGGTGCCCCTTAATCTGAAAAATCTGTCCCTGTCCACCCTCTCCATGCCCCTCAGGATCCCGAAGGCCTCCATCATGTCTCCTCTAAGTCTTCGCTTCTCCAGGGAGAAAAGTCCCAACTGCTTCAATCTGTCGGTATATGGGAGATTTTCCATTCCCTCTATCAGTCTATCAGATGGGGGAGTTGATGAATGAAGGAGTGGAGTAAGTCCTTTAGATGCTGACTAGAAGGGAAGGGTAATGGGTTATGTGTAGACCAGTGGTTCTCAACCAGTGTGTCACCAAATTGGACCACGCTAGCGTTTTTAGCGCCGGCCACGGCGGTAACAGCTTGGATGCTCATAGGAATTCGATGAGCATCAGAGCTATCACCGCGGTGGCTGGCGCTGAAAACGCTAGCACGGCTTTGTAAAGGAGGGAGTATGTGTATTACAGTTTGGGGTGGGCTGAGACCGAGGAAGTCAGATACTGTGAAATCTCCATAACTGGTTGCTACTTCTGGCACTAGCCCTGATGAAAATATTGTAGCCCACGTCCTGACAGACATCGCTCTTGCATCTGTATTTCCCTTATATCATTGTTAGCCAAAATTAAATAATATATAAGGTTTTTGTCTTTTGTTCAGCTGCAAATTGTAGTCTTTAGTGTGTCATGCATGTGAATATTGTCTGTTAGGTGTGTCACAACAGAAGGAGTTAAGTATAGAGAATGACGTGGGAATAGAATCTGTTCCCGTCCCTTTGGATAACTGTGGGAAACCATCCTGTGTCATTCTGCAGTGTCTATCTTAATCTCAGTCTTTCTACACCAGCATTATTCAATGCAAGGGTCAGTGGCTGTGCCCATTCATACTCTGACTCTTTCCTCTCTGCTTAAAGAATAACACAGGGATGGATTCCTGTGGTTAACTCTGCGGATGGGGACAAATTCTGTCACTGTGTCATTCTCTAGTTAAGAACCACTGGTATATTTATTTATTCAATTTTTTATGCTGTTCTCCCAGGGAGCTCAGAATGGTTTGCATGAATTTATTCAGGTACTTGTGCATTTTTCCCTGTCTGTCCTGGTGTGCCATTCTCTCTTCCCACTTTACCCCATTTGTTGGTGTGAGAGATCTGAAATTCTGTAGAAAGTGCTGAGAAGTTAGGGGAATAGCTATACTGTGTTAGACCAGTGGTCCATCTAGCTCAGTAAGCTGTTGTTTCAACAGTGGCAAATCCAGCTCACATGTACCTGGCAGAAACCCAGATGGTAGCAACATTCCATGTATGTGTAAATGCCAACTGGAGGCAAGTCTTTCTAGGTCACTGATGAGCAAAGACTAGGAGGTTATTTAGAGAGAAACCTTTGAGGTGGGTAGAGGATCATTTCTGAGAGTCAAATAGTAGGGACGTGCATTCATTTGAATGCCACTTTTAGGCTAAACTAAGATGGTTGGTGTTAACATGGTTGCTATCGGGATCCCTGAACTGAGTCTGGTGCTGAGAAACGAGGGCACAAAACATCATGGTGCCTGTGAACTTCAAGACCTCTGCACATACCACCATGTGAGGATAGTGGAACACTGTTTTCAGTGGAGGGGCTGAACAATCAAATTTCTGAGTGTGCAGAGATGCCAAGTTACCCATGCTCTATCATGCTAGGGGATTATGGATCAATGCGAAGTCAGGGTGTTAGATGCTGCATGGGAATCAGGAGTCTCCTTAGGTGCTGTCTGGGGGTTATAGGTCAGTAGAGCATCACGGCCTTCTCTAGATGCTGTTTGACAGTTGATGGTCACTGGGGAATCAGGATGTTCTCCAGATGCTGTTTGGGGATTGTGGATCCTAGTGCTATGGATCAATGCAAAGTCAGGGCGTTAGATGCTGCATGGGGTTTAAAGGCCAGCGGGGGAATCAGGAGTCTCCTTAGGTGCTGTCTGGGGGTTATAGGTCAATAGAGCATCACGGCCTTCTCTAGATGCTGTTTGACAGTTGATGGTCACTGGGGAATCAGGATATGCTCCAGATGCTGTTTGGGGATTATGGATTGATGCGAAGTCAGGGCGTTAGATGCTGCATGGGGTTTAAATGCCAGCGGGGGAATCAGGAGTCTCCTTAGGTGCTCCGTCAGGGCCTTCTCTAGAAGCTGTTTGACAGTTGATGGTCACTGGGGAATCAGGATGTGCTCCAGATGCTGTTTGGGGATTGTGGATCCTAGTGCTATGGATCAATGCAAAGTCAGGGCGTTAGATGCTGCATGGGGTTTAAAGGCCAGCGGGGGAATCAGGAGTCTCCTTAGGTGCTGTCTGGGGGTTATAGGTCAGTAGAGCATCACGGCCTTCTCTAGATGCTGTTTGACAGTTGATGGTCACTGGGGAATCAGGATGTTCTCCAGATGCTGTTTGGGGATTGTGGATCCTAGTGCTATGGATCAATGCAAAGTCAGGGCGTTAGATGCTGCATGGGGTTTAAAGGCCAGCGGGGGAATCAGGAGTCTCCTTAGGTGCTGTCTGGGGGTTATAGGTCAGTAGAGCATCACGGCCTTCTCTAGATGCTGTTTGACAGTTGATGGTCACTGGGGAATCAGGATATGCTCCAGATGCTGTTTGGGGATTATGGATTGATGCGAAGTCAGGGCGTTAGATGCTGCATGGGGTTTAAATGCCAGCGGAGGAATCAGGAGTCTCCTTAGGTGCTCCGTCAGGGCCTTCTCTAGAAGCTGTTTGACAGTTGATGGTCACTGGGGAATCAGGATGTGCTCCAGATGCTGTTTGGGGATTGTGGATCCTAGTGCTATGGATCAATGCAAAGTCAGGGCGTTAGATGCTGCATGGGGTTTAAAGGCCAGCGGGGGAATCAGGAGTCTCCTTAGGTGCTGTCTGGGGGTTATAGGTCAGTAGAGCATCACGGCCTTCTCTAGATGCTGTTTGACAGTTGATGGTCACTGGGGAATCAGGATATGCTCCAGATGCTGTTTGGGGATTATGGATCGATGCGAAGTCAGGGCGTTAGATGCTGCATGGGGTTTAAAGGCCAGCGGGGCAATCAGGAGCCTCCTTAGGTGCTGTCTGGGGGTTATAGGTCAGTAGAGCGTCACGGCCTTCTCTAGATGCTGTTTGACAGTTGATGGTCACTGGGGGATCAGGATGTTCTCCAGATGTTGTTTGGGGATTGTGGATCGTCCCTAGTGCTATGGATCAATGCAAAGTCAGGGCGTTAGATGCTGCATGGGGTTTAAAGGCCAGCGGGGGAATCAGGAGTCTCCTTAGGTGCTCCGTCAGGGCCTTCTCTAGAAGCTGTTTGACAGTTGATGGTCACTGGGGAATCAGGATGTGCTCCAGATGCTGTTTGGGGATTGTGGATCCTAGTGCTATGGATCAATGCAAAGTCAGGGCGTTAGATGCTGCATGGGGTTTAAAGGCCAGCGGGGGAATCAGGAGTCTCCTTAGGTGCTGTCTGGGGGTTATAGGTCAGTAGAGCATCACGGCCTTCTCTAGATGCTGTTTGACAGTTGATGGTCACTGGGGAATCAGGATGTGCTCCAGATGCTGTTTGGGGATTGTGGATCTTAGTGCTATGGATCAATGCAAAGTCAGGGCGTTAGATGCTGCATGGGGTTTAAAGGCCAGCGGGGGAATCAGGAGTCTCCTTAGGTGCTGTCTGGGGGTTATAGGTCAGTAGAGCATCACGGCCTTCTCTAGATGCTGTTTGACAGTTGATGGTCACTGGGGAATCAGGATATGCTCCAGATGCTGTTTGGGGATTATGGATCGATGCGAAGTCAGGGCGTTAGATGCTGCATGGGGTTTAAATGCCAGCGGGGGAATCAGGAGTCTCCTTAGGTGCTCCGTCAGGGCCTTCTCTAGAAGCTGTTTGACAGTTGATGGTCACTGGGGGATCAGGATGTTCTCCAGATGTTGTTTGGGGATTGTGGATCGTCCCTAGTGCTATGGATCAATGCAAAGTCAGGGCGTTAGATGCTGCATGGGGTTTAAATGCCAGCGGGGGAATCAGGAGTCTCCTTAGGTGCTCCGTCAGGGCCTTCTCTAGAAGCTGTTTGACAGTTGATGGTCACTGGGGGATCAGGATGTTCTCCAGATGTTGTTTGGGGATTGTGGATCGTCCCTAGTGCTATGGATCAATGCAAAGTCAGGGCGTTAGATGCTGCATGGGGTTTAAATGCCAGCGGGGGAATCAGGAGTCTCCTTAGGTGCTCCGTCAGGGCCTTCTCTAGAAGCTGTTTGAGGGACTCGGGTCCGTGGGGACTCAGGACGCCCTCTAGAAGCCATTTGGAGTTCACGGGTCAACGCTAGCGTCACGGGGGGGGGGGGGGGAGGGAATCCGGAAGCCGCCAGACGTTCTGTCTGTGGGCGGCCGCGCGCCAGTCGGAATTTCCAGGCCGTGACGTGACGGAGCGAGTGGGCGGAGTTTCCTGCTGTCGGGAAACTCATTCGCGGCGCCGGAGCCTGGCTGAGCGGCTGCTCCCCTCAATCGCTCCTGGGCGGCGAAGGTAAGCCGCCTCTTCCCACCTCTGTCTCTCAATGACTGTAGCCGAGGGCGGTTTCCCACATCAGCTGCGCACGAAGGGCAACGGCCGAGTCCTTCCGTCTTCCTGGTTTCACGCTTTGTCTCCTTGGACGGCTGCCGTTTGGAGCCTTCGGACGGATCCCCGCGTCTTAAAGTCCGGATTTGAGCGCTGCTTTTGTCTGTCATCTGCGAGTGGCCGCGACGAATTCATTGATCTCGAGGAAAATGGGTTTATGGGTGGGAGATTATGCGAGTGGATCACTAAAAGGGGAATTTAGTTCCTATTTTATTGAAAACTTAAAAAAACCAACAACAACCTAATTGAACATAAGAAGTTGCCTCCGCTGGGGCAGACCAGAGGTCCATCCTGCCCAGCGGTCCGCTCCCACGGCGGCCCACCAGGCCACTGCCTGAACAGTGGTCTCTGACTAATTTTATAATTTACCTCTAATCCTGTCCCTATAACCTTACCTCTACTCCTATCTATACCCTCAATCTCTTTGTCCTCCAGGTACCTGTCCAGACCTTCTTTGAAGCCCTGTAGCGTGCTTCTGCTTATCACATCCTCCGGTAGCGCGTTCCATGTATCCACCACCCTCTGGGTGAAAAAGAACTTCCTGGCGTTTGTTCTAAACCTTTCCCCTTTCAATTTCTCCGAGTGCCCCCTTGTACCTGTGGTTCCCCTTAGTTTGAAAAATCTGCCCCTGTCCACTCTTTCTATGCCCTTCATGATCTTGAAGGTTTCTATCATGTCTCCCCTGAGTCGTCGCTTTTCCAGGGAGAAAAGCCCCAGCTTTTTCAGTCTGTCAGTATATGAGAGGTCCCCCATACCTTTTATTAGCTTAGTTGCTCTTCTCTGGACTCTTTCAAGTACCACCATGTCTTTCTTGAGGTACGGCGACCAGTACTGGACACAGTACTCCAGGTGCGGGCGCACCATTGCACGATACAGTGGCAGGATGACTTCCTTCGTCCTGGTCGTGATACCCTTCTTAATGATACCCAACATTTTGTTCGCTTTCCTTGAGGCTGCGGCGCAATGCGCCAACGCCTTCAATGTTGCGTCCACCATCACTCCCAGGTCTCTTTCAAGGTTGCTCACCCCTAGCGGTGATCCCCCCATCTTGTAAGTGAACATCGGGTTCTTTTTCCCAATATGCATGACCTTGCATTTCCCTATGTTGAAGCTCATTTGCCACAATTGTGTTGGGCGAACGTCAGATTTTGTGTATGAAAACCATAATGCCATATTATATCTCAGGGAGGTGGTGGTGGGGGGGGAGGTGGTGGTGGTGTGGGGGGGGGGGGAGGTGGTGGTGGTGGTGTGGGGGGGAGGAGGTGGTGGTGGTGGTGTGGGGGGGAGGAGGTGGTGGTGGTGGTGGTGGTGTGGGGGAGGAGGTGGTGGTGGTGGTGTGGGGGGGGGAGGAGGTGGTGGTGGTGGGGGGGAGGGAATAGGGTCAGGGAGAGGTGATGCTATGTCTGCATCCTACACCAGGAAGGGAACTGCTGGTACCTTCAGGAAAAACTTTACAGCAGTTGCACTCCAGACCCTGAGAAGGAGCATCTTCCTCGACCCCCCCCCCCCCTTCCCCATGCAGCTCAAGTGTAGGGGGCTCTCCCTATATCCAGAACTTGGTACTCATTGTGTAAAGTCTGGAGTCCCCCAGGGGATGATATAATAACACGAGTTCTTTAGAGGCCAGCGAACTGCAAACACAGGATACAGCAAAAGGGGCTTTTTTTTTTTTTCCTCCAAAAAGAGGATGTGCCTTCTCATGGAAGGAATGGCAGACCTTTCACAAACACATTCGTGCTTTTGCTCGGCTGTACTCTCGGATCATCTGACTTAGCACCGAGGACTCTTGAAACAGCGCTGCTGAATCCTCACCTTCCATGTATGTGACTTGTGCCTAGCCTGAAAACCTGACCTCTTGACTGTGGCTCCAATCTGAGCTCGGTCACAGTCCAGGGCTCTGATGCAGTCTAGGCCTGCTCAGAATGAAAGGCTATGGGAAACTTGTAAACAAGCCACAGCGTGTGTGTTCAGAATGCTGTAAAGAGTTCTTCATTTCTAAAATGATTTTTCTAACAAGAACAGCAAAAAAAAAAAAAAAAAAAATCATTCAGTTTTCTTCTAGCATTAGGATATATTAAGGAAGCCCTTAACAGTATACCACCTCCTCCACTATACCATAAAATACCAGGGGCATGTAACATGATTCTCAAAGAACTACCTGGAACCACAAAGGTGCTCTTTTTTCATTTTTCATTTTCAGCATTTATTATAATATATGTATTATTTTGTTTTAATAGTGCATTATTCCTCTGACATTCAAACTGAAGCCTTTCGCTGTGGGATGGGAAACCTGCAAATGCACCTTGGACTCAACCTGGCAGCACCCTTTTGGCTTGCGATTTTATTATTTCTGCTGTTTGGCTGTCCCTCTGCCTCACAGAAGATTAGAGGTAACCTTCATGCACCCATTCATACTGTAAGGCAAATGAGTTTATCTATGCATACCAGTGATAGCTAGATAGCAACACTGTGTAAAAGGCCTGGGGTGTCATCTGTTTAGAGTGACCCTGAGCCTACCTGGTAGGGATTGAGGGGGGGGAGGGCAGATGCTCATAGGCCCCTAGCAGCTTTTCTGCAACCTAACCAGACCCTCAGGTGTGGTTGTCTAGTTCAATCACTCTTGTGTTGAAACACCTGTGAAAGGAGGGGGCTGAGCTGCTGCTCAGAAAGGAGGGATCCCCCAGCTTGTTGGAGCAGGAGATGCAGCGGTTAGTCTTGATGAGTGGAGCTGATTCCATGCTGAATGTGCTGGCCTGGGGGCCCAGCAAGGAGACAGGATGAAACTTTGACTGAGCTGGAGGGGTATGAGAGTTGTCTGTACAAGGGAGAGTGGCGGGGAGGAGAAACGGGGCAGGGAGCCGTGGGAAGGTGGATGGGGAGGAGGAGTATGCATCATTTTGTACTATGCTGAATAAAGCTGTAGCTCTGTCCTTTCCTAGCCAACCATGGTCAATGGACAGGTAACCAAAAGTTCTAGGTGATGTCACTTCCTAGGCCCGGGACCCAGAAGTGATGTCAGACAGAGCCAACACCAACGCAGGCAGCAAGTTCTTGATACTGCTCGCACAGGGAAAATGAAAGAGCTACGAGGGAAGGGGGGGGGGCAGAGGAGGTGCAGGCCCCCCTTACTCCGCCACTGCTTAGATGAGACTTTTTGGAGACTGGGCCAACAGAATTAACAAGATTGATATTCAGGAGGCAGCCCAAATAACTTCTGCTGTCATTGCTGACTGTGAATATTCAATGCTGGGCCATTTCCAATGATTGGCATGGAATATCCAGGTTGTTGTTGGGGGGGGGGGGGGGGCACTAAAATGTTAACCTGCTAAGTCAGTGTTCAGTGCTGACCAGTTAAGTTTTATGGTGGCCAGAGACAGGGCAGCTATTTACACGGTCTGATTTAGCCACTAAACTAAGCAGCTCAGCCCTGAAAATTGCAGGTTTACCGTGTAATATAACCAGTTAACTTTTAGCTGCAAACTGGAGATAACCAGTTATCTTATGCTGAATATTCACATTTAACCGGTTAAGCGCTTTATAACCAGTCAGCGCTATTTCTGGCTGATTGAATAATATTTAATGTAGGTCGGAATGTGCCCCATATATTCTAATACATCATTTTCTGTGATTATACAGGGTTGGCCTGTGGAAAAGATAAGTAGTAATAAAAATAATAATTTTATTCTTATATACCGCCATACCGAAAAAGTTCAGCTAATAGTAGTAGTCCTCCTATCATTTCTATAGTATTGTACATTAGAGCATCAAGACATGGTCCCTGCTTAGAAGAGCTTACAATCTACTCAACAGAGAAATATGACAAGTAGAGGGTTGGGGATGCCTTCTAGCTAGTGAGGGTTAGGAACAGTGACGCAGCGAGAGTGAGTGATGCCTGGGGTGGGTAGTGTCTCTCCCCCATCCTCTTCTCCCCCCCTGTTGTGCATGTGCCCTCCCTTCCGTTCCCTAGTAACTGTTTAATTTTCCCAGCACGAGCAGCATCACAATCTCACTGCCCGCGTCGTGTTGGCTCTCCCTCTGATGTCACTTCCTGGAAGTGATGTCGGAGAGAGCCGACACTAACATGGATAGCAAGTTTGTGATACTTCTCGTGATGGGAAAATTAAAGAGGAGATAAATGAGGGCGATCAGAATCATGCCCCCAACCGAGCGCCCGGATCGCTCTGTAGCATGTAGATGGTCTGCGCTTGCGTCGAAGAGCAGCGACTTTAAAAAAAAAAAAAAAAAAATAAAATTTTTAGTCCAGCGAGCCCGTGTTTTTAACCCGCTTTAAACCCATGGGTTTAAAACCACGAGCTCGCACTGCAGGGGAAGGGCAGGGCAGAGAGCAGGAGATTCAGGGCAGAGCAGGCCGGCAGGAGCAAATTGGCAGAGTCGGGGCACAGCAGGGCGGCAGGAGAAAATCGCGGCAGAGAGCTGGAAAGTCGGGGTAGACAGCAGGCAGCGAGCAGGAGATGGCAGTCGGAAAGCAGTGAATGACTGGTCCCCAGCAGTCACTTGTTTGTGATCGGCCAGCCCAGTCGGTGTTGCAGGGTTTTTGTTAGTGAATCGCTGCCTGCCTACATTTCAATGCCGTTCCCCCTCATTTGCATGCGTGGATCGGAGGATGATCGGGACAGAGGTTAATAAATCAGGTCGGAGGGAAATCGGGTTGCAAAGGGGTCGCAAACTGATCAGTACACGATCGGTTTGCTTAATGCCCTAAGTCCTGTCTGGTGGGTGTCAAAATGTTTTATCTTTTTCATTAGAGAATGTCATGGGGACAAAATTTTCCCCATTCCTGCAGGAACTCAATTTCGCTGTCCCTGCCCCATTCCTGTATGCTCTGCCTTAACCGCACAAGCCTTGAACACTTATGATTTTAAAGTGTTTGAGATTTGTGCAGATGAGGACAGAGCTTGCAGGACAGGAAAAGAACTCTCTGGGACGAAATGGGGAAAAATTTGTCCCCATGTCATTCTCTAATTTTCATCTCAAAGGTCTTGCATTCCTGGATTGCCTTAAAGTTTCTTTTTAATATCCTCACTATAAAATCAGTAATACAGTGTTCTGATTTTCTGAACTGTACCACAGAGGTAATATCCCGGTTGGCTTTACAATTTTTCATATGATATCTGTGTTAATTAATCCTAGTCTTTAGCATCTGGCTTGTTTCTCCAATGTACTATCCTTCGCTACACTTTTTTGCATTGAATAATATAAACTACATTTGAAAATGAGCATGTGAAGGATCCCCTTATGCTATTGAGGAAAGAGGTAAAAATAAATCTTGCATGCAGGCGTTAAAGATTTATTTTGAGATTACAAGGTCCTCTTTATATTAACCTATTTGCTAATTTCCGTAGTATGTTACAAATCCGGAATATTTTTGTTTTCCATCTAGTGTGTTCATGTTAAGCTAGGAGAAAATGGTACTGTCTGATGCATATGATTGAAGCATCATTCTGCTTTTGGATTTTAACTTCACCACATCATCATCTCCGAGTGTTTTCATACAATCGGGATGCAAGTCGCAGCACAATTTATTTATTTAAGTTATCTATATGCCTAAGTGGTTTACATTTAGGTACTCAGTCATTTTTCCCTATCTGTCCTGATGGGCTCCTAATCTATCTAACATCCCTGGGGCAATGGAGGATTGCCCAGAGTCACAGATAACAGTGCAGGGCTTGAACCCACTACATCAGGGTGTTGAGGCTCTAGCTCTGACCACTAGGTCACTCTGTCCTCTAGATCAGTGTCTCTCAAACTTTCTCGAGCCGGGGCACACTAAAGGTAGAGGCCATGGCTTGAAGTGCATGTGCAGAGGCCCTTCAGATGGGCCCTGAGACGCCAGTAGGGAGTGCCAGCAGGGAAGAGTGCTGGAGAGAAGGAGAGGCACTGGTGCCAGCTGATTGTCTACTGCAGTGTTTCTCAACTACTTCAAGCTAAGTGCCCCCTAAGTCTAACAAATATCAACTGACTACCACTACCACAGGCCTCCCTAGGCCCACATAAGCTCTGCCCCAGATCCCTCCCCTTTACTAATTGTAGTGCAATTTTTCCCATTCATTTTTCATATACACACAATATACACAGCAGATACAAATTCTCAAAACTGACACATTTCAGTCACTATATTGAAAATAAAATCATTTTACCTCTGCAGGCTGCTGTAATTAGCTTTAACGGTGAGACCAGGAGGCCAGGGGGGAAGCTGGAGGATGCTAGAGAGAAGGGGGAAACATGCAGGCCTTCGGCGAATCGGGCAGCGCTGGCGCCGTACTGCGTAGGGAAGTCAGCTGGCAGGCGCCTCTCTTCCTCCTCAGTGCGCCATGGCACACTTGGAATCTGAGGGGGCACACAGTTTGAGATACACGTCTCTAGATGCTGGTTGTGCTGGCTTCAAGTCGCAGAGGAAGGCAATTTAATCCTGTGCTTCTTGAGCATAAGCAAGCCTGGTCTTGTCTCTCCCTTCCATTCCCTCTCCCCCACCCCCTTTAACTTTAGCATGGTCATGTTTCTCACTAAGGTTGATTTTTTTTTTTTTTTTTTTTCTTTTCTTACTTTTCCTCAGACTGCCAGTGGCCCCAGGTCCCTGAGCATGGCGGCTTCCGTTGTTCCTCTTCATGCTCTTCGCTCGCTGGTGGCAAAGCGCTATCTGGCACCCTTGTGGAATATTACTGTGAAAGCGGCTATGCTTTCATTGGCCAGTCCAGGATCTCTATGTGCAGGAAGGGGAAGTGGACGATGATCGGCAAAGTCTCTTGCCAGGCTCTGGCAGGTGAGTTCTTAATCTACTCCTGATGTTTTACTTTAAGTGTTTCTTAAAATGAGTGTTACAGGTACATGGTGTTTTAATGCTTCTTAATGACAAGCAGGTGCTGGGTATTCCCACTGATTTGGACGTTGAAATGCTAACAGTAGAGCTATTGGACAATTTAAAAAAATTAATAATGATTAGAAACATAGAAAAAAAACATAGAGAAATGACGTCAGAAAAGGACCATAGCCCATCAAGTCTGCCCACTCTATTGACCTTCCCCCTTAACCCTCTGAAAGATCACACTCTGACGACCCATCCCCTTAACTCTACCCACTTAGAGATCCGACACGGGCATCCCATTTATTCTTAAAATTTGGGACGCTGCTGGCCTTGATCACCTGCACTGGGAGCTTATTCCAATGATTAACCACTCTTTCGGTAAAGAAATACTTCCTGGTGTCGCCATGAAATTTTCCGCCCCTGATTTTCAGCGGATGCCCTCTTGTGGCCGAGGGCCCTTTAAGAAAGAAAATATCGTCTTCCACCTCGAGATGACCAGTGACATACTTAAATGTCTCAATCATGTCTCCCCTCTCCATGCATTCTTCGTGAGAGTACAGCCGCAATTTGTTCAGCCTTTCCTCGTACGAGAGATCCTTGAGCCCCGAGGCCATCCTGGTGGCCATTCACTGAACTGACTCAACTCTCAGCACATCTTTACAGTAATGTGGCCTCCAGAATTGTACACAGTACTCCAGATGAGGTCTCACCATAGTTCTGTACAATGGCATTAGGATCTCGGGCTTCCAACTAACAAAACTTCTACGGATACAACCCAGCATTTGTCTAGCCTTGGATGAAGCCTTCTCCACTTGATTGGCAGTTTTCATGTCTTCACTAATGTCACCCCTTACAATTAAAATTTTTAATCTTGAGATAATGGTCTGGCATTGAGGTGCTTGCCTGGGTCACAGGCGGAAGCTGCAATGTAAGCAGGCTTCCTCCCCTGGCCCTGCGAGTTTTCCTGCAGCCATGTTTTGCTTCCCCTAATGCAATTTCCTGTTGCTGCAGCAAGGGTCTTGGGGCTGGTGGAGAAAGCCTGCTTGCATTGCAGACGCTGCCCCTGACTTGGGTAGCGTCTGCCCAAAATGCAGTGATGCTGGAACAAGATTAATTGCAAATAAAAAATTAACTAGTTAATCAACGTAGTTAACTCAGTTAATTCACAGCCCTAGATAACATCAATCTATATTAAAGCAAACCCTAGTTTTGCTCCTTTTTCTCAGCCATATCCGTGTAACAAAATTGTTTTCAAGAATTTCTAAAACTGAATAGGAAAAATGTAGGTGGTCTTCAGAATGGTATAACTTAGCAACATATGTGAACGCATTTTATGAAAAGTGTAGTTACTTACCTGTAATGTAGGTTCTCCGTGGACAGCAGGATAGTCAGCCACATATGGGTGTTGTCCCAACACCTCCCAATTTGCGGATAAGCTCTCCAATAGCTCAGAGAGGAAGCATCAGAGGGAAGGCTTCCAGGTCAGCCGCTGACAGAAAAACCTCTGCCGGCAACCTAGAGAGAAATTATCCAAAATCCTCCGCTGCTGGCTGGGCGGGTCAGGCCCGCCTAGGCCCACCCATTGGCTATGCGCTTGCTTCATATCCATACATGTGCTGAACATTACACTTAACCGTTCTTGTTTTCATTGGCCCCGTACACCTGGAAATTCACTCAATGTCAGTGCAGCCCGGCATTGGATTTCAAGGTTATACTGGGGATAGTGGTCAGCACAACGCTGATCGCTGCCAGCTGAATATCAGGCCCTAACTTCTCACCACCCCCTCCCCCCACCTCTCGTATCTTCCTTTTCTAAATCAGCTTGTTAAATTACCGTCTCAGATATATTGTCACTCGTTCCCTTTTGAGTGTGGGTGCTTTACAAGCCACCTCCGTTTTAAGGGGGATAGTTGAGAGGAAATTTACAGGCTAGATTTATGTTTCCCAGGTTTGGATTCCAGTAGTTTTGTTTCTAGGCTGGAAGCAGCTTCTCCATCCTCCTGATGCCACAAAGAAGTTGTATAGGGAGGAAGTACAATGGAAAGTGCAACTGGTATCTCGTTCTCTGTTGGGAAAGGAAATGGTATCCATCAAAGCTTTCCTGCCGCAGCCCCTCAGTATGTCTCCTCTCCTCCCCGAGAACGCCGTTCCTCAGAGAAGCTGCTTTTATCTCTACTCTTCCAAGTCCAGACTTCGTTCCTTTCATCTAGCTGCCCCCTATTCCTGGAATAAATTACCTAAGTTTGTCCGCCAAGCCCTTTCCCTTCCCTTGTTTAAAAGCAGACTGAAAGCCCACCTTTTTGATATAGCTTTCAATCCTTAACCCTACTCCTCTGATGTTTCAAGTTTCAAGTTTATTATGGAACTTGATAAATCGCTTAATCGGATATTCTAAGCGATGTACATTTAAAATTTACAATATAAAAACAATAACAATGCAATACATTACAATACATACAATTTTTAAATAATGGCTAAAATACTCTAAATTTGAACATTGTTAAACAAGGGGAAAGGAGGGATGAAATACAATTTTAAAGTAAAGAAGAAACATTGAGGGAAAATACAAAAGGGATATAGTTAAAACAGGTTTAACCAAATAAATATAATTCATGAAGTATAAAATTATGTAGAAAAGGCATCTTTAAAAAGGAAAGTTTTTAACTCAGTTTTAAATTTTCCAAGGTCTTTCTCCTCCCGTAAAGTAATAGGGAGGGCGTTCCATGTTTGCGGTGCTGTACAAGAAAAAATAAATTGTCTCCTTGTATTAATAATTTTTAATGATGGAATCGTTAGCAGATTTTGTTCGCTAGATCGTAAAATTCTCTTTGCAGAATATGGAATAAGTGACCTATATAAAAAAGCAGGGGTCTTGTTAATCAAAGTTTTAAAGATAATTATACATACCTCATTCCACCAATAAGAGCCAACCTCATCAGTGATGTCACAATAGCTTGATTGTCCTGTACTCCCCTCTGCCCTCCAACCCAGCCAGCTGATTAACCGTTCCCCTTAATTGTATCCATGACATTCTGTTTGTCTGTCTTGTCTGTTTAGATTGTAAGCTCTTTTGAGCAGGGACTGTCTTCTTTGTGACTTTGTACAGTGCTGTGAATATCTGGTAGCGCTATAGAAATAATTCATAGTAGTAGTGTGAAGAGTTTCAGTCTCTGGGAAGCAGAGCTGAGACTGTGATGTCATAATGCCTCATTCCACCAATAAGAGCCAACTTCATCGGTGATGTCACAATAGCTTTATTGTCCTGTACTCCCCTCTGCCCTCCAACCCAACCAGCTGATTAACCGTTCCCCCTTAACTGTATCCATGACATCCTGTTTGTCTGTTTAGATTGTAAGCTCTTTTGAGCGGGGACTGTCTCATTTGTGACTCTGTACAGCACTGCATACATCTGGTAGCATTCTAGAAATAATTCATAGTAGTAATAGTAGATATCTGGCTGGAAAAAATTAATTTTCCTGCACAAAACAGCCTGAGACTAGCCTGTGCCACTCTCAGCCTCTCAAGGCACCCTCTTTGGGCTTGTTTGTTTAAGGCAGGTTTAGGGATGTTTATTTTCTGAAGAACAGCATTGAATGGCCTTTTGTTTTAAGCCCTTTGAAGCAGTGTCTCTGGGGGATACAGTCTTCTCATTTGTTCCTTCATGCTGTGCATTGGGAACAAAACAGGCAACCGTGTATTACAAACCAGTTTTAAATGTAGCCTGCGAAGGTTGTAGTCCCACTTTGTATTCTGTAATTTTAGTGAATGTGGGTAAGAAAGCTACGTGAGATCTCGGCCTATTCTATTTAAAACCTCTGTGAACTTCGAGGATGATGCCACAGGAAAAGAAAATGCAACGGAATATAGATTTTTTGGATCTTTTCCAGATAAGCCCCGCCAAAAAGCCCCGCCACCCAAAAAAATTATAAAAAAGAGGCGCGATCTGTATAAAGTAAAGTGGGGGGTTCCCCACACACACACACACACCCCCGTCGGAGCCCTTAAAAAAATGGTCGACAGTTTATCCTATTTTTTGATAATGTTAAGTTTCATATCCTCTTTTTTATAATCTTTTTTGGGTGCTCCGACGGGGGGTGTGGGGGGGAACCCCCCCACTTTACTTTATACACATCGCGCCGCGTTGTGGGGCCGTTGTGCTGAGAACTTCACTGGTTAAGGTTGCGTGCGCTGGCAAAAGGTGGCGGGGCTTAACTTTCAGCGCGTCCACTTTTTCCATTAGTGGCGGGGCTTATCTGGAAAAGATCCGATTTTTTTTTTTTTTGTTAGGTTCTGTAATCCTCTTTGTCTCTGTTTCAGGGTCCACCGTACATTCTACCACCCACAATGCACCAGTGCTCCCATCTTTCCCCATCATGGCAGTGGTGGCGATTACCATTTCCTCCTTACTGCTGACGACAACAGTCTGTATTTTGCTGAGACCCAAATCCTGCTGCCGTCAGGGTGGAAGGTGAGCTGTGGAGCTATGCAGACTGGTTTGCGGCTCTCCTGGGCGAGTCCAGGCAGGCTGTGGGTGTGGGACTTTTACTAGGGAAAATGCAGCGTTGCAGGCTGCTGCTAGTTTTGTTTAATCCAGTGTTTCTCAACTTGGTCCCAGAGTCTCCCCCTTGCCAGTCAGGTTTTCGGGATATCCAAAATGAATATGCATGAAAGAAATTTGCATATCAAGTTTGTGCATATTCACGGTGGCTATCCCGAAAACCTGACTGGCAAGGGGGGGACTCTGGGACCAAGTTGAGAAACACTAGTTTAGCCTGCCACATATTGCATACCTGCGTAGAGTTGTACACAGTGACGTGGTAAAGGTGAGCGGCGCCCGGGGGGGAGGTGGTGCCCTATCCTCTTCCATAAGGTATGAGGACGCACGTGCGCACCCCCTTCCCTTTCCCCATACCTTTTTCATTTCTCTGGCGTGAGCAGCGTCCCCACGTCGGTGTTGACTCGCCCTTTGACGTCACTTCATAGGCGCGGGTCTCAAAAGTGGCGTCAGAGAGAGCGCCGATGCTAGCACGGGCAGCAACCTTGCGCCGGGGAAGTAAATAAGGTATGAGGGAAGGCAAGGGGCGTGCGCGGCGAGGAGGGGTGTCGTGCCCTTAGGAAGACCATGCCCGGGGTGGACCCCCTCCTCCCCCCGCACCCGTCTAACTACACCACTGGTTGTGCATACACTTCTAGAGACCACCTTCAGTTGTTCAATGCACTCAGTTTTCAACTAATTCAAACATTTCCTGTACACCAAATCGGTTGTTATCGGCTAAGAGTGTCTGATTAATTTTTTTATAAATAGTTCTGTGACCTTAAGGGGGTGACCCAAACTGCTTTTTTAAAAATTTTGGCCAAAACCAATTTGTTTTCTGAAATTTGCTGCGCCGTTTTGGCCCAAACTGAAACTAGCCATTACGCCCCCAAATCCAGCGCTCTGGCTCAGCCTGCACCCCCTTCCCAGGCTGACCTTACAATTGTCTAGAGCAGTGGTTCTCAACCCTGTCCTGGGGGACCTCCAGCCAGTCGGTTTTTCAAGATATCCCTAATGAATATGCATGAAAGAGATTTGCATATAATGGAAGTGACAGGCATGCAAATCTTTCTCATGCATATTCATTAGGGATATCTTGAAAACCCGACTGGCTGGAGGTCCCCCAGGACAGGGTTGAGAACCACTGGTCTAGAGCAGGGGTCTCAAAGTCCCTCCTTGAGGACCGCAATCCAGTCGGGTTTTCAGGATTTCCCCAATGAATGTGCATGAGATCTATGTGCATGCACTGCTTTCAGTGCATATTCATTGGGGAAATCCTGAAAACCCGACTGGATTGCGGCCCTCAAGGAGGGACTTTGAGATCCCTGGTCTAGAGGTGTGGTCAAAGCAGGAACGATCCTCAGTCGCTCCTGCCTAGATCGGTGCACTTAGCCAATCTAGGTACCTAACTTAATTATTAAATAAGCCTTAATCATCATCGCTATTAAAAAAAAAAAAAAAATTGCAACTAATTCGATGGTAGGCACCTACCACTTTGAGGTAGATATTTACTTGAAGGCGCCTACCATAAAGTATGTGTGGTTAGGGGCAGATTTGGGGCGTGTTTTGACTTAGGCGCACTCAATTAGGCCAATAAAACCTGGCATAAATAGAGTGTGCCTAAGGTTTCAACACCTACCAGTGCCTAAGACTGCTTTAGGCAACTGCTAGGCACGATTTTTTAAACGGCGCCTAGTATACGATTGACACGTGCACTCCTCAGCGCCTACAAGTTAATTGCCGTTTATAGGTTTGGGGCCTTTGGGGCTGTATATTGCCTCAAGCCCGTAAAAAGAGGACACGTCCGAGTTTTAAGGGACATCTGGTAACCCTACATAGTGTACAACTCAAAGGGGGTGTGGTCATAGGAGCATGGGCGGGTCAGGGGCGTTCCTTGCACACCGTGTTCTAGAATGCCTGAGATGCACACCAAAATTGGATGCTGGGAATTAACACCTGGTTTTAGTAGGTTTGAGTCCTGGTGCCCAAATATGGGTGCCAAAGTCGGCTTTCAATGCTATTCTGTAACAGGCACTCACCTTTAAATGCCAATTATAGAATATTATTGAGTAGGGTTGTCAGATATTCCAGTTGGAAAATCCAGACCCCTAGGCCCGCACCCAGGCCGGCCCACTTCCACCCATCTCCACTCTGTAACGCCTTAATCCCGACCCCAGGTCTGCCCCACCCACCCCCGCTCCCTGCCCGACGTGATTTGAGGTGGCTTTTCAAAACCCGGATAAAATGCCGGGTTTTGAAAAGCCATTTGCCCCCCCCCCCCCCCCCCCCCCCCCGGATTTATCCTCAAGAGGAGGACATGTCCGGGGAAATCCGGACATCTGGAACCCTAGTATTGAACATAATTTACTGATCTAGCCTAGACAGTCTACGAAAATTGGACAAGAGCAGTAGTTTGGGTCATCATGATAATACAACGGCAACTGACTTGTTTCGAGGATAAGAATTCCTCAGGTTTTGTAATGTAATTTGTAATGTAATTTATTTCTTATATACCGCTACATCCGTTAGGTTCTAAGCGGTTTACAGAAAATATACATTAAGATTAGAAATAAGAAAGGTACTTGAAAAATTCCCTTACTGTCCCGAAGGCTCACAATCTAACTAAAGTACCTGGAGGGTAATAGAGAAGTGAAAAGTAGAGTTAGAGGAAAAATAAAAATAAAATAAACATTTTAACAAGACAGCATTGATCTAAATACTTTGGAAGGTAGAAGAGAGGAGAGAAAGGAATAGAAACAGAAGGGGGAGCCGTTGAACAGTAGAATTCTGGAGAAATTTAAATGATAGAAATAGAACAAAACAAAGACAAAAGGCAAAACAATAGATAAGATTAAAGATAAATCATAAGCTGGAAAGAAAAAGAAAATAAACATTTTAACAACGTTTGCACATGGGGACATTTTTACAAAGTGGCTATTGTAGCCCCCCAAATGATTGGGCTATGAAACATTTCTAGAGCTCCAGGCTAGGGCCTTTAAAGTAGAGAGTTACGCGGGGACAGAAATACCCTCCATCCCTGCCCGTCCCCGTCAGAATCCCCTCTGTCCCCGCGAGGAATTCCCTCCGTCCCCGCCCATCCCTTCGAGGAATCTCCTCTGTCCCCGCCCGTCCCCCATAAAAGTTACCTGTCCCCATAAAAAGCAGCAATTATTTTATTTTTTTTAATTTATTCAATTTTCTTTACCGTTCTCCCAGGAAAGCTCAGAACGGTTTACATTCATTTATTCAGGTACTCAAGCATTTTTTCCTGTGTGTCCCAGCGGGCTCACAATCTACCTAATGTACCTGGGGCAGTGGGGGGGATTAAGTGACTTGCCCAGGGTCACAAGGAGCAGCGTGGGTTTGAAACCACAACCCCAGGGTGCTGAGGCTCTAGCTTTAACCACTGACACTCCCCTCTGACAGTTCAGATTTTTTAAATACTCTTAGTTTATTTAAATCAACAATAAAATACAATATAAACAAATAACAGTGAACAGAAATAAGAGATGCATACATCACCGGAAAGAATTAGAATAGGCATTAGGTCATGTGACTGTAGGGTCGACCATTTCTTGTTAAAAGAAATAAAAAGTTGGATTTTTTTGGCAATATAAAGCTCATATCTGTAGAGCAAACAAATCTGGTTCCACCATCTGGCAAAGGTAACTTGTGAGAGGTCCTTCCAAGATCCACAAACGGGTTTTAATGCAGCAATGAGTAAAGAATCGAACAATAAAGCATCAAAATCATTTAAAGCAGAATTGAGAGAGGCACCTTTCAGGACAAGGGTTGCATAAGAAAAATGTGCCAAAACTGAACTGGAAACCCCAAAACAAACTCAGCAAGTATTTCATTATGTACTAAATACAATTGGTGGCATAACCATGAGAGAGGGCTGGGCCCACTTTGAGCTTAGCCCCCCTCAAAATGAACAACTCCCTTGCTGTAGCTGGTGGGACATTTTGTTTTTCCATCATCTTGGTCCCAGTTTCTGCTTTTGTCTATCTTCTACTAATTCTCTTGCCAGGCCTCGGAAACCCTGGCTCCATCCTCATGGGAGTCCCGTGAGCCTGGAGGGGGGGGGGAATCCCCATGGGAGTCCCATAGGATTCCTGCAATCCCCGTTCCCGTGCAGACCTCTACTTTAAAGCTGAGAAAGGATATAGACTTTCTCCTTTATGAGTCTAGGATAATTAATTGCGGCCAATTCACCACTGAACCATCCCATGAAACATCTGGTGATGAAACAAACAACCCCTCCCCACCAATTAGGTTGCCCTCCCCCTCTTCTCCCGGATTGTGTAGATTCAGCATTCGAAGGGATGCCCCCCCCCCAATACCCCCTACAATTCTTCCCTCCCCCGGACTGGGCTGTAGTTCTGCCATAGCGGAAGAGAAGAGGACCTCCAAAAAATGATGTTACATGAGCCTATGACAGGCAAGAGTCAACTCCACTGAAAGTTACAAATCTGGTACGCTCTCAGCCAGCGATACCGTGGGGACGTCATCTGCCATGTCATTATTTTTTTGCTAGACTAACTTAGCTTCTGAATGAAATGGTTTGCCGATTGGAGTGTTTACTTGCGAGCCTTCCTTCACAAGGACGATTAATCATAGCTGCAATGAAACGACCGCAAAGAATCGTCCCATTCTGCCTCTTTATAATTACCATGTAAACAAAAGGGGTTTTAGGCTTTTGTGTGAATTTTTTGGTGTTTTTGTGTTTATAGTTGTATTTTATGAATGCGATTTTATGCAAACTGCTCTTTTGGTTCAGCGTTATATAAGAATTTTAATAAACAGAGAGATGAATAGAGCTTGTGCATTTAGTTATGAAAAGGGATAATGCCTTGTTTTCTTAATGATGCATCATTTGCAACCGTATCCACATTGTGAGTCAGTAGAGAAGTTTGCATAAATGTCATTTTATTTCTTCTTAGTAACTACCAAAGAATGGAAGAGCCAGATGTCCTCATCATAAATGGACAGCCAGTTCTTCTTCCTTCATATGAAGAGGCAGTGTATGGCCCTCAGGGAAATGAAAACCCTCCATACTCCCCATCTGAGGCACCAACATCTCTGATCCAGGAGGAAGGACAGCTTTCAGGGAGCCTTGGAATTGCAGGCCAGGTCACCAATCAAAACACTGGCATGCTGACTCCACCCCCAGCCTATGAAGAGGTTCAGTCATCGATAATGCTTCCTCCTCGCCCTGAGCAGGATGAAATGCGACTGCCCCCTCAGTATTTTCTTTTCAGTATCCCCACCACCAAATAATACAGGTTCTGGACTGGGTTCTCTTGCGATGCGGAACAATGTTGGATTATAGTTTCAACGGGAGTTGTAGCCAACCCTGGACCTTATCTGGTCTCGGAAGCAATAGCACCTGGAAGGGTTTTTGTTCCAATTGAATACCAAATGGACTTCTACTCTGGGTTGATAAAGGGACTTGGACCTAGTTTTTTTATTTACTGAAATTTAATTGTATATTTCTCCGAGGATTCAGGAAAGAAAGCCAGGTCAGAGAATTATGCAGTGTAGTGTCAGATGTAATGCACTGATCCCATGCACTTTGATATGTCACTTGAAAATGGGCATTTCTCATGAGTTGTGTTTACAGCTGAAGAAACAATGTTGGTAGGGTGCTTTTTTACAATAGAGTGTTCTATTTTTTATAGTCCTTTTCTCTAGAAGAAGGAAAATGTACATACATTTTTAAAAACTTGTTCTAACTTTATGCAGTAACTGTGCCTGAGATTTATGTAGCGAGGGCTGCTGGGGTTTGTTTTCAAACAGTGTTGCCAACGTCTAGCTCAATCGGAACTTGTTTATTTTGGGCTGTGATGCCATAAATCTTTATTTTCCGCAACTGAAATGTTCATCAGTGTCCCCTGCCAGCCATTGTAGCCACAGTGCTTTGCTGAGAGAAGGGGGTGGGTGGGGTGGGTAAGCGCCAGGGCTGCTCCTTCCAGAATGGGAAGTCTTAAGTCCTGCCACTAAGTGGTGCTGTTGGACAATAAGTGAGACTTTCTCCTTTTTGGGGCGGGCAGCATTACGTCTGTAGCAGCCTCAGCCCCTGGCTGGTCCAAGGAAACCTTTCCAGTGAGCAATCAGGGTGGCTCACTCTTTTTTGGCTATCTAGACATAGGGGTGGCACAGCCTGGAAAAAGTAGTATTTCATCCAGACTGAGCCTTTTTGCAATAACAGTGAACGTGACGAGACTGTGGAACTTGTGATCCTTCGTGTCTGTGAATTTAAAGGAGTATTTTCACCTGCCTTCAGTACATTGGCCACAGTTCCTTCCATCCTACAGCAAGTATGGATCTCTATAACCCCCGGCTAAAGAAGCAGCTGTACTAGTGAAAATTCACCTATTTGTTGCTCATGTTTCAACGGGAACACTGCACTGGATGAGAGGCTCTGCTTACGTCCGCACTCGACTTGCAGCTGAGCCTTCTCCCAGCAACGGAGGATGCTAAATGATGGGGAAACAATGAGATAACGCAAAATTAATTTGCACATACTCTTTTTAATTTTTTTTTAGATTCTATGCCTATGTTGATTATTTTAATATCACGTTGAATAGTTTTATATGTAAACACATTAAGGCTCGTATTCAGAGCCCAGGAGATTGCCGGCCCTGCAAAAACTTCAATGCTGGCGCCATTATCTGGCCATACCGGCATTGAATTTCCAGTCTATTTGCGGTCGGCTGGAACATAGCCAGCTATGCCAATATTCACCGGCTAGCCAACTAAGTCTCAATGATCAAAGATATACCACCCCTTTTAGGGAGTTTGGCCTAGATTCTCCAACCTGCGTGGCCGCCAATCGTGTGTCAGCCACATGACAGTTAGAGAACTGCGCCGCTGGCAAAGGTAAGCGCCGGAAATGTAGGCCAGGGTTTTCCAGGCCTACCTTTGATGTTAGCCATGGCGGTGGTGGCATTTGGCACCGTACAGCGCCTACAGAGGCGCGATTCCGGCGCCTTGAAAAATCATGTAAGGAAATGTCATTTAAAGGGCGTTTTTCACTGCGCTTGGGCACCTACCAGTGCATAAAAAAAAACTGGCGCCATTTAGAGAACCTAGGCCTTTGTCGTTGGCAGTTGAACTTAGCTGGTGAGCTGCTGAATACTGGCGGTGACCGACTGTGTCGCACAATGTAGCCGGTTGCTGGTCAATCCAGAGACCGGAATATTCAGCTGAATATCGGTAGATAACTGGCTATGTGCTATTTCGCTTGCTGATTAATGTTGAATGGCGACAAGCCCATTCTCTTTAATGTCTGAAATATTTATAACTTTCAATGGATAACAAATATAAACTGATTTTTGGGAAAAAAAAAAAAAAATGTAGTCTTATCTCCGTTGACTACTCATAAGCTTTAGATGGCAAATAATGAAGGGATTCTTCCACTAAGGCCCCCTTTTAGGAATTCTATGAGTGTCAGCTTTTACTGCAGCGACCCATGATTAAAAAACCCCAAAACAAACAAACCCCTAAAGCTGCTTCATCACCCTGCCCCCTCCCAGAGGCCTAACCTCCCCTCACCCTGTCCATCCCCCGGACTTACCTAGGGGGGTCAGCATTGGTTTCAGTGGAGTCCTAGACAGCAGTGATCTCCCTTACAGCCACCTAGGTCAGCAGTGTCATCTAAAATGTGCCAATTACATCCCCCCACCAATCATCCCCAGCAGCAGTCTTCCAAAACTACCATTGGGAGTCATCTTTCCATATAAGGAAGGTTGGGGGGGGGGGGGGGGTAGCGATCTTGGCAGGTGCTATGGGACTGCCGGTAGTGCAAATGTCCCTCCTATTATCTGTGGTAGGAAATTTGGCTGAGTTATCGACAGTTGGGGCAACCACGGTGGCGCAGCATTTCCCAAGTTGATCTTGAAGGCTTCTGGGATATACAGTACCTAATTCAAGTTTCAAGCTTATTTAAAAGTTTGATTTGATCGCACTATAATCCAATGCGATTTACAAATAAAATCAGGGTAAAAGTAAAAAGCAACTAAGAGTCAAACCACACTAATTAATAAAGGTAAGCCATGCATGAGGTTGATTTGCATACACTGCCTCCATTGTATGGAAATCTCTTTCATGCAAATTCATTGTGGATATCCTGAAAACCGGACTGGCAAAGGGGTACTCTAAGACCAACTTGGGAAACACCCGCCTTACTCTCGCGTTATCGCATTTTTATTGCAAAGGACCAGTTGCTGTCCAGTCAACAGTAGCGCAAACTTGTGCTACTGTCTGTCCCTCTGTGATGACACTGTATTAATTGCTTAACCCAGGGGTAGGCAATTCCAGTCCTCAAGAGCCGGAGCCAGGTCAGGTTTTTAGGATATCCACAATAAATATGCATGAGATAGATTTGCATCTCAAGGAGGCAGTGCATGCAAGTCCATCTCGTACATATTCATTGTGGATATCCTGAAAACCTGACCTGGCTCCGACTCTTGAGGACCGGAATTGCCTACCCCTGGCTTAACCCAGCTTAAAAGGCCCCTGAATATACTGTATGGAAACTCTCTCGTAAATAAAATGCACCAAACTGCTTTGCCCAAATGCTTGAGCACCCCCTCCTGCATGAGTGGTGATCTGCAACCTTGTTCCTTCTCCCCGTACAAGGAGCTCCTAGATGTGCTTTGGTTCTTTTTCTTGATTTTCACTTGCATGCGACACATGGCACAATCTTTCACACGATGCAAGTTTTATTTGGTTAAGAGGTCATGAACTTTAAGTATATGACCAATTGGGTTCTGTTCTCATGGCATACAGTGGTACCTTGGATTACGAGCACAATCCTTTCCAGGAGCATGCTTGTAATCCAAAATGCTCGTTTATCAAAGCCAAGTTCCCCATAGACAATAGTGGCAACAGCAACGTTTGTTTCCAGAACCCGGGGTCTGTACCTGTCGGGGCTGGGTGCTGCAGCGCCCTCTCCTCCATCTGCCTCCTCCGTCCATCCGTCATCGGAAGAAGAACCCGACAGTGCCGCTTCGGGGGGGGGGGGGAATGCGTGCAATGTCTGCCAGCCGCCGGAGAACCCCGCAGTGCCTTCAGAGGGATGCCTCCTCCATCCGCCAGCCAGCCATCCACGTCGGATGCCCCTCGCATGCTGGAGAGCCCCTACCCAAGCCCACGCAGCCGATCGCCGCCCCACCCGCATGCTGCGCACGACACGCACAACAACGATGATTGATGCTGTGCGCGTCACACGCAATGCGCAGGCCCAGACAGAGGTCCTCCAACCTGCAGAAGGCACCCGACATGGAAGGCTGGACGGAAGACGGAAGAGGAATCCCCCGAAGCAGCGCTTCCTGGTCTGTAAATGCTCGTTTATCGGGGCAGTGCTCAGTTTGCGAGTCAAAAGTTTGCTGAGTGTTTTGCTCGTCTGTATAAGAAAAAAAAAAAAAAAAAAAGCTCAAAAATGCTATTAGTTTGAAAACCACAGTGAGTGGGGAGGGGTTAAGCATTTCCTGGTGGGACTAAAGTGAACAGAAAGCATTACGTTAGAAATTAAGTGGAACCTGCAAATTTGCAATAAGTGGGGATAATGGATAGATGAGAAAAGTCTTTTGGGGCTTGCTTTTTCCCTGCCATCCTAAACTGTGGAGTAGAGAATGACACGATGGCAGTTACTCACGGCTAGCCGAAGCTAGCCCACCGAAACAGTGTGTGTGTGTGGGGGGGGGGGGGGGAAGTGCTCGCTGCGGGCACGGTGACAAGGCCATCCACCGCCCCGTGGAGTGGTAAATGGCCTTGTCCCCGCAGTTAAAGGAGGGAAGGCGTGCGGTCACCGATTACGCACAGCCCCCTCCTTCCCTACGGCCAAATCTACCTCCCTCCCCCTTACCTTCACGGCGCTTTAGTAAAGAAACTTACTGAAGCCGGTGAAGCCTGCCTGTAGTCGCGTGTGTGTGGGCGCGGAAGCTTCTCCTCTGACGCAACTTCCGGTTGCGTCAGAGGAGAAGCTTCCGCCCATACACACGCAGCTGCAGGCACAGGCAGGCAGTCTCCGCCGGCTTCAATAAGTTTCTGTACTAAGGCGCCGCTAAGGTAAAGGGGGAGGGAGGGAGATTCTCAGGCCGCTGAAGGGCGGTGAGGGGGCGAGAGGGAAGGATGGATGCTGCGGTGAAGGGGACGGTGGTTCGGTGACGGGGACAGATTTTTTTCCCCCTTTGTTATTCTCTATTGTGGAATCCTTTTATTAAGGCGCGCTAACTGATTTAGTGCACGCTAAATGCTAATGCATCCATTATATTCTATAGGTGCCTTAGCATTTAGCGCACCTTAATAAAAGGACCCCTATGTTTTTACGTACAACAGGCACAATTTGGAAATGTTGATTTCTAGTGCGGGATACTCATTGAACAATATTGCTTCTGACTAATTAATGTAAACCAAGGGTGGAAGGGGGCTTTAGTGCAAGAGAAGTATCTCCGTGCAGGATAGAAGGAACCGTAGGGGTTTGAACAGAGATGGGCAACCTTTGATCGGGTTGTTACGATTTTCTCAATGAAGATGCATGAGATCCATTTGCATGAGCTGCCTCCATTGTATGCAAATGTATTGGGGGACATCCTGAAAACCTGATTGGGTTGTGGCCCCGAGAACTGAGGCTGCCCACCTCCCTAATATAGTAGACTGGCCTTGCCCGGAGCATCCCAGGATGCTGCCGTTTCGGAGATGAGAGCACCCAGAGGTAGGGGCGAGTGGATATCGCTCCTGTCTCTGTGAAGTAAGGGGGGATCTGGGAGGCTTGAGGAGGAGGAGTGGTGCCAGGGATTTTTCGGAGGGACTTGGTTGGGAATGGGAGGGACTGTGAGAGTGGGAGCCAGGGGTCCACTAGACCAATGGTTCCCATCCCTATCCTGGAGGACCACCAGCCCGTTGGGTTTTTGGGATAGCCCTAATAAATATGCATGGGAGAGATTTGCATATAATGGAGAATGAAAGTCATGCAAATCTGCCTCATGCATATTCATCAGGGTTATCCCGAAACCCTGACAGGCTGGTGGTCCTCCAGGACAGGTTTGGGAACCACTGCCAAAGCTTTTTTATAAGATGGGGGGGGGGGTCAGGAGGAGGGCTGGGGTTCCAGTAGACCACCAGGGATTTTTGTAATGTTTGGGAAAGGGGGGGGGGGTCATGTATGTTCGACCATGGTGAGTTCTGCTAGATACCAAGGATATATTTATGGGGGAGAGGGTGTTGTCTTAGGTTGGGGAGGTGCCGTGGCTTGTTTACTCTTTTTTTTTCTTCTTGATTTGCCAACTTTCTTCTCAGGCACTGATTAGGAAACTTAGCACAGAGTTCTGAGCTGCAAAATACTGCCACCATTTTAATCTGCAGTCTGGCTGTGCTAGGTGCTCTACAGTGAACGTTTGAGCATCAGCCCCTATATGCACTTATACTTAATGGTATAAGTTCAAGGTTAGTAATGAAATGCTGTAATGAATTATGGAAAAGAGATTTGTGGTATGGAACAGTAAGCTTAGATAGATTATGAGCCCGCTAGGATAGATAGGGAAAAAAATACTTGAGTACCTGAATATAAACCGCTTAGATAGGCAGTATATAAATAACATAAATAAAATTATACCAGTGGAATTTACTTTCAGTCCTTGAGGGTCACAAACAACTCATGCATGAATATGCATGAGAGAGATTTGCATGCATACCACCTCCATTGCCTGCAAATGTATACCATGCATTTTCTTTATTCTGAAACCCCCAAATCGTTTGTGGCCCTCAAGGAACAGATGGAACTACCACTGAAGTACAGGCTGTCTCTGCTTTCCTTTGAAATAAGCCTTGCAATTTTTTTTAGCATTAAATGGTAGTTGCCAATTACCAGACCATTCTTCAAGCTTTGCCAGATCCCGCCTCATGTTATCCACACCCTTCTGGGTGTCTGTCCTATTACAGAGCTTGGTATCATGCACAAAAAGACACAAACTGCCAGACCGACCTTCCACAATACTCACTCACAAAGATATTAAACAGAGCTGGCCCAAGGATAGATTCCCGGGCGTGGTCTATGTAAAGGGCGCAGTCACTCATCCTCTTCTTCGCTCCCCCCATCACATGCGTGCATCCCTTCCCTCATACCTCTAATTTTTCCTATTCGAGCAGCCTTACGAACTTGCTGGCCCCATCAGTGGCGCCTCTCTGATGTTACTTCCGGGCCCCGCCTCTAGGAAGTGACATCAGAGGGAAAAGCTGCCGATGCGGGCAGCAAGTTTGTGCTGTTGCTCTCACCTGGAAAATTAAATAGGTAAGGGGGGTGCTGCGCAACGGGAGTTTTGGGAAGGAGCAGGGGGGGGGGAGAAGAGGTTGGGGGAGGGGCGCCACTTACCGTCGCTAAGCCACTGCCCGAGGCACTCCACTGACAACATACTTCGAGCAAACTCTATCTACCACTACCCTTTATCTCCTTCCACTTAACCAGCTTAATCCAGTTTGTCACTTTAGGGCCCCAACCGAATGCCCTCAGTTTATTTATCAAATCGCCTCTGCGGCACTGGGTCAGAAGCTTTCCTAAAGTCCAAGGGCTCCTTTTACTAAGCTGCGGCAGAGGTTTCTACCGTGGGCCCGGAGCGCTAAATGCTCTGACGCCGCTCCGATGATCATAGCATTTCTATGAGCATCGGAGCAGCGTTGGCGCATTTAGCACTCCGGGCCATGGTAGAAGCCTCTGCCGCAGCTCAGTAAAATCCAGCGCAAGTCCTGAACGGCTGACTTTAAATTCTTCTTGGGAAGAGAATAATGTACACATTTTTCTTTGGAATAAATTAAATTACCGCCGATGTTGCATGTTAACAATATTATGAGCTGTCGCATCCACGACATGAAAATGCCAAGGCAAACCAATTTTTAGCGGCCTGCATAAATCTCTAATTGGCTGAAAAAAGTCAATAATAATAACCGCAGGACCGCGAAGTTCTATGCGGTTTACAATGATTAATAATGCTTTAAATTGAGTAGAACTAACAAGTTAAAAACTAGTGACTAACAGCTCTAGATATCAGTTATTGTGGGAAAGATTGTACAAATCAGCTGCCTTCAGGAGCTTCAGGAGCTGTACTTCAGGAGCTGATATGTTTTTAGGTGTCTCCTAAATTCTCCATAAGTATTAGCAAGCACATAATACTGCTTGATATGAGAAAAGATGTTGATGATGACTTTTAAATTTACATCCTCTAACCGGTGGAGAAACAAACTTCAAGTGTGAGCTTCTCTTATGTCTATTGGTTAAGAAAGAGAAAAAGTCAGTTATATATTTAGGGAGTAAACCGAATAGTACCTTAAAGCAAAAACATCCAAACTTAAAAAAAGGAGTCGCATGTTCGAACTTCTTCAACCCCAAAATCAGCCTGACCGCTGCATTTTGCACCAGTTGTAATCAATACACATTCTTCTGGGAGATTGCCAGATAGGCGATATTGCAATAGTCAAGTTGACTTAGTATAAGGCAGGGGTGTCCAATGTCGGTCCTCGAGGGCCGCAGTCCAGTCGGGTTTTCAGGATTTCCCCAATGAATATGCATTGAAAGCAGTGCATGCAAATAGATCTCATGCATATTCATTGGGGAAATCCTGAAAACCCGACTGGACTGCGGCCCTCGAGGACCGACATTGGACACCCCTGGTATAAGGGATTGTACCATAATTCTGAATGATGAAGCATCAAAATATGCTCTAATGGGCCGAAGCTTCCAGAAAGTAAAGAAACCCTTTCTAACCAAAGAGTCCACCTGGTCTTTCATGGTTGGGCCCTGGTCCAGTATTACACCCAAAACCTTCATAGTAGACTGAATAGGGTAACTAAGTTTGTTAATGCACAGCGATGTTTAAGTATCAAGTGGGTGAGATGAAGCTACAAAGAATTTAGTTTTTTCTGAGTTAAGCTTCAGTCTAAATGCAGTCATCCATTGTTCCATCAAATCGTAAAGTCATCTGCGTAGCTGAATAATTTTATCCCCAGTTGGGTCAATGATGACGTGTAAACGTGAAAAGCAATGGGGATAGTGGTGACCCCTGCGGAACGCCAGATGCATTACTCCAGGTATTAGAGAGATTGTAATTGAAACGTACTTGATAGGTGCAGGACATAAGGAAGCCTCGGAACCAGTCTAACACTGCTCCTCTGATACCAATTGCATCTAAGCATTGTAACAATTTCCCATGGTCCACTAAGTCAAAAGCAGAGCTCATAGCAAATTGTATAATCAGGGCATTAAGGCCCCCTACTAAACAAGAAACGTAAATTATCCAAGACGGTACATTAAATACACAATTATAAACACCTAAAACGACAACTCCTTTGTATAATTATCTTGCACAGGAAGCAAAGTAACCATGAGTTAAAATCAAAGAGCTGCTAATTTAATGAGGTTGTGATGAATCAAGACAGTGGGCGCATTTACAGGTATGAGATCACTTGTAAACACAAATACTCCTTGTTTAATTGGGTTGTGTAATAATAGTTGCATTGCATGTGATCTGCAGAGTAATTTTTGTGGAATGGCATATTTCTGCTGCTATTTCATTGGAGAAACCATATGATTATGGTCTTTGCTGAGAGCAGTTCTCCTTGGAAATTATAGGAGTGACTAAAGGGTTCACATGGCAAAGATAGAAGGACCGGAACATTATCCGTTAATTATATAATTAAAATGAACCAAGCATAATTAACCACAATGAAATTCAAGAATCTGCTCAGGTCATCTCGATGCAGTTACAGGGTATTTTCAGAACAACCCGGTACAACCTCTACAATCGCAGGACCCTCACATTCCAGGTCAGGTAAAAAGGCTGTTCCTGCCTTGCTTTATTCTAATGCTTGCTGGGGAGGAGGATTGGCGGCAAGGTTTCCCAAGGCAAGAATTCAAATTGATGGGTTGGGGGATGCAGGCAGGGCCACCATCAGGGCAGTACCACCAGTCCTGCATTCAGGGGCCCGGAGCTGACAGGGGGCCCGGGCTCCCCCAGGGTCCTAGGCCACAGTCTAGGGGGGGAGCAGTCCGCCCCAGGTGGATAGGAGAGAGCTGGACGGGGGACCCGCGGAATTCAAAACATCTTGAGCCGCGAGGCTCGTCTTCTGTTCCTGCCTGCCCTGCCGCTCACATATAGCCGATCTGAAGTGTTCCCCGATGTCAGCGCTGACGTTGGAGGGAGGGCTTAAGCAAAGCCTGCCCGTTGACGTCAGCGCTGAAGTCGGAGAATACTTCCGGTCGGCTATTTGTGCGCGGTAGGGCAGGCAGGAAACAGAAGACGAGCCTCGTGGCTCGAGATGTTTTGAATTCCGCGGGTCCCCGCAGGCAGGAAACAAAGTAATCCTTGAAGGCTTGACTGTGCAGGGAATTATTTTTGTAAAATCATGTTTTGTTATGTGACTGGCATTATTTAGACTTTAATTTCTATGAAAATGAAAATGATATAAATTATTTGCTTGTTTTTATGTGCGTGTGCTGAAGGAAAGTGGAGAGAGAGTGGGCTGAGGACGCTGAAGGGAAATGGGGAAGAGAGAATGGGGAGAAGACGCTGATTTATAAATAGACAATTGTACATAATATTGTTTCTTTTATATATTCATCCATAGCTGCATGTTAATGATGTGCTCATATGCACTTATTTATCATCATAACATATACATCATCATTAACATGCAGCTGTGGATGTGTAAGGACAGGCTGAGGAGGATGGATGGGAAGGAAGGAAGGTGAACATATCAACATATCGTACATTTTTAACATGCATGATGCAGCTATAGGCAAGCAGAGGAGGATGGGATCATACAGATGTGTATGTTCAGATATGCGCTCAGATGTTTAGTGTTTTCTGATATATTTATTAAGCTTACAGTATTTATAAAAACACATTTAATACTTCTTACAAAAAATATTGTGCAATTGTGATCTACTTCTGGCCTACAAAGGTCAAAAGAAATCCTTAACTGAGATTTTACATTCAAAAGTGAATTATAGCTACTAGCACTATTATTTATTAGTTATTTATTATGCAGATGTTTGTTAGTTTGTTATTAGTTCAGTATTAGACATATGTTAGTTTAGAATAGATAGGTATAGATTAGTTTAGTTTAGGTTAGGTTAGGGCCCTGCTGAAAGAGTCTACCTTGACGTGGTTGCCGGCTTACAAATCTTTTGGTCAAAGAGTGCGGCGACAGAGAAAAGTATGTGTGTATTCAGCCCATGGAAGAAGGGGGGAGGTCGGGGGGGGGAAGGGGTGCGTGGGGGGCCCAATAGGATTGCTCAGTAAGGGGCCCAGAAATTTCTGATGGCGGCCCTGGATGCAGGTGCTAAGGGTACTGGGAAGGGATATAAAAGCCGTCCCCTCTGAGGATCAGGATCTTTTTCTGCTCCTCGGAAGCAGCTTTTGCATCCCACCCATCCTTTCTTGGAGGGTTGTGGTTGGACCGGTTGAGATTCTGTGGTGGCGGTGATCCTGAGTAGAGAATGACACGGGGACAAATTTATCCCCATCCCCACAGGAACTCAATTTCTCCATCCCATCTGCATGAATTTTGTCGCTATTCCTGCCCTATTCTTATAAGATCTACATTAACCGCACAAGCCTTGAACACTTAGGATTTTAAAGTGTTTGAGGCTTGTGCAGATGAGGATGGAGCTTGCAGGAATGGGGCAGGGACAGGAAAAGAACTTACAGGGATGGGACTGGAAAATCAATTTCCGTGAAGATGGGGAAAGATTTGTTCCCGGGTACTGGGCTCATCCAGTAACAAGCAGTTAACTGGCAGGAAGCTCTGCGAGTGAGTTGCATTGAGACGGGCGACCCTGGGAAATGGGGCAAGGAAGTACATGCCACCCCAAAGACAACACAGAGTCAGGGGGCTATAAGCTGTACATGGTGCATTTTTGTAGCTCAGGAATTGTTATGAATGGTTATTGTTTGCACATGTTTGTGGTTGCCAATAAACAGAGCTGCGGCTAATTTTCCCAAAGAGTGTTCATGTTTGATTATATTATGTTCATTGCAAGGGGTGAAAATGTTATCACAATTTGGGGTAGGGTGGAGGGGGAAGTTGGAAGGCTAATGGGTGGGGGTAAAAACATGGAGTGGAGTAGGTGGGGGTAGGGGGTCAACCGGGCCTTTCCAGATCCCGCTGTTCATACTGTTACACTGTTGTATTGGGAAAACATTGGAATCATGAAATCTAAGAATGTTGAGAATGAAGAGGTTGTGATCAGGGCCAGCTATAGTCTAGCATCTCTTCTTCGCATCTCTGTCCCCTCCCACCCAATAGTCCAGCATTTCCCCTTCCCTACCCTCCTCTTTATATATCCAGCATTTCTCTCCTTCTGTTCCCCCTGCCATCATTGCTGCCGCCATCACAGGTCTAGGATGATTCAAAGTGGCCAGTTCATCGAGGCCATTTCAGCGTTATGAACTGGCTGCAATGAATCCAAGTCAGCGTTTGGGGTGGTGAAGCCCCCCCCCCCTTAGACCACCAAGTGTCGCAACAGGCCACAGGATGAGGCCAGGAAGCAGGCAGTGGTGGCTGGCAGAGAGCCCAGGCCCTGCGGGGGGGGGGGGGGGGGGGGGAGAGGCTGTCACCACGGCTACTGCATCATATCTGCCCAGGTACCGGGGAGGGGGCTGGGGCATCTTTTCAGCTACTTGTCATCGTACTGCCTGAAACCCAGCCCCCCTGAAATGTCCTGCAATGAAGCGGCCACGATGAATTGTCCCATTCCGTGCTGGCCACTACCCTACTCATACCTAAACTAGAACGGAGGCTACGTAGACCAGCAAGGAAGCCGTGACTTAAGATCTTTGAGCATTTGTACAATGTGCATTCAAGGGCTGCTATATGTCACTCATTCTGAAGTAGCTGCAGGGAGAAGGGATGTGGCAGGCTGTGAGCCTGTGCAAAGGGCCACCAAATCCCACCCCCTGCTATGCCAGCCGTACCACTGCTGCACTGCTCTCTCTGAAGCCTGTTGCCCTAGGCAGATAGCTAGTCCACCTAGTGGCAGGGCCATCCTGATTCTAATTCTGAACCGTTCCCATTGCAGCTGATAAAAATGCTCGATGCAAGAAAACCATGAGAAAAGAACAGCATAATGGAAGTTTCAGTACCAACGACTAGGTAAGTTGCACCTTTACTCTCTCGAGGAACGCAGAGAGAGGGGTGACATGATAGAGACGTTCAAATACGTTACTGGCCACATTGAGGTGGAAGAAGATATCTTCTTCCTTACAGGCCCTACGGCGATAAGGGGGCATCCGCTGAAAATCAGGGGTGGGAGATTCCATGGTGACACTACGAAGTACTTCTTCACCGAAAGAGTGGTTGACCGATGGAATAATCTTCCACTTCAGGTAGTTGAGGCCAGTAACGTGGCTGATTTTAAGATCAAATGGGATCAACACGTGGGCTCACTTCAAAGAGGAACTTAGAGGGGAGGGTTATTTGAGTGGGCAGGCTTGTTGGGCCGTAGGCCCTTTTCTGCCGTCATATTCTATGTTTCTAAGTGACTGAACTCGTTTGAAATATTGTGTGCAATTCTGGAGACCGTACCGTCAAGTCGGTCCAGAGGAAGGCTGCTAAAATGGTGCATGGTCTTTGTCATAAGGCATATGGGGATAGACTTAAAGATCTCAATATGTCTGTATATTGCAAACTGGGCGCCATGGTGAGATTCCAGGGGTGCCGCGAGGTGCTGGTGAGGAGGAGAGATGCTGGAACCTGCTGGCTGCTTACAGGACGTGCCTCTTACGGCGAGAGGCGGCAGTCAGCCGGCGCTGGCACCTCTCCTTCACACCTCTCCTCCTCCAGCACCCTCCCCCTCCCCCACTGGCATAGTAATTGTAGGCTCAGGGCTCCGTCTGGAGGGCCTCCGTGCATGTGCGGACATCGACGGGATGACATCACACATGCACATGACGTCATCGCATTGACATCCACGCACTTCTGGATGCCCTCCAGCTGTGGCCCCAAGTTGTGCCATGGTTTTAAAAAGTTTGCTGGACAGTGCAATATATATACTTGGAGGAAAGGTGGGAGAGGGGAGATATGATTGAGACGTTTAAATACCTATGTGGTGTAAATGCGCAAGAGTCGAGTCTCTTTTGTTTGAAAGGAAACTCTGCAATGAGAGGGCATAGGATGACATTAAGTGGTGATAGGCTCCGGAGTAATCTAAGGAAATACTTATTTACAGAAAGGGTGGTAGATGTGTGGAACAGTCTCCCGGAAGAAGTGGTGGAGACAGAGACTGTGTCTGAATTCAAGAGGGCCTGGGATAGGCACGTGGGATCTCTCGGAAAGAGAAAGAGATAATGGTTGCTGCAAATGGGCAGCTCTATGACCTTACAATGCAGGTGTAAAGAACCTTAGCCTATAGGAAGAGGAGATGCAAATGTTAAGAGCCTTAGCCAATAGGAAGAAGAGGGGTGACAGGTCAAAAGCGCGCACCGACAACCCAGCGCAGACAACTGAGCACAAGGTGGAAGCGCGCCGAAGAAAAACAGTATTTTAAAGGGCTCCGTCGGGGGGTGCTGGTGGGGAAGCCCCCCCACTTTACTTAATAGAGATCGCGCTGGCGTTGTGGGGGGTTGTAACCCCCACATTATACTGAAAACTTCACTTTTTCCCAAAAAAGAGGGAAAAAGTTAAGTTTCTAATAAATGAGGGGGGTTACAACCCCCCAACCCCCCCCCCCCAGCGCCGGCGCGATCTCTATTAAGTAAAGTGGAGGGGTTCCCCACCAACACCCCCCATCGGAGCCCTTTAAAATACTGTTTTTCTTCGGCGCGCTTCCACCTTGCGCTCAGTTGTCTGTGCTGGGTTGTCGTCACGCGCTTTTGTCTATGAACCAGAAGAGGAGATGGATGCTGTGGATGGGCCATTTGGCCTTTATCTGCCATCATGTTTCTATTTTGTAGGTCCTGTGGAGTCAGAGGAGATCCTTAAGTACCAAGTAAGGCAGTCAGAGAGCAGGAAAATGGAAACAAAAATATTCAGTATCATTTCCAGTGGTGCTTGGCACCACAGGTCTAATTAAAAACTATTTCAAGCACAGCTTGATAAAATGCCCATACATATTACCGTATTTTCACCCATATACCGCGCACCCGTGTAAAACGCGCACACAGGTATAGTGCGCGGGGAACACAAATTCATGTAAAAAAATTTAATATAGCGCACACACGCGTATACCGCGCATGCTAAAACCTCCTCCTGCCTACTCCGAACCGGCATCCTCCCCCTCACTCACGTCACCCCCCCCTCCCCCGCGATCCTACATCCCCCCAGCACCGCAAAACATCTCTTACCCGATTGGGCACCGGCACCAGCACCAATGCACAGGATGTGCCAGTGCCCGAAGATCCTCCCTCGTTGGGTTGGGCTGGGCTGGGCTGGGCGGTGCGGTGCGAGAGAGATCCTCCTTCTTCCTGCGCCGGGCTGGACTAAGCTTTGAGCATTTGCGCATGCTCAAAGCCTTCTGGTCTCGCTAATCTCAGAGAGAGCGAGATCAGCAGGTTTTGAGCATGCGCAAATGCTAAAAGCCTAGTCCAGCCCGGCGCAGGAAGAAGGAGGATCTCTCTCGCACCGCACCGCCCAGCCCAGCCCAGCCCAACCCAACAAGGGAGGATCTTCGGGCACTGGCACATCCTGTGCATTGGCGCTGGTGCCGGTGCCGGTGCCCAATCGGGTAAGAGATGTTTTGCGGTGCTGGGGGGGATGTAGGATCGCAGGGGAGGGGGGGTGACGCGAGCGGGGGGGAGGATGCCGGTTTGAGGGGGGATGCCGGATCAGATTGAAAAAAATAAGTTGTAAAAAGCGCTCACACGTATAATGCGCACGGTTATGCACGGTTTGTAAAAATCGTGTATAACGCGCGCATTATATGCGTGAAAATACGGTACATGAAGGAAGCTCTCTTTGGCACAATGCAAGTAGCAGGGTGAGCTTTACCAGTACATTTCAGAGCTTGAGATCAAACTGCAAGACGGGTGGCTGAGGATTGTGCACAAGTGACATGGAGACGTTGCCTCCTCTCCTAAGAGTTAGGGCCCTTGATTACCTGCCCTGTGCAAGCAAAAGGCTGGTCCTAGTGATTTAGCAAGTACTGTATATGAGGTCAAAGGTGTACATATCGGAGGTCTTCTAGTCTAGTGTTTCCCAAGTCTGTCCTGGAGTTCCCCCTTGCCAGTCAGGTTTTCAGGATATTCACAATGAATAACGCATACGATCTATTTGCATACTTTGCCTCCACTGTATGCAAATCGCTTTCATGCATATAAGAACATAAGAAACGCCCTCACCGGATCAGACCGAGGTCCGTCTAGTCCGGCGATCCGCACACGCGGCGGCCCATTTAGGTACTCCTTTTTGGAGACCCGGATTTACCGTATCCCTCAATATGATATGCAAGAAGGTGTGCATCCAACTTGCGCTTGAATCCCAGTACCGTAGTCTCCGCCACAACCTCCTCCGGGAGCGCGTTCCAAGCACCCACCACTCGCTGTGTGAAACAGAATTTCCTGACATTTGTCCTAAACCTGCTGCCACTCAGTTTCAGTCTATGTCCTCTTGTCCTCGTCACATCAGAATATTTCAGTAATGCTTCTTTTTGGTCTATTTTATCAAATCCTTTTAATATTTTAAAAGTCTCTATCAAATCCCCTCTTAGTCTTCTCTTCTCAAGGGTAAGCAGCCCCAGCTTCCTGAGTCAATCCTTGTAGGTCAAATTTTCCATTCCTTTGATAAGTTTCGTGGCTCGCCTCTGCACTTTTTCCAGCAGAGTTATATCTTTTTTAAGGTATGGAGACCAGTGTTGGACACAGTATTCTAAGTGCAGTCGGACCATTGTTCTATAAAGTGGCATTATGACCTCTTCCGTTCTACTCGTAATCCCCTTCTTAATTATGCCCAACATCCTGTTCGCTTTCTTCGCCGCTGCCGCACATTGTGCCGATGGTTTTAGGGTACTTATTGTGGATATCCGGAAAACCTGAATTTCAAAGGGGTACTTCAGGACCGACTTGGGAAACACTTCCCTAGTCTAGTTGACTTTTTTAAACAGCAGATTCTAGTCATGAAGGAATTCTCTGATCCTCCTTAAGTGAACTCTGAGGCATCGTTCCACCTTTACTGAATCCATCTCTCTTTCTCATAGTGGGCGGGGACAGCAAATAGGAATTAAAAACTCTTTACTGCTCCCTTGATTCTCACAATACGGAAAGAAGAGCGCACAGCATCCTCTCTGAACTAGGAGAATGTCTGGGACGCAGCAAGAAAGCACGGAGCTGGAGAGACAGGCGGTCAAAAAGGGAGTGGTAGAGGAACAGAGAAGTAAAAAGGAAGAGGCATGTAAAAAGGGAGAGGAACAGATCGGTAAAAAGAGAAAGGGAGAGGAACAGAGGAGTAAAAAGGGAGAAGATCAGGTATCTAAGAAAGGAGAGGAACAGAAAAGTAAAAAGGGAGAAGATCAAGTGTCTAAAAGGGGAGAGGAACAGAGGAGTAAAAAGGGAGAAGATCAGGTATCTAAGAAAGGAGAGGAACAGAAAAGTAAAAAGGGAGAAGATCAAGTGTCTAAAAGGGGAGAGGAACAGAGGAGTAAAAAGGGAGAAGATCAGGTATCTAAGAAAGGAGAGGAACAGAAAAGTAAAAAGGGAGAAGATCAAGTGTCTAAAAAGGGAGAGGAACAGAGAAGCAAAAAAGGAGAAGATCAAGTGTCTAAAAAGGGAGAGGAACAGAAAAGTAAAAAGGAAGAAAATCAAGTGTCTAAAAAGGGAGAGGAACAGATCGGTAAAAAGAGAAAGGAAGAGGTATGTAAGAAGGGAGAGGAACAAGTGTCTAAAAAGGGAGAGGAACAAGTGTCTAAAAAGGGAGAGGAACAGAGAAGCAAAAAGGGAGAAAATCAAGTGTCTAAAAAGGGAGAGGAACAGAGGAGTAGAAAGGGAGAAGATCAGGAAGAGCCGAAAGCTGTTTGTTCCATCGACTGGAAAGCGAAGTGTGAGGCGGAGTGGAAACTGACCGACAAAGGCATCAGCACCCCTGACTCTCTGGACTGGCAGTGTGTTTACCGGAAGAAACCTTTCGGCAGAAACCTCCTGAAGTCGCCGAATCCGGAAGGTAAAGTGACTCTCGAGTTTGTTTCTTCCCTCCTCCTGAGCATCCGCAGTTTGCCCACGGGAGCTCTGCGGTTTCCTCCCCAGCACCAGCTGCCTCTCTCCTCCGATCCTACTTAACCCATAGACAGTAGACTGTAGTAGCACAGTGACCCCAAATGGACTGAGGCGGCATGAAAGTAAAGCCCACTCCCCCCGAGTAACAAATTTGTGTCTTGGGTTGGAAGGAGACAGCTTTTGCTTCGGTTGCAATTGTTCATGTTTCTTTTCAGGTCTGCACTGACTGGTGTTTTTGTTTTCTTTCTGTGAAGGGTTGTCTACAAGCCAGCCGGCCCCTCAGCCTCCAGAAGATGTCCCACCTCCGATGCAGCCTCTGGAAGAGATCGGTAAGATACAGCTTTGGGATCGGCTGCCCTGGAGACATTAATCCTTAAGACTATTACCAGCCCTTTTGTGCTAGCCTGTAACAACCAGTCGGCAGCTGCAGGCAGGGTCCCCACCCAACGCTTCTTAGTCAGTGGTTACAGAAATGAATCCTGCCTTGAAATCTGTGTAGGGCTAACCCAAGATTCTCCTAGGACAGGGGTGTCAAAGCCCCTCCTTTAGGGCCGAAATCCAGTCGGGTTTTCAGGATTTCCCCAATGAATATGCATGAGATCTATTTGCATGCACTGCTTTCATTGTATGCTAATAGATCTCATGCATATTCATTGGGGAAATCCTGAAAACCCGACTGGATTGCGTCTCTCGAGAAGAGACTTTGACACCCCTGTCCTAGGACAAGCAGGATGAGTCAGCCACATATGTGGCTGACTATCCTGCTGTCCACGGAGAACCTACATTATAGGTAAGTAACTACACTGTATCTGACTCTGGGCCTAGAGCAGGGGTGTCAAAAAGTCCCTCCTTGAGGGCCGCAATCCAGTCGGGTTTTCAGGATTTCCCCAATGAATATGCACAAGATCTATGTGCATGCTCTGCTTTCAATGCATATTCATTGGGGAAATCCTGAAAACCCGACTGGATTGCGGCCCTCAAGGAGGGACTTTGAGATCCCTGGCCTAGAGTAACCTTCAACCATGTGTCTTCCCCCACTCTCTAGGGTCCAACACTTCTCTCACTATCCCCCTTCCCCACCACCACCACCACGGTGTCCTGCATTTCTCTCTTTCCACCCTCTCCTCTTCCCCGCCCCCTGAAGCATTCAGCCTATCAAATCCTTGTCCCCGTCCTGTCCAGCATCTCTCTCTTTCCTTCTTCTCTTCTTCCTGGTGGTGCTCAGCATCTGTTGCCTCCCCCCCCCCAGATGTTCAACAGCTTCCCCTCCTTACCAGCGCCACAGTAGCTTGGACCTAGCAGAGTCTACAGAAGACTTGTATGGCTGACACATGGACTTGCGTATCTGTACATGTTCAAGGCCCACTGGTTCTTGCCCTTTCCAAAACAGGACATTTGGAGAGGATGGGGACCCCAATAAACCTTGAGCAAAGTAAATGCTGAAGGCCCCATGAGTTATCCATAGACATGGTGAGTGCTGCCCACTCCAAACTGTGCCACTCTAGGCGGACACTTAGTTTACCTAGTGGTTGAGCTGGTTCTGAATTTGTGCACCACTCTCTCATTAGCTAAGAATTGAAATGTCCTGGTTCATAGTAGAGAATGACACGGGGACATAGTTTTCCCCGTACCCGCAAGAACTCAATTTCCCTGTCTCGTCCCCACAAGTTTTGTCGCTGTCCCTATCCCTGCCCCATTCCTGTAAGCTCTGACTTAACCACATAAGCCTTGAGCACTTATGATTTTAAAGTGTTTGAGGCTTGTGCAGATGAGGATGGAGCTTAGGCATTGGTGGAATGAGGCATTATGACATCACAATCTGAGCTCTAGAATGTTGCTGCTTATGATTTTAAAGTGTTAGAGCTTTGTGCAGAGGAGGATGGAGCTTAGGCATTGGTGGAATGAGGATTATGACATCACAATCTGAGCTCTAGAATGTTGCTACTTAGGATTTTAAAGTGTTTGAGGTTTGTGCAGGGCAGAGACAGGAAAAGAACTTCCCAGGATGGGATGGGAAAATGAGTTCCTGCTGGGACGGGGAAAAATTTGTCCCTGTGTCATTCTCTAGTTCAGTGTTTTTCAACCTTTTTACACCTATGGACCGGCAGAAATAAAAGAATTATTCTGTGGACCGGCATCGGTCAGTGGACAGGCGGTTGAAGAACACGGGGCTAAGACGTAGGCCAGACCCCGCCCATCTCTACCCAATCTCCACCCCAGACCCCGCCCCCATAATAGTACTAATTGCACCTTGCCTCATCTGGAAGCCTTCCCTCTGTCGTTGCAACGTCAGAGAGAAGGCTACCGGTTCAGGCGCAGGATGCCCAAAGGAGCCACTGCCCGTAGCTTTGTGCACTGAATCAGTTAGGAAGAGGGAGCAGGCTCGAAGATAACGCTGCGTCAATCGCACCGTGGACCGGCGGTTGAAGAACACTGTTATAGGCCTGATGCACGTGGTGGCCCTGTGGACCGGCACTGGTCCATGGACCGGTGGTTGAAGAACACTGCTCTAGTTCATAGGTCTGATGTACTGTGGTAGATGACCATCTTCCAGGGTCTAATTTCAGAGGGACCAACCTGGAATGCAGCTTACCACTTCTTTTTGGAGCCGATTCCCTCCTCTTGGTTGATTTTTACTTTGGTTTTGGCTTTGATGGAATCCCTTCTGGTCTTTCTGGTTTATGCATTATTTTTGATGCTCCTTAAAATGTCTTTTTATACTTTTGCTGCAAACTGCTCTGTTGCCTTCTGTGTTACAGTATATTAAGTATACTGGATTGTTTTGTTTGGAATGGTGTCAGAATCTCGATTGTCCCGGTTGAGGAATTTGGAGGTCATTCCAGACACTATATTGCCTGTGCAATATCACATCCAACCTTTTATTAGAACGGTATCTGTGAAACTTCTAACTGTATGAAGATTGAAAGGTTTGTTAAGCCCTACGAATTTTTGGACAATAGTGCAGAGTATGGTTTGTCCGCACTTGGACTATTGTAGGGGTCTGTTTTTGGGTGTGTCTAAGAATTGACTGAAAGCGCTACAGGTGGCACGGAATTTGGTGGCTCGGGTTTTATTGGGCTATAGTCAATAGGAGCATATTGCTCCGGCTTTGAAGCATTTGCGTTGGCTACCGGGTTCTTTTATATGCAGTTTAAGGTCCTGTATCTTGTCTTCAAGGCTATGAAGGGGTGAAGGGGTCTCTGTCTGTCGTTTTGGCTTCTACTGTGAATGCTTATCAGCCACCGAAGTCTTTGCGTTCTGGTGATCAAAGGCTGTTGATGGTCCCTTCTAAATTGTCAGCGAGTTTGGAGCAGTATTGTAAGTCTATTTTTTCTGCAATGGGTCTGCAAGTATGGAATGTGTTGCCACAGAAGTTGAGAGATATTCAGAATGGGAGTTTGTTTAGGAAAGAACTAAGACTGCTTTTTTTTCGTCAGGCCTTTGCCGAATGTTGAGTACTTATGTGCCATTGGGGCCTAGTGGGTATTGTTGCTGTTTTTTGTTAATAGATTTGTGATGTTTGTTTGAATTTTGTCTATAGAAATCTCACAAAACCCGAAAATAACTGGGAGGTAAAGAAATCACAAGAAAAGCAAAAACCTCCCAGACCCCAAGGAATAAAACCAGATAAGGGGGAGAGACAAGATCAGGAATGGTCAAACTACACAACACAATCTGTAAGTAATTTTTATATATATACACGGGAGAGCCCTCAGTCACACAGCCACCCACTGGAAACTCCCAGCGGTACAGGCTGTCACTTGGCTTACACCCAGAAGAGTGTTAACTGTGAAACATCCCCGGGCTCTACTCCGTGTTTTTGGTGATAAAGTGCACCCAACAGTGCTAAGTGTGAAAAAAGATATAAATAAATCAAAAAAACACACTCTACCATTCACTGCAATTGTCTCTACCCCTTATCCAGGGGGCCAAAATATCAAACGTCCATATCCAGCAAAGCAAAAAATACCAACAGGAAGTTCTTAGCTTCTCCGTGGAAACAAACAGCCAGCAGATGTCTGAATTAGTCCGACGGGACTCCGTTTCGGGGGTGCATACCCCCTTCTTTAGGAACAGCTGAACTACGCTGTGACCCTCCAAATCATCCGGCACAGCTTGGATTGACAAAGCGGGAAATGGCCAAGTGTAAGCCAAGTGACAGCCTGTACCGCTGGGAGTTTCCAGTGGGTGGCTGTGTGACTGAGGGCTCTCCCGTGTATATATAAAAATTACTTACAGATTGTGTTGTGTAGTTTGACCATTCCTGATCTTGTCTCTCCCCCTTATCTGGTTTTATTCCTTGGGGTCTGGGAGGTTTTTGCTTTTCTTGTTTGAATTTTGTAACATCTTTCTTCTCTCATATATTCATGCTTCTCCAATTTACTATGTAACATCCTTCATCCTTCTTCTTGCATTTTGTAATTCGCTGATTGTCCAGCCTTCTTTCTATGTGAACCGCCTAGAAGTCAGTTTGACTATGGCGGTATAGAAAAATAAAGTTATTATTATTATTTTAATTGTGAATGTTTGATATGTGAACCGTGTAGACCAGGGGTAGGCAATTCCGATCCTCGAGAGCCACAGGACGGTCAGGTTTTCAGGATATCCACAATTAATATGCATGAGATGCCTACTTGATATGTAAATCTATCTCATGCATATTTATTGCAAATTTCCTGAAAACCTGACCTGCCTGTGGCTCTCGAGGACCAGAATTGCTGACCCCTGGTCTGGACCTTTATGATAATGCAGTATATACGTTTTCCTTAAATATATAAATAAATTGAGTAAAGGTAAACAGGCTTGTCTTGTTTCAGCTCCCTTCGAGGCAAGGAAGACAAGGAAGGGAGGGGGGTGAACCTGAACAGAGCAGAGAATAATCATTCTACCTCCTAATCCAGCTCCTGCCCAACTGCCCCCTCCCTGGGTTCCACAGTTCCATTTCTTTTTAGTCGACAAATTGATTCTCCCTGATCCTCCCATGAAGATTATATAGGGAGTAGAGAATGACACGGGGACATATTTTTCCCCGTCCCCGAAGAACTCATTTTCCCGTCCTATCCCTACAAGTTCTTTTCCTGTCCCCACCCCATTCCTGCATGCTCCGTCCTCCTCTGCACAAACCTCAAACACTTTAAAATCCTAAGTAGCAACATTCTAGAGCTCAGACTGTGATGTCATAATGCCTCATTCCACCAATGCCTAAGCTCCGTCCTCATCTGCACAAGCCTCAAACACTTTCAAATCATAAGTAGCAACATTCTAGAGCTCAGATTGTAAGAACATAAGAATTGCTGCTGCTAGGTCAGACCAGTGGTCCATCATGCCCAGCAGTCCGCTCATGCGGCGCCCCTAAGAAACTAGCCTTACCTGCGTACGTTCTGGTTCAGCAGGAACTAGTCTAACTTTGTCTTGAATCCCTGGAGGGTGTTTTCCCCTATAACAGCCTCCGGAAGAGCGTTCCAGAAGAACTTCCTTACGTTTGTACGGAATCTATCCCTTTTTAACTTTAGAGAGTGCCCTCTCGTTCTCCCTACCTTGGAGAGGGTGAACAACCTGTCTTTATCTACTAAATCTATTCCCTTCATTATCTTGAATGTTTCGATCATGTCCCCTCTCAGTCTCCTCTTTTCAAGGGAGAAGAGGCCCAGTTTCTCTAATCTCTCACTGTACGGTTACTCCTCCAGCCCCTTAACCATTTTAGTCACTCTTCTCTGAACCCTTTCGAGTAGTACCGTATCCTTCTTCATGTACGGCGACTCATGTTGGACACAGTATTCCAGGTGAGGGCGTACCATGGCCTCTTTCCACCAGTGCCTAAGCTCCGTCCGCATCTGCACAAGCCTCAAACACTTTAAACTCATAAGTGTTCGAGGCTTGTGCGGTTAAGGCAGAGCTTACAGTAACGGGGCAGGGACAGGTACAGCGACAAAACTCACAGGGACAGGATGGGGAAATTGAGTTCCTGTGTGGACGGTGACAAAGTTGTCTTCATATCATTCTCTAATAGGAAGTGCATTCCTGGGTTCCTCAGGGGAAGGTACTAGCAGTTCTGGACAGCTTCTGGTGCTGAAGACACAGGGCAAGTTAAAGATCCAAATCCTGCAGGGTCTCTGTGCCTAGTCCCATTGTAATATAGTAAAAGGTGCCAGTTAAAGATCAAAACAGTCCACCCAATCTGCCCATTTCAGACTTATTCTGTTTGAGTAGATCCCCTATAAGAGGGGACAGATTCAGCACCAATGCTAGGAAGTTCTTCTTCACCCAAAGAGTGGTGGACACCTGGAATGCGCTTCCAGAGGGCGTGATAGGACAGAGTACGATGTTGGGGTTCAAGAAGAGATTGGATGATTTCCTGAAGGAAAAGGCGATAGAAGGGTATAGATAGAGCAGTGTTCTTCAACCACCGGTCCATGGACCAGTGCCGATCCACAGAAATTTCCTGCCGGTCCATAGGGCCAGCACGTGCATCAGGCCCAAAACAGTGTTCTTCAACCGCCGGTCCACGGTGCGATCGATGTGGCGTTATCTTCAAGCCAGCTCCCTCTTCCTAACTGATTCAGTGCACAAAGCCACGGGCAGTGGCTCCTACAGGCATCCTGCGCCTGAACCGGAAGCCTTCTCTCTGACGTTGCAACGTCAAAGGGAAGGCTTCCAGATGAAGCACGGGACGTGCAAGGTGCAATTAGTACTATTATGGGGGCGGGGTCTAGGGTGGAGATTGGGTAGAGATGGGCGGAGTCTGGCCCACGACTTAGCCCCGTGTTCTTCAACCGCCGGTCCACGGACCGATGCCGGTCCACAGAATAATTCTTTTATTTCTACCGGTCCATAGGTGTAAAAAGGTTGAAAAACACTGAGATAGAGGACTACTATACAGGTCCTGGACCTGATGGGCCGCCGCGTGAGCGGACTGCTGGGCACGATGGACCTCTGGTCTGACCCAGCAGAGGCACTGCTTATGTTCTTATAAATTGTATGACATCGCAGTCCATATCCCTCGTTCTTTTAGTTCTGCTACAGCCATGTTGTGCCCTGATCTAATCTAATCTTCTATTTGTGCGTCGCTCATACTTATACAGGCTCAAGGTGACTGTAAAGAGAGGTACGAGGGGAGAGAAAGAGGAGGGAGAGAGGGGAGGTGGATAGGTAAGAGGGAGAGGAAGGGGAGAGAAAAAGAGGGGAGAGAGGAGGAAGGGAAAGGGAGAGAAGAGAGGGATCTGACACCCTGCTTTAAGTTTGAGATTGCTTAAAAGTGACTGTAAATTTGCTATGTAGTCAGTGTGGCTAGCAGTCATTGCTTTCTGCCATCTGCACGGGCCTAATCACTGCCTACTCCTCTTGCATGAGCTGTCGTTGAAAAGCGCTGTAGGGTAGCAGGAACAGTCTAGGCATGTCTAAGTGATACAGCAGGCGGTACATTGGTCTTCAAATTTCAGACAGCAGATAAAGGATTGGAAAGGGAAAATTTATACACTATTTTAATGGCGGTAGAACTGTCATGGCAAAGTAGGCTAAGGTTGTCATTTGTGACGACATGGGAATGACAATGACCTGTGCCATGTCGTCGCATATCATTAATAAATGAAAATGAGCGGAGGAAGACGCCACAATTTGAAAGAGAGTGCACTCTTTTCCTGATAGCGAGCTCGATCGAACCTTAGCGCGGGGGTGAATCACTGCGCGTGCCTGCATAGTGCGTGCTTGGGCATACTGTCGGAAAAAAGATGCGTCTTCTTTGCAACTAGTGCACGCTGCGTCGAAAGAGTGCACGCAACCATTTCTCTCCTGTGGTGACAGAGCGCCATATTTTATATATGACACCCCCGAAAAATTGGCAGCAACTAGAATGGCGCTTAGCATGATTCTATAAAAGATACGCGCACTTTATAGAATCGCACTAAGCGCCAGTGCGTGCCATATCTTTTAGGCGAACCCATTTAGGCCAAGGAAAACCAGGCCTATATACCTGCGCCTAACTTGTATGTGCAACGGGTGCATTCCATAACAGCGCACATAAATTTTAGGTACGCCCACGATCCACCCATGCTCTACCCCAGGCCACGCTCCCTTTTCAGATTTTCACACTAGAACCGATGCACAACCCTTTACAGAATGCGCCTACCAAGTTGTGCGTGTAACTTCATAATTGATGCTAATTGGCACTGATTAGGGGTGTTAATTGCCAATTATTGATGCCAATTAGGCTTCAATTAATTGTACGTGCACAACTTAAGGCGCCTTACAGAATTTGGGGGAGAAAGGCTAAATGAAAATGAATAATACTATGGGTTAGATTCACTAACCTTCCGATTCGTGGGCGTTTGGACGCAGGCCAACCGATTCACCAACCATCTTCATGCAAATGGGGGCAATCGGAGGCACGCCCCCATCCGACAACACGGATCGCTGGGTAGCGATCCCGACGTATGCGCGGACCATCTACTTTGCCTGTAGATGGTCTGCGCATGTGTTTGCTGTCCGTTTTTTCTTTTTGTTTTCCTTTTTTTTACTCGCCCCGACGTGTCCCTTTCTGCCTTCCTTCCCGCCTCCAGTGCTGTTACTATTTTACTTTTTTTTTCTACGCAAGCCCAAGGTTTTAACCCGCTTTAAACCCACGGGTTAAAACCACGGGCTTGCACTGTGGGGAAGGGCAGGAGAGTTGGGGCAGAGAACAGGGCGGCAGAAAGCAGGGCAGTCGGAAAGGACCTGAGCGACTGGTCCTCAGCAGTCGCTTATATTTGATCGGTCAGCCCAGTCGGTGTCCCTCATTTGCATGCACGGATCGGAAACGGATCGGCACAGAGGTTAGTGAATCGGGTCAGAGGAAAATCATGTCGCAAAGGGGGCGCAAACCGATCGATCGGTACACGATTGGTTTGCTTAGTGAATCTAGTCCAATGGTTCCCAAACCTGCCTGGGGGACCCCCAGCCAGTCAGGTTTTCAAGATATCCCTAATGAATATGCATGAGAGAGATTTGCATATAATGGAAGTGACAGGTATGCAAATCTCTCTCATGCATATTCATTAGGGATATCTTGAAAACCTGACTGGCTGGGGGTCACCCCAGGACAGGTTTGGGAACCACTGATCTAGCCCTATATTCCTGGAAATGATATAAAAAAACGATTTCTGGCTTTTCAACAGGGTGGGATGTTTACATCAACTGGCATAATAAGGGGGGAGGGGTGCGGCTGTCTGCCCAGGGCCCAGTCTTTCCAACCCCCCAACCCCCGCAATGCGCATGCGCCCCTTCCCTTCTCTCCCCTCATACCTCTTTAATTTTTCCTATGTGAGCAGCGTTATGAACTTGCTGCCCCGCATTGGTGTTGCCTCTCTCTGACATCACTTCCGGGCCCTGCGCCTAGAAAGTGACATCAGAGGGATAGCTGACACGACGCGGGCAGCAAGTTCATGATGTTTCTCTCACCTGAAAAATTAAAAAGGTGCGGGAGAAGGGAAGGCACGGGGGGTTGGAAAGGAGCGGGGGCGGAGAAGAAGGCAGGGGTGTCACCGCCCCGGGCTCCACTTACCCTCGCTACGCCACTATTTACATCATTTCTGAAACTCCATATAGCTTAAGAATAGCCTTATTGGTTAGACCAATGGTCCATCAAGCCCAGTAGCCTGTTCTCATTGTGGCTAATCCAGGTCCCTAGTACCTGGGCAAAACCCAAGGAGTAGCAACATTCCATTCAGAATCCTAAAGAATAGCAAAATTCCGGAATCTGAAGTAGTAACAACATTCCATGCTACCGATCCAGAGCAAGCAGTGAATTCTCCCATGTCTGTCTCAAAAACAGACTATGGACTTTTCCTCCAGCTTGTGGCCTTTCTGAGGAAATGATTGGTCCGATTTCCATTCAGCCTTCATAAAATGCCACCCACCTCTCTAAGAAAACCAAACAAGTAATGGGGGCAACCAAACCAACAAAGCAGGAAACAAGGAAACAATAAGCGGGGATTTTGTTAGGTTCAGCTCAGGTCCAAACAGTGTGATACCAAAATTCGTAAGCGGACCCAACGTGGTCCATGTTTCATCACAACTGCCTTCCTCACGGGTCCTCATGGAAATTAAAACCAAAGATAAAATACAATCAGAATACATAAAATATAATAATTAAAATTAAAATAATAAAATAAAATAACACATTGTGATATAAATATCACAATGTGTTATTTTATTTTATTATTTTAATTGAACACTGAAGAGCTCACAAACCCTAGTTCTCAGCTCAACAAGAAGAGAATGACGTGGATATGGTTCAATCCATGATCTGAAACAATGTGAAAACATAGATTTCCGTTTCTGGCAAATTGGCACTTAATGAAATAAGATAACACTCTTAGCTACGGGGGCAAAAGAACGCTCAGAATTTAGGAAGTTGGTTGGGTGGGCTGAGAACTTTTCAGCACCCCCTCGTATGTACTAAAAGTGAGCCAAGTATAGGGCAATCAATTCATTGTGACATCACTGATGAGGCTGGCTCTTATTGGTGGAATGAGGCACTATGACATCACAATCTCAGCTCTGTTTACCAGAGACTGAAAGTCTTCACACTACGAGGGGGTGCTGAAAAGTTCTCAGCTCAACCAAGAAGAGAATGACGTGGATATGGTTCAATCCATGATCTGAACCAATGTCAAAAACCAGAGAATTTTGTTTTTGCAAATTTGCATTTAACGAAATAAGATAACCCTCTTTTCAGCTATAGTAGCAAAATAACACTCAGAATTTAGGTTGGGCTGATAATTTTTTCAGCACCCCCTTGTGAAATAAGATCCGGGAACCTGCCACACTGAACATGTATGGACCGCTATTCTGGATTAATACATTTTCATTAACTTTGTCAGAGAAAATTATAGACTCACAGATGTAATGATTTTTTTTTTTTTTAACCACTTTCCTTTTTGACTACAGGGGATTTTAGTGGCTGGCAAATGACCACGGAACATATCCCTGTGGACACTAGTGGGATCCCTCCCGGAGTGGTTGTGTGCTATCTTCCAAATTACAGGTAATTCATTTCATTAAATGACAGATATGGTTGTGTTAAACCTACGGAAATAAATTACATTGACATAGTAACATATACCATAGTAAATGACAGCAGATAAAGACCTGAATGGTTCATCCAGTCTACCTAGTAGTTACACGTATTATAAATTCATGATTAAATTAAATTGTCTTTTTTTTTGTTTAATATTTCTGGGCCATAGACCTTAGACCAGTGTTCTTCAACCACCGGTCCATGGACCAGTGCCGGTCCACAGAAATTTCCTGCCGGTCCACAGGGCCAGCACGTGCATCAGGCCCAACACAGTGTTCTTCAACCGCCGGTCCACGGTGCGATCCATGCGGCGCTATCTTTGAGCCAACTCCCTCTTCCTCGCTGATTCAGTGCACAAAGCCACGGGCAGCGGCTCCCACGGGCATCCTGCGCCTGATCCGGAAGCCTTCTCTCTGACGTTGAGGAGTGTGTGGCGCAGTGGTTGGATCTACAGCCTCAGCACCCTGGGGTTGTGGGTTCAAACCCCGCACTGCTCCTTGTGACCCTGGGCAAGTCACTCGGTCCTCCATAGCCCCAGGTACGTTAGATAGATTGTGAGCCCACCGGGACAGATAGGGAAAATGCTTGAGTACCTGATTGTAAAAACCGCTTAGATAACCTCGATAGGTGGTATATAAAATCCTAATAAACTTGAAACTTGAGGCATGGGATATGCAAGGTGCAATTAGTACTATTCTGAGGGCGGGGTCTGGGGTGGCGATTGGGTAGAGATGGGCGGAGTCTTGGCCCAGTGTTCTTCAACTGCCGGTCCTTGGACTGATGCCGGTCCACACAATAATTATTTTATTTCTGCCGGTCCATAGGTGTAAAAAGGTTGAAAAACACTGCCTTAGACGTCCATCCGGTACTGTCCTTAGAGTTCCAATTACTGGAGTTCCCGTCGAAGCTCACTCCAGCCTATCGAAAACATCTTGTCGTTTGTGGGATACAGACAGTAAAGTCTGCCCAGCGCCATTCTCATGACTGGAGTTCCCGTCGATGCCTTCCCCAGCCCATTCTAAACTAAATTGCTTATACGGGGCAGAGACCTTGCATGTATGTCCAGTACCGGCCTTAGTTCTTCAATTTATACCATTCGTTTTCGAAATGAGAGATCCTCTGTGTTCATCCCACGCTTTTTTTGAAATCCGTCCCTGTTTTCTTTTCCACCACCTCCCTCGGGAAGGTATTCCAGACATCAACCACCCTCTCCGTGAAAAATAATTTCCTAACATTACTCCTAAGTCTGCCACCCCAGTGACATAATAAGGGGAGCAGGGGGGTGGACAGCCTTGGGCACCATCTCGGTGGGGGCACTGGCGCCTCTCCTCCTCTCTGCCCCCTGCTGCTTCACCTCACCCCCGTTTTCATCGGCACGAGCAGCAGCTCCAACCTGATGTTATTTCTGGGTCAGGCGACAAGGAAGTGACATCAGAGGGAGAGCTGACCCCAGTGTGGGCAGCAAGTTAGAGATGCTACTCACGACGGGGAAGCTAGACAGTTACGGGGAGAAGGGAAGGGATGTGCGTGTGGCAGGAGGGGTGGAGACAGGGGTGAGGGGGGCACCATAGCCCCATGTGCCTCCCACTCTTGCTACGCCAATGCTGCCACCCTACAATCTCAATTTATGCCCTCTAGTTTTGACTGACTAGCAGAGAACTTACATAGTGGGTAGGATAATTTATGTCACTGTAACTTTAGGGGACGAAGAGCTTTTGCTAAAAATGTTACGAAAGTCATGTTGTGGTTTTTAACAGCTGTTGCCTTTAGCAATCTAGCTCAGCTATGTGCAGCCAGAATCTTTGAGGGCCACAAGCCAGTTAGGTTTTCAACATTTCCACAATGAGCATGCATGGGATCGATCTGTGTGTACTGCCTCCATTGTATGCAAATGGATCTCCTATATATTGATTGTGGAAATCTTGAAAACCTGACTGGATTGTGGCCCTTGAGTAGGGTTATCAGATGGAATCCAATTAAAACAAAACTTAAATGACCCCATAGCTGGAGCAAGCTTTGAAGGTATCTCCAGAGGTTGCAAGTTGGATCAATGCCGGGCAGACTTCTACAGTCTGGGTCCTAGGAAGATCCTAGGGACGTTAAGGTTACCATAGGGCTCCAGAAAACGGAGGACAGATTGAGACATCCGGGTTTTACTTCCACTGAAAGCAATAGAAGTAAAACTCGGATGTCTCAATCCGTCCTCCTTTTTCTGGAGCCATAGGGTACCCCTAACTTTGACAACAACTCTAGCAATTAGGAAGTATAACTGGCGCAGGGTAAACATCTATATTCTGTGCTCCAAAACTGGCAGGAAGAGACAAAGATGAATGAAGTGACGGGACCTATACAGAGCACCAGATTGAACTCTGGCTGCCTTGCTGGGCAGCCTGGATGGACCGTGCGGGTCTTTATTTGCCGACATCTGCTATGTTCTTATGTTGTTTCCAAATGAAAAATGAGAGGGAAAACATGAAATTTCATGTTTTATTTTATGTCTTTAATAGCTGCACATGCTTCTTTGCAAGAAAGAGAGCACGCTATCCCCATAAATAACACGGGATGGAAGGGGAGGGGGAGGGAGGAAGGGAGGGGGAAAGGGGAGGGAGGGGGAAGGGAAGGGGAGAGAGGGGGTGATAATGAGGGATTATGGTTTATAATATAAAATGTTTGAAGGAATGATATTATTTGATAATATGTATTCTATTGAATGGAATTTTTTCTTTTTTTTTTAAATATGTGATTTCATTTGTAAGGAATATCTTTATATATTTGAATGTATTTTCTTTTGTTCCTTCAATAAAATGTTTAAACTATAACACGGGAAACAACACAATGCGACAATTTGCGAGCTGCGCACTGTTACGTGTTCAACGTAATCCTGGTGCCGCCAGCTCTGTCAATACAGAACAAAACTGAAGGCATGAAAATGTTATCAGATTTTTGTAGATCACGGCGCGGAAGGGTAAGAACATAGACGCCGATTAAAAAAAAGAAAAACGTACGCAGAGGATGAGCCTAATGGTTAGAGCAGCCAGCCGAGAACCAGAGCAATAAAAGAAAAAAAAAAAATAATAATAATGATAAAAAGAAAGAGAACAAGCATGCTTGTTTTAAAAACTCATAAAAATACGTGGATCAGTATTTAAACCCTATGGTGAACATTTATTTTTTTTCTATTTTTATTGCATGATTTTATTTCTTATATTTCTTTACAGTCATTTGTTCCAAACGGTTCATTCTTTTTATCTCTTCCATTATGAATGGGACTATGAGCGTGCTCCGTGCGTAATGGAAAAGTAACAGTATAGGGAAGATGTGTTCCCCCAGAGAATTTGGTTCAAGGTTCTATAGTCGCACATTTGCTCAGAAGGTTTAGAAAGTTGTTGGCGGTGTTTTTAATGCCTGTTGCGGCTTAATTGAGAAAAAAAATCAAATTTTTTGTAGCTTCGTCACACCCGCTTGATACTAAAACATCACTGTGCATCAATAAACTTAGTTATCCTATTCAATCTACTATGAAGGTTTTGGGTGTAATACTGGACCAGGGCCTAACCATGAAGGACCAGGACTCTCTGGAAGCTTCGGTCCATTAGAGCATACTTTGATGTTTCATCATTTAGAATTTTGGTACAGTCCCTTATACTAAGTCAACTTGATTACTGTAATATTGCCTATTTAGCAATTTCCCAGAAGAATATGCAGCGATTACAACTTGGGCAAAATGCGGCAGTCAGGCTAATTTTGGGGTTGAAGAAATTTGATCATGTAACACCTTCCTCCCGACTTCTGCTCTGGTTGCCAACGGAGGCGCGCGTGAAGTTTAAGTTTGGATGTTTTTGCTTTAAGTTACTATTCGGTTTGGCCCCTAAATATATAACTGACCTTTTCTCTATCTCAACCAATAGACATAAGAGAAGCTCACACTTGAAGTTTGTTTCTCCACCGGTTAGAGGATGTAAATTTAAAAGTCATCATCAACATCTTTTCTCATATCAAGCAGCATTAAGGGGTAAAGATCTAGATCAATTACTTATGCTCACTAATACTTATGGGGAATTTAGGAGACACCTAAAAACATATCTGTTCCTGAAGTACTTAGGCAGCTGATTTGTACAATCTTTCCCACAATAACTGATATCTAGAGCTGTTAGTCACTAGTTTTTATCTTGTTAGTTCTACTCAATTTAAAGCATTATTAATCATTGTAAACCGCATAGAACTTCGCGGTCCTGCGGTATATAAACTATTATTATTATAATACTAGTCTTTAAGCCCGTTACATTAACGGGTGCTAGAGTAGATGTCTGTCTGTTTTTTTTTCTTTGTCTCTCTCTCTCTCCTTGGACTCTGCCTGTCTGTCTGTCATTTTTTCTGTCTGTGTCTCTCCCTATGTCTTTAGTGCCCTCAGTGCCTCCTTCCTATGTCCTTAGTGCCCCTAGTGCCTCCTTCCCATGTCCTTAGTATCCCTTCGTACGTCCTTAGTGCCCCCAGTACCTGTGTCATACAGCAGTGACATTCAGCTGCTATCCATGTATGTAGCCAGTGATGTAAGGGGGGAGGGGACATGTATACTATGTTTTCTGTGTAGTTTACACAGTTAAAGCAGTTTACATGTTTTAAGACAGGTACTTATGAATATTTTGTACCTGGGGCGTCTGAATTTTCCGAGACATGTCCTCCTTTTGAGGACATGTCCGGGGGGTCCGGACGGCTTTTCAAAACCCGGCACTTTGTCTGGGTTTTGAAAAGCTTGGAACAAACCGCTGTCGGGCAGGAGCGCATCTGCGAATGCCACGCGATGATGTCACACACACACGCTCGTGCATGTGATGTCATTGTGTGGCATCCGCGCAGGCGCTCCTGCCCGACAAGAGCAGGCAGCAGGGGGCAGGGCTGGGGCGAGACTGGGGCGTAACAGGGCGTGGATGGGTGGAACTGGGGCAGGCCTGGGGGGCGGGAAGTTATAAGTCTAGGGGTCCGGATTTTCCAAACTGGAAATCTGGTAGCCTTACCATGAAGCGTTAAGTGACTCGCCCAGTGTCACAAAGAGCTGCAGTGAAAATTGAACACTCAACCTCAGGGTGCTGAGACAGCTGCTCTAGCCACGTCTACAGATAATACAAAACACTGCTATTAAAATTAATAATGAAAGCTTATTTTCAGAATAAACAAACAAAATTTTGTGGAGACAATGTATTAATATTTCCAGATGTGGCCCAAGCAACACAATTAAGAAGAAAATCTTTTTTGGTTTTGAAATCTAGGGTATTAGCTTTGGGAGCCACATTCTATTTAAAGTTTCCCTGTAAATGTTTGATTAAATTTCAGGAAAATGATTATGTTTATTGGGACTCAATGCAGTTAGAACAATTTTTACAACGTCATGAAACAAGTTTACCTTCTTCTCTCACCACATAATTAATAATTTGGAGTTTTGATTTGTATTTATACACCAGAATGTTTGATCTTTATTGATCAGGATTATATTTAAATATGTCTGTTTCATTTGCCTGTTTTTTTCTCTCTCAATTATGTGGACTAGAGGAAATTATATAGAAGAACCCTTAGGAGGTTATATCACTTGTCTTTATGTTTCTGTAAAATTCCTTTTCTTTCTTATTATTTGTATAAATGATAATGTAAAATTTTGAAATAAAAAAAAAAAAAAAAATTATATATGGTGCTAGAAAATATGATCATGTTTCACCTCTTCTAATTGATGCTCACTGGTTACCGGTCGAACATCGAATTAAGTATAAAATTTTGCTATTAACTTTTACTACTAAATCACTCGATCAACCAGCATTTATTGACCAACTTCTTACTCCTTATCACCCAGCTAGGTCTCTTCGTTCCACATCGCAGACTCTTTTAATTGTCCCATCTCTCAAATCGATCAACACTTTGAGATCCAATAAATTTGCAGTTACTGCTCCTACCCTTTGGAACTCATTGCCTCCCCATTTGCGGATGGAACCCTCTCTTAAACAATTTAAAGCTAAACTCAAAACTTTTTTATTTGAGGATGCTTTCGGATAAAACTGTCCTTTTTAGGACTAAACCAATTGTTAGTCTTTCCCTTCCTACTGTTTTTCCCTTTTAAATGTACTTTATCTTAAATATTGTAGTTCTACCCTTTTCCCTATTTGTGTGGAGTTTACTTTTCTGTCTCCAGTGGTTTATTGTTTGTGTAATTTTTAATGATTTCCCCATTTTATTATTGCTGTACACCGCCTAGAAATTTGTATAAGCAGTATAACAAACTTTTTAATAAACTTGGAAACTTGGAAACTAGGCCAACTCTTCCGCTCCATTGGAGAGGGGCTTGAGGGGCTTCTGGCTAAGCCCCTGGATGTAGCTAAGCAATTTAATTTGATAGCCTTTACTGCAAGGTAAAGAGGGGCTAAAAGTAAGTGCCTAGAGGGCATCTGGTAGGGAATCTCAGCCAGTCAGGTTTTCAGGATATCCACAATGAATATGCTTGGGATCAATTTGCATATACTACCTCCTTGCATATGTATTGTGCATATCCTAAAAACCTAACTGGCTGAGGTTCCCCCAAGGACAGGTCCGAGAACCAATGCTATAAAGGAACAAATGCACCTGGAGGGGCATTTTTGGAAAAAAAACAAACGTCTACGTCCAACTTGGATGTTTCCAGCTGAACGTCCAAAAAGTTGACGGTACAAAAATGTCCATTTTCAAATGGAAAACTAAATTCCCGTGAGCGTCGGAGTTAATACCGGTGATAAAAATAAATCCTAATGTAGATTCGTAAAAGAGGGGTAAGTTGGGTGCCTAGATTGGCGTAGAAACATAGAAAGATGACGGCAGAAAAGGGCCACAGCCCACCAAGTCTGCCCACTCTATTGACCCACCCCATTAAGTCTGAGTGCTAGTGACCTGGTTTCTTAACTCGACCCTCGAAGGGATCCCACGTGGGTGTCCCATTTTTTCTTAAAGTCAAGCACGCTGGTGGCCTTGATCACCTGCACTGGTAGTTTGTTCCAGTGATCCACCACCCTTTCTGTGAAGAAATACTTCCTGGAGTCACCACTAAATTTCCCTCCTCTGAGTTTGAGCGGGTGCCCCCTTGTGATCGAGGGTCCCTTGGGAAAGAATATATCGTTTTCCACCTCGACACGACCTGTGACGTACTTAAACGTCTCAATCATGTCACCCCTTTCCCTGCGCTCCTCTAGAGTATAGAGCTGCAGTTTGCCCAGGCTTTCTTCGTATGAGAGACCCTTGAGTCCGGCGACCATCCTAGTGGCCATCCGCTGGACCGACTCAGCTCGAAGCACATCTTTCCGGTAATGTGGCCTCCAGAATTGCACACAGTATTCCAGATGAGGTCTCACCATGGTTCTGTAGAGTGGCATTATGACTTCAGGTTTGCGGCTGACGAAGCGTATTTTATAGAATCGGATCTTATGTGTGTAAATATGAGCTCTGCCCATCTGCCATTACCCCAGATGCCCACTTAAGTTGTAAGCTCCCTGAGGAAGGGACTCGCTGCATCTGTATGAAATGTGTTGGCAGAGTGCTCTGGTTTAGGATTCTAACTCACTCTTCTGAGGAATGGCATCTTCCTTGTCCGTTGCAACTTACCTATACCTCGGCAGCTGCGAATTGTTCTAGGATTAGGTAGAATGAAAGGACCTAATTCTAAGGTGCCCGTAGACATTCCTACAATACCCGAGTTACTGACTCATAGGACGGAAGGATGTTATAAGCAGGTCATGCAAGTAAGTTGATTCACTACTGATTTTAGTGAGTCGTTTGCTTACTCTAATCAGCTACGCCCTAGGACATGGCCATTCTCAGGATTTATTTATGATCAATTTGGGGAGTGAAAAATTATTTCCTCTTAAAACCAACAGGAGGAAATATTTTTTACACTCAGAGAGTGTTTAAGTTCAGGAACGCGTTGCCAGAGGTTGTGGTAAGAGCGGTTAACGTAGCTGGTTTTAAGAAAGGTTTGGCCAAGTTCATGGAGGAAAAGTCCATAGCCTGTTATTGAGAAAGACATGGGGGAAGCCACTGCTTGCCCTGGATTGGTAGCATGGAATGTTGTTACTACTTCAGATTCCGGAATCTTTTGTTACTCTTTGGGATTCTGGAATCTTGCTGTTCTTTAGGATTCTGAATGGAATGTCGCTAATCTTTGGGTTTTGGCCTGGTACTAGTGATCTGGATTGACCACCGTGAGAATGGGCTACTGGGCTAGATGGACCCAGTAAGGCTGTTGTTATGTCTAGGGTTAACATGTGGCTTCAGAAAACAGAGGCTGGATTGAGACATCCGGGTTTTACATCCATTGCTTTCAGTGGAAGTAAAACCCAGATGTCTCAATCCGTCTTCTTTTATTCTGGTAACCCTAGGGAGGTCTTACATTGATTTTGTCAATGAAATGCATTGAAATAAAATCCTTTATATTCTTCTTCCTGTCGAGAGATTTATTCTGGAATCTTCTAGCAAGAACGTCCTTCCTTGTAAGGCTCGGTGGTTTTAGCTGTGTGACAGCTGATGTGGGTGTCTGCTGTTAGTGTGTGTTCTCCATCAACTTGACAGCAGTCAGCTTAAGGAAGACACCAGCTTCTTCACCCTCAGCTTTGCTCTGCCCCCTCCCCCCCCCTTTTCTCCTTTGTCCTGAATTTTAGATTTTACCGATCCAGACCTTTGTAGTAATTAGTGGACTGAGTTTTAAGATTAAGGTGGGGAGGGGGAGGGAGAAATTCATCAAAGTGTGCTACCGTGTGAGTGCACGCTAAATGTTAACAATGTCCATTATATTCCTATGAGCATCTTTAGCGTGGATTCATCTAATCTAATCTAATCTAATCCTTAGGTTTGTATACCGCATCATCTCCACGTTCGTAGAGCTCGACGCGGTTTACAGTAGGAGAAATAGGAAGGAACTACAACAGAGGGTTAGAGGTAGAAGTGCTATCTCCTCCTCTCCCTATTGGCTAAGGCTCTTAACATTTGCATCTCCTCTTCCTATAGGCTAAGGCTCTTTCCACCTGCATTGTGATGTCATAGAGCTTTATGGTTATAGAAAAAGAGAAACATGATGGCAGATAAAGGACAAATGGCCTATCCAGTCTGCCCATCCACAGCATCCGCTATCTAATCTAATCTAATCTAATCTAATCCTTAGGTTTGTATATCGCATCATCTCCACATTTGTAGAGCTCGACGCGGTTTACAGTAGGAGAAATAGGAAGGAACTACAACAGAGGGTTAGAGGTAGAAGTGCTATCTCCTCCTCTCCCTATTGGCTAAGGCTCTTAACATTTGCATCTCCTCTTCCTATAGGCTAAGGCTCTTTCCACCTGCATTGTGATGTCATAGAGCTTTATGGTTATAGAAAAAGAGAAACATGATGGCAGATAAAGGACAAATGGCCTATCCAGTCTGCCCATCCACAGCATCCGCTATCTAATCTAATCTAATCTAATCTAATCCTTAGGTTTGTATATCGCATCATCTCCACATTTGTAGAGCTCGACGCGGTTTACAGTAGGAGAAATAGGAAGGAACTACAACAGAGAGTTAGAGGTAGAAGTGTGAAGAAAATTTAGAGGACTTGGGATGCCAAGATATAAGAGTTTCCTTGATTCCTAAGTTGGAGGGAGACTTACATTTTTTGAGAAAAGCCAGGTTTTCAGATGTTTGCGGAAAACTTGGAGAGAGCTCAAGTTCCGAAGAGGGGAGGTAAGGTTGTTCCAGAGCTCAGTGATTTTGAAGTGGATTCATGCCCAGAAATGGCTAAGAAGAAGAAGAAAAAAAAAATTAAATTGAATCAGGTTGTGCAGACTGGATGGACCATTTGGGTCTTTATCTGACGTCATCTACTATGTTACTATGTATAGCACACGCTAATGTGATATTGTCCTTTTATGAATTTCCCCTAAGCAGCAGGCCCTGCCCCACACAAAAACTACAGATCTTAGGTGAGAGGTTACCATGGCCCACACAAATTAGGGATATGAGTATCTAGTTGAATTCACTTCTGACCTTATCTCCTTTTTCCGAATTTCATATTATATGGCCTCTTTTATCAAGCTGCGCTAGAGGTTTTTAGTGCGGTCCAGAGTAGTAAATGCTCTGACCTTCATAGAATTCCTATGAGCGTTGGAGCCCTTACCTCGCTGGCTCGATTAAAGCAGGAGGGGGGAGAGGGGGAGTAACACTTTATTTATGTTGGGATGTCTGTTTAATTTTCCATTCATGTTTGAATAACTGTTGTAGTGTGCTACATTCAGGGTTAATATCGGACGTGCTGAAGTGTTTACATCAGTTGGAAAATATTTTATATGATTATGAGACATTTGCCTGGAGGGCAACTGAAACAGATTTTTTTTTTTTTTGGCTACGGCTGAAACTGAATCTGCAGCCAAAATTTGCCACTCGGTTTTAGCTGAAGCAAAATCAAAACTGGCTACTAGGGCCTGGCCCAGCCCGGGTCCGACATGAACAAGCCCAACTCCTGTGCTCAGAATGAACCCTTTCTGGGCCTACCATTTATCCCCAGATGGTGTAGTGCAGGGGTGCCCAATAGGTTGATCGCGATCGACCGGTAGATCGCCAAGGCAAAGTGAGTCGATCGTGGAGCCCATCCCGGGCTCCATGATAGACTCGTGTTGCCTTCACAATCTACCGGGCCGATCAGCCTTCCTCTCCCCAACGTCAATTCTGCCATCAGAGAGGAAGTTCCAGGCCAGCCAATTGCTGTCTGGCTGGCCCGGAACTTTCTCTCCGACGGCAGAGCTTGGGGCGGCAGTGGCTTTGGGGCCTGTTCCCCGATGGTGGCGGTGGCGGCTTGGGAGGCTGTTCCCCGATGGCGGCATCAGTGGCTTGGGGGAGGGCAGAGAGAAAGAAAGAAAGGGGGCAGGCAGGGAGACAGAAGGAAAGAAGGGAAACAGAAAGAAAGAAAGAGGGCATGAAGAGAGAAAAAAAGAAAGGGAGGCAGGGAGAAAGAAAGGACAGGGAGAGAGGAAGAAAAAGTTGGGGGAGGGAATGAGGTCTGGAGGAGAGGAAGCATACAGGCTGAAAGAAGGGAAGAAAGATTGGATGCACAGTTAGAAGAAGAAAGTGCAACCAGAGACTCATGAAATCACCAGACAACAAAGGTAGGAAAAATGATTTTATTTTCAATTTAGTGATCAAAATGTGTCCGTTTTGAGAATTTATATCTGCTGTCTATATTTTGCACTATGGTCCCCTTTTACTAAACCACAATAGTGTTTTTTAGCGCAGGGAGCCTATGAGCGTCGAGAGCAGCGCTGGGCATTCAGCGCAGCTCCCTGCGCTAAAAATCGCTATTGTGGTTTAGTAAAAAGGGAGGGGGTATATTTGTCTATTTTTGTATAGTTGTTCCTGAGGTGACATTGCATAAAGTCATCTGCCTTGACCTCTTTGAAAAACCCCCAGAATATAAATGATAATTAGCATTTTCTCTGCATACCGTGTGCTTTGTGTTTTTTAAAAATTTTATTGTTGGTAGATAATTTTGATTTGGTCATTTTAAAAGTAGCTCGCAAGCCCAAAAAGTGTGGGCACCCCTGATGTAGTGAATAGCTGGGGAAGGAGTGATCCCTTATTGCTGTTTCCCACGTCTAGGGTTGCCAGATTTCCTCTATGAAAAAAGAGGACACCTGGCCCTGCCCTGTTCCGCCCCCAGCCCCATCCCGTTCTGCCTCCAGCTCTGCCCCGTTTTTTCCCCCGTCCCCCCCACGAACCTCCCCAAACTAGGGACCACGTCTGTGCATGTGCAGATGTCAACACGATGACATCATGCACATGTGCCCATGCGTATGATGTCATCGCGTCAACGTCCGCACACGTGCAGATGCCCTCCAGACACACTCCTGAGGTCGGGGACTTCCAAAACCCGGGCAAACTGCTGGGTTTTGGAAATCCCTCTGGGCAAGCGGACAGTCCTCTAAAAAGAGGATTTGTCCAGGTTTTCCTGAACGTCTGGTAACCCCTACCCGTGTCCTCTCTGCTGCCAAAATGGCTTCCAGTCTCTAGTGCTAGTCTCACGAGACTGCCGCTGGAGGTCATGAGAGCTATTTTGAGATTGGAACCGGCATGGACAGGAGTGACTGGGGATTGCTCCTGCCCTTACTGCTTACTGTAAGCATAGTGTGACCATATGGCTCCAGAAAAAAGGGGACGGATTGAGACATCCGGGTTTTACTTCCATTGAAAGCAATGGAAGTAAGGAGAACAGATTGAGACATCTTGGTTGCTTTCAATGGAAGTAAAACCCGGATGTCTCAATCCGTCCCCTTTTTTCTGGAGCCATATGGTCACACTATGCTTACTAGACCAGTAGTTCCCAACCCTGTCCTGGAGGACCACCAGCCAGTCAGGTTTTTAGGACAGCCCTAATGAATACGCATGGAGTATATTTACATGCCTGTCTCCTCCATTATATGCAAATCTCTCTCATGCATATTCATTAGGGCTATCACAAAAACCCGACTGGCTGGTGGTCCTCCAGGACTGGATTGGGAACCACTGCACTAGACCTTGTTCTGTGTGTGGGAATAGGAAAGGAGAGGAGCTTGTTCTGTGCATAAGAGTGTATGTGTGTGAGGTGGGGGGAGGTGGTTGCAGGAAGAGCTAGGGTACCCGGCATAAATTTCAGTTCCAACAACAACAACAAAAAAAATGCATTGGCACGTTTGACTGAAACTGAAATTCAGTCGCCATCTCCTTGTGATAAACAGGAATTACTAAGTAGGGATGTGCAATTACTTGAAACAACAGAGAAAATGTAGATATAATTTTAAGTTGTTTTTAGGCCAAAATGACAGTAACCCCCCCCTAAAATTTCACATTTCTCCTGTGATAGAAAACATGCATAAGTTTTGCAAAAGCGTACACTCTTTCTAATATTGGTCCCCCTAGAAAAAAAGATTTATAAAGAGCAAAAAATTCTACAGATGACATGGGAAAACTAAAAAAAAAAATTTCTGGGTTGCATGCCCCTATTACAGTGTAGGGCAGGGGTCTCAAAGTCCCTCCTTGAGGGCCGCAATCCAGTCGGGTTTTCAGGATTTCCCCAATGAATATGCATGAGATCTATGTGCATGCACTGCTTTCAATGCATATTCATTAGGGAAATCCTGAAAACCCGACTGGATTGCGGCCCTTAAGGAGGGACTTTGAGATCCCTGGTGTAGGGTCACCCTTGGACAGAGCCCCTTTCCTGGTAGTCTTTCTTGGCCCTCTGTTGTGAGATCAACCAAAGATCCAATGGTCCATAAGTTCTTCATGCCTGAATTGCAAACTTTGGATGCCTCACTACTTGCGTTTTATGCTATAAACTGCTTTGAACAGAGTTTGTTTGTGAAAGGGTTATATCAACATTTAGAAAGAAAGAAAGAAAGAAAATTGTTTTGAATCCAGCCGCTAGGATTGTATGACTAAGACGTGTCCCCATTATTAAGATAATTGCACTGGATACCAAGAGAATTCTGAGCTGAGTTCAAGCTAAGGCTATTTGCCTTTAAGGTTTGAATATTTTGGGACTGATTATCTCTGGGATAAATTAGGACAGTGTGTATTAGGGTGTTGGCTTGCATCCATTAACAGGGAATTGCTGGTAATTCCAGCTGCATCAGAAACCCAGTTAGAATGGGCGAGAGAGGCAGTTTTTGGTTGTTGGCGCTGTGTGGTTGAATTTACTGCTGGTACTGGATAACATTCATCTGCATAAGGACCGACTGATTTTCTGAATAGAAACAGTACATGAGAGTAGGGTTACCAGATTTTACTATTGTAAAATCTGGATCCATGGCCCTGCCCTAAGGCCCACCCGGTCCCACCCACTCATGCCCCATTCTGCTCCACCCCCCCAGCCCCGCCCCTCAATCTATTGTCATACTTGGAGCCGCGTCGAGAGGACATCTGTGCATGCACAGGTGTGATGCGATGATGTCACAAGCATGCACACATGCGCAGATGCCTTCCCGACGCGGTCCCGAGCTGGAAGCTAAAAAGAGGACATGTCCGGGTAAATCCAGATGTCTGGTAACCCTACTTGTCAAGCTAATAGAAACATCAGGATGAAACATGAAAGAACTAGGTCAAAGACCCTGGATTTTACAAACAGGGATTCTGACAGTATAGAACACTGTTCTTCAACCACCGGTCCATGGACCAGTGGCGGTCCACAGAAATTTCCTGCCGGTCCACAGGGCCAGCACGTGCATCAGGCCCAAAACAGTTTTCTTCAACCGCCGGTCCATGGTGCGATCAATGCGGCGTTATCTTTGAGCCGGCTCCCTGATTCGGTGCACAAAGCCACGGGCAGTGGCTCCTACGCGCTTCCTGCGCCTGAACCGGAAGCCTTCTCTCTGACGTTGCGACGTCAGAGGGAAAGCCTCCAGATGAGGCACGGGACATGCAAGGTGCAATTAGTACTATTATGGGGGCGGGGTCTGGGGTGGAGATTGGGTAGAGATGGGCGGGGTCTGGCCCATGACTAAGCCCAGTGTTCTTCAACTGCCTGTCCACGGACCGATGCCGGTCCACAGAATAATTCTTTTATTTCTGCCGGTCCATAGGTGTAAAAAGGTTGAAAAACACTGGTATAGAAGATACTTCTTTAACCCCCTTTTTTCAAAACCCAATAGTGCGGGCTGCTATGGTAACTGCCCCGAAGCCCATAGGGATTTAAAGAAAGAAAGAAACCACTTAGCCACTAGTCAAGCTTTGTAAAAAGGGGTGTGTGGGGCAGGGTGTGTGTGTATATATGTTTTATAGATTGTAGACAACCCCTGATGCAGGAAGCAGCCGAAACACAGCTGTGTCAAGTTTTATGCTTGAGAGTTTATGCCAATAATTTGTTTTTCTTTACTATCCTGTCAAAGTTTGTTTGTTTGGTTTTTAATATGTGAGAAAGTATTTCTTCACTCAACGTGTAATTAAATTCTGGAGTAACCCTAGTGGTTATTATTATTAAGTATTTAGATTAATTGCCTTTTCATGAAGAGATTCACCCAAAGTGGTGTACAGTGCATTGGATAGTAAATACTCTTATGTATTTTCCCTATCTGTCCTGGCAAGCTCACAGTCTAACTGGTTAGTGTAGTGGTTTGAGTACTTGGGGAACTGGTTTGATTCTCACTGCAGCTCTTGTGACGGGCGAGTCAATTTATCCTCTATTGCTCCAGATACAAAATAAGTACCTATATATAATATGTAATTTGTAACTACCGAAAGGCAGTATATCAAATCCTAACCCCTTTAGAATGTGGCAAAATCCATTAGCATAGCAGGGTTTTTAAAAAAAGGTTTGGAGAAATTCCTACCAAAAAAGCATTAAGGTGGATTTGGGAAAATTCACTGCTTATTCCTGGGATAAACAGCCTAAAATTTGTCCTAGAGAATGACACGGGGACAGAATTTGTTCCTGTCTCTGTGGAAACCATCCCTTGTCATTCTTTAGTGTCTATCTCAGCCTCAGTCCATCTACACCAGCATTCTTCAATGCAAGGCTTGAGGTTCAGTGGCTGAGCCCATCCATACTCAGATTCTTATGTGAGCCAAGAATAGGATAATGAACCCATTGTAACATCACTGATGAGGTTGGCTCTTAGGCATTTGTGGAATCAAGCATTATGACATCGCAATGTCTGCTCTGGATACCAGATACTGTCATTCTTTACTGTCTATCTCAACCTCAGTCCTTCTACACCAGCATTCTTCAATGCAAGGCTTGAGGGTCAGTGGATGAGCCCATTCATACTCTGATTCTTATGAGAGCCAATTTTAGGATAATGAACCCATTGTGACATCACTGATGAGGTTGGCTCTTATTGGTGGAATGAGGCATTATGACATCACAGTATCTGCTCTAGATTCCAGAGACTGTCATTCTTTAGTGTCTATCTCAACCTCACTCCTTCTACACCAGCATTCTTCAATGCAAGGCTTGAGGGTCAGTGGCTGAGCCCATTCATACTCTGATTCTTCCCTCTCTCCTTAAAGAATGACATGGGGATGGTTTCCGCAGTTAACCTTGGTGCGGGACAAATTTGGCAAGTTCTTGTAACCTGGATAAGCCACTGTTGGAAACAGGATACTGAGCTGGATGGACCTTTGGTCTGTCCCCGTTTGGTGATTCTTATGCTTATGTACTTATGTAGTTCTCTGACCTAGTTTTTGATTGATTCACCTCAGGTTCTTTAAATTACTTAGACCTGTTTTGGTTTTTTTAAATAGGTTTACCCTACTTTAGCGTAATTAGGACACTTTGCTCTACTGTTTCGGTGTATTATGAAGACAGGTAGGAACTGCATTATATGAGTTGGCATAGGATCTTTGTCTTCCGATCAGGCTTTCAGGATATGCCTAATGAATTTGTATGAGAGAGATTTGCAAATAATGGGGCAACTAGACATGCAAATCTCTCTCATGTATATTCATTTTGGAATGTCCTGAAAACCTGACTTGTTGGTGGCCCTTGAGGAGTGAAAATCACTGACCTAAGAAGAGGTTGGGTGAAAGGAAACTTTATTATCTAGCAGCTGTTATTGTTATTGTAAATCACCTTAGGTTTCATTAAGACAAGGCACGATATAAATCTAGAGCCTGATATCTAAAGGTATTTATCTAGGTAGCAGAAGCTGTACGTAAGAAAATTACTTCTTACGAATAGTGCCAGGGGCACACTGGGGAGGGCGGAGGTAAGGCAGACACAAAACCAAGGAAAAGGACCGGTGTTGTGCTGACAAAGTCGAAATTCTGCAAGCCCAAGAAGGAACACATCCACCGCATTTATTCGAGGATCAAAAGACAAATGTGGTGATCAAGAAAAGCTATTTTATGCTGTGGAAACTTCGGACAATCAGATCCTATTTTGATTTTTCAGCATTTAGACTTCTCGTGCAGTCATTGGTTTTAAGCCATGTTTTTTTTTTTGTTGGTTTTTTTTTTATACCATTCATTTTCTAATTAGAGATCCCACATCTTTGGGAATTCTGTCACTGTTTTTGTCTCCCAACACCTCCCATGGGAGGGCATTCCAGGCATCAACCAAGTTTTATTAGGGCTTACTATTTCACACAATGATGAGTAACCTTCTGGGTGGTTTACTTCTCAGATAAACAAATAAGCAGATGCAGGGAAAAAGTAACTAAGGCAAACTGAATTACACAGGATCTGTAATTAGCAAGAACAAGGACACTGTTGCTTTAAACTCCATGAGCACGGTGGTGTAGCGAAGGTGGCGCTCCCCCACACCCACCCTTTTGCCCCCATGCTACACTCGTGCCCTCCCTTCCCGCCCCATACCCCTTTAAATCTTTGCCAGTGCGAGCAGCTTCTATGGCTTGCTGCTCGTGCCAGCATTGGCTTTCCCTCTGATGTCACTTCCTGGCCCCGTGACCCGGAAGTGATTTCAGAGGGAGCCAAGAAGGCTAGAGTAGTTGATCGCACTGGTGAAGATTTAAAGAGATACGGGGTGAAGGGAAGGCATGAGTGTGGTGTGGGGGTGGAGAGGTGCCAGTGCCCCTAACAAGATGGCGCCAGGGGCGGTCCGCACCCCTGCCCCCACTCACTACGCCACTGTGCATGCTGTGAAATACTGTCCCTTGTTTCTGTCATAGTCTGTGTAGTTTGTGTAATGGATATGTGTCTTGTCTTATTTTAAAAAATTTTTGTAGCTGGTCTATTAAAGAACAGTGCGTGGATCTGAAGGCCGAGGGACTCTGGGAAGAGCTGCTAGATTCCTACCAGCCAGACATCTACATCCTTGACTGGTAATTATATTATCTACTTTAGTTTGATTTGGTGTAAAGACCAAAATCTAATTTGTATGAGCCTTAGACTCTTAGACCAGCCAGTTCCATTTTGGGTGATGGCACTGGTGAAGCAGTAATGACTGGGTATCATGTCGACTCCCCTTCCTATCCCAGGAGGACCCAAGACCTTCAGTGTAGGGTAAGGAGAGGTCTAGAAATTGAGGAGCTCAACTTTAGACTTTTGCACGGGGATTTCAGAAAGATATGGATGTAACTTAGATATTTCTGTGATTGGGGGAGGAGGGCGACTATTTACTCTACAAGAAGGCCAGGAGGGGAAGGAGTTTCTTATTTGATGTTCACTGTCACTTTAACCAGCTGACAGAAAAACAGCAACAATATTTTGAGGAGGGGGGGTGTCATTTTCCATGGTGATTCTACAAATGTCCATTTGTTAATATCATTTTAAAATGAGAGTGTATCCTTACTTTACTGCCAGTAGCATAGTAAGGGGGTAGGGGTAGGGCAGGCTGCCCCAGCCTCTCTCTTGGTGGGGACCGCTGGCACCTCTCCACAGCCTCCCCACACCACACTTGCGTCCTCCCTTCCCCCCTCCCCCTTTAAATCTCCAGCACAAGCAACTTCTTAGGCCTGCTGCTCATATCGGCCTGGCTCCCCTCTGAAATCACTTCTGGGTCACAGGACCAGGAAGTGACATCAGAGGGAAAGCCATCGCTGGCACGAGCAGCAGGCCGGAGAAGCTGCTCGTGCTGGCAAAGATTTAAAGAGGTATGGGGGAGGGAAAGGAAGGCGCGAAAGTGACATGGGAGTGGGGAAGGCGCAGGAGGATATCGCCCTGGGCTCCTCCTAAACCTCGCTACGCCACTGTGTACTGCTCATTTAAAGGTCGTTTCTCATAGTGACTGAATCCTGGAGAAGGGGATGTATTGGACTGGGAGGTTTTGCCCTAGATGAGCTGCTATGCCTGTATGTATTGCCTCTTAATTAGGGTTAACCAGATTTTATTTTTACTTTAGTAAAATACGGATCCCTAGACACGCCCTAGGCCCACCCAATTCCACCCATCCCCGCCCCATTATGCCCCAGTCCCACCCCAAATCCCACCGTAGCCCTCCCCCAGTCCTGCCCCCCCTCTTCTCCCCGGTGCCTGCCCTCCTGCCCCGACGTGGTTTCGAGAAAGCTTTTCAAAACCCGGATAAAGTGCCGGACATGTTCTCAAAAAGGAGGACATGTCTGGGGAAGTCCAGACGCCTGGTAACCCTACCCTTAATTCTTAGTGCCTCCTCTGAAATATGGAACCAAGTGCGAGGACCCCAAGGTTATCTGAGAATGGGATAGGAACATTCCTCTTCCCCATCAACATTGTGGTTAACCCTTGCATGACACAAGCCATGGCGTGGTCCTACCTTTTCTGTAATTGGTGCCAAAGCTGGTAGACAAAGTGGGAGGAAATTCTCATGCCCTTAATAAATAAAGCTGAAGGCATGTGGAGTTTTTTTGACCCCGGCGGTATTCCTGGTGAAACATGATTCCGAGTCAGGTCTTGTAGATGCATCTAGGAGTTTCCTTCTTAATTGAGCCTGTGTATGATATGGAAGTGTCTAAATGTTGAAGCAAGGAGGGAATTTGAGGGCTTGAATCAGAAGTCAAAGGAAGGAAAAAAGAGAGAAAGCACCACCCAGGAGTTTAATTACAGGAGAATGTATTGTGAATGATTTATTTTTGAGTTTGTGTAGAAGGTTCCCTGAAAGGAGAAACTGTGAAGTATTCTTACAGACGAGAATAGGGGCTAGATTCGCTAACCTCATGGATCCGATTCGATCCATGGCCGATCTGATCCGTGAGGTGGCCGGGCGCTCGATACATATCACGTTCCTATGCAAATAATGCCGATTGGAGGCACACCCCAAACCAACCACACGAATCGCTGAAGAGAGATCCTGACGCATGAGCAGATAATCTTCTTTGCCTATAGATCAGGGGTGTCCAACCTGCGGCCCAGTGAAGTATTTTGTGCGGCCCCGGTCGAGGGCGATGCAGTGTTTTCCTCTGCTGCCCCTGGGTGTTTACTGTCTTGCCAGCTCCCTCCTCTGTCTTGCTGCAGTGTTTGCGCGTTTGTGTGGCCCCAGAAACATTTTTTTCGGCCAATGCGGCCCAGGGAAGCAAAAAGGTTGGACACCCCTTCTGTAAATGGTCTGCGCATGTGTTTGCTCTGTGCTATTTTGCATTTTTTTTTAAAAAAAACTTTTTCGCAAGCTCGTGGTTTTAACCCGCGCGTTTAAAGCGGGGCTGCACCGTGGCGTGTTCTGGAACTTAACAGAAGACGCCGTAGTGCAGCTCCACTTTAAACAACGCGGGTTAAAACCACGGAGTCGTGGCAAGAGCTGGAGAGTCGGGGCAGAGAGCGGAGTTTTTGCACAAGCCACTGGTCCTCAGCGGTCGCTACTTTTTGGATTGGCCAGCCCCAGTCAGTGTTCCTTCTTTAGTTTAGCGAATCGCATCCTTCCTACTTTGCATGCCGTTTCTCCTCATTTGCATGTACAGATCGGGTGCAGATCAGATTGGGAGGAAGGTTAGTGAATCGGGTAGGGGGGGGTCACAAAATGGTCGCAAATCGGTCGGTAAGCTTAGTGAATCTAGCCCTAAGTTTGTCTTTCAGAGCCTGGCATTTTAGTAAAATGGTGTGGTGGCTGTGTTAGTTCACTCTTCAAGGTAATATGTAGAAATAAAACAAAAAGGAAAAAAAAAAAACCCAACCTTTTTTTTATTGGACTAACTTTTGACCCCTGAGGAAGAAGGGTTTACCTTTGAAAGCTAATCATAAGCTACATTAAGTTGGTCCAATAAAAAAAAGGTATTATTTTTTTTCATTTTATTTCTATGTATTACCTGGTATTTTAGTGAAAGGGATCACAGATGCAGATAAAGGATACAAGGATATAGTGTTTATCCGATGCTGTACAACCTCAGGACAGAAAGACCACCTTGAAATGGTATATGTTTTGCATGAGTTTCAATCAAGACAGCTCGAGCACCCCATATTGGTTAATGAAGAGAGAAATCTACAGCTATGCCTTGAAGGGACATCCCCTTCCCCCACCCCCCAGGAAAGAGCCTGCTTCCCTGGAGAAAAGCTTAGACTGCCGCAGCGTACTTCTCTCGGGCCTCCCGCGCCGCCCATCTCTCTTGTTAATCCCTTCAAAATTCTGCTGCGCGACTTATATTCCGCGAGAGCCGCTATTCCCGCATTACCCCTCTCCTCAAATCGCTTCATCGGCTCCCCATCCATTTCCGAATACAGTTTAAACTCCTCTTGCTGACTTATTTGCACTGAAGCCCCCCAGTATCTCTCCTCACTTATCTCCCCCTAGGCTCCACTCACCCCCCCCCCCCCCGTGATCTTCGCTCATCGGGCAAGCCCCTCTTATCTGTACCCTTCTCTTCCACTGCCAACTCCAGACTCTGTCCCTTCTTTCTTGCGGCGCCGTATGCCTGGAACAGGCTGCATGAATCGATAAGTTGTGCTCCATCCCCGGCAGTGTTCAAATCCAACCTAAAGGCCCACTTTTTTGAAACTGTTTTCAACTCTTAACTCCCCCTCACTGCTGTCAGATACCTAGACCCACTATAATCTCCCTGCCCCTGAAATGTCCTGTCTAAATTAGATTGTAAGCTCTTCTGAGCAGGGACTGTCTATTGTATGTTAAAATGTACAGCGCTGCATACGCCTTTCAGCGCTATAGAAATAATAGTAATAATGTGTGATGCAGTGGCGTAGTAAAGGGGGGGAACAGGGGGGGTCGTCAGAGAAAGAGCCGACTCTGGCACAACTAGGGTTACCAGATTTTCTCTCTGGAAAATCCAGACCCCCTAGGCCCGCCCAGTTCCACCCATTCCGCCCTGTCATGCCCCGGTTCCGCCCCGCCCCCCCCAAGTCCGCCCCAGCCCTGCATCCAATCCCTCCCCTCCCCTGGCTGCCTGCTCTCGTCGGGCAGGCCATCTGCACATGCGCAAATGCCTTCCTGCCCGAAGGGAAGCTTTTTTAAAACCCGGGCACAGCCGGGTTTTGAAAATCCATCTGGACCCCTGGACATGTCTGGGGAAATCCGGACGTCTGGTGGCCCTAGGTGCGACAGCAGGTTGGGGGTTGCTGCTCATGTCAGGAACGTTACAGAGGTATGGGGGAAGGGAAGTGGCGTGCGTATGGCAGGAGGGGACGGGGGAGGAGCATGTAGAGGTGGGGGAGGGGCAGAGAAGAGGGTGGGGGGAGGGGCGCTAGTGCCCCAGGCACCTCTCACCCTTGCTACGCCACTGGTGTGATGAGTAAAGACCAGCATAGAACAAATATTCTTTGGGGCCTTGGGACATGAAACTGCTGATGAGCTGCTGCTAACCAAGAGAACCCCTTACACCCACTTAGCACAGAGTGAAAGATAAACTCTCTAGGACAGGATTATCCAATATCCGTTTTCGAGGGCTGCATTTTTTTTAGGATTTCCCCAATGAATTTGCATGAGATCTGTTTGCATGCACCGCTCCCATTGTATGCAGATAGATCTCATGCATATTCTTTGGGGAAATCCTGAAAACCTGGCCTGGCGAGGGCCGAGGTTGGATGCCCCTGTTCTAGGACAGTGGTTCTTAAACCTGTCCAGAGAGACCCCCAGCCAGTTGGGTTTTCAAGATATCCCTAATGAATATCCATGCCACCAAAAAACCACAAGTGCACTCCCCTTTCAAAATAATATCTTGGAAAAAAAAATTATGTGCTCAGACCCATAACCAAAATGCCAAAGGATAGGCAAGGGTTGGTTTGAGATAGAAACATAGAATATGACGGCAGAAAAGGGCTATAGCCCATCAAGTCTGCCAACGCTAATGACCCACCCCCAGACTTCACCCCGCTAGAGATCCCACATGCATATCCCATTTCTTTTTAAAATCGAGCACGCTGCTAGCGTTAATCACCTGCAGTGGAAGTTCATTCCAATTCCCTTTCGGTGAAGAAATACTTCCTGGCGTTGCCATGAAATTGCCCGCCTTTGATTTTCAGCGGATGACCTCTTGTGGTCGAAGGTCCTTTAAGAAAGAAGATATCATCTTCCACCTCGATGCGGCCCGTGATATATTTAAACGTCTCAATCATGTCCCCCCTCTCTCTACGTTCCTCGAGCGAGTATAGCTGCAGAGATGGCGATAAAAAGATTGTAAAAGTGTGCCAAAGGTATAGGCGGTTGGGACATTGATGTGGCTTTGATGGTCCCATGGTATCCCTTGCCTACCCTGTGGTATTTTGGTTATGAGTCTGAGTATATCATATTTTTTAAAATTATTTTTTCAAGATATTATTTTGTGGTGGTTTTTTTTTTTGGTGGAAAGTTTGTACACACAAGCAGTGATTTTCTAGTGAACTCGTAGTGTGAATGATAATGAATATATGTATGAGGCAGATTTGCATGCCTGTCACCTCTGTAATATGCAAATCTGCCTCATGCATATTCATTAGGGATATCTTGAAAACCCAACTGGTGGGGGAGAGGGGTCTCAAGTTTAAGAACCACTGCTCTAGGAAATTGAGAGAGGGGGTCTAATCTCTGCTTTGAGAAGTAGATTAAAACTGCCAGTGAAGAGGGCTGAAGCCATGAGTAGGGATTTAATTGAAGTGCGCTTCTGTAAAGCTTCTGGTTGGGTCTAACGTGACTCTCCTCGTTTTGTCCTTCAGGTACGAAGACAGCAAATTGGACAAACATGTTTATGAGCTTCATGTCAAGCTGCTGGCTGAGGATCAGAAGACGGTGATTGAGGAATTTTCTCACACTCCTGAGAATGAAATGAGCGGAGACTCGAAAAACTGGATATGTGTAAGTCAGAAGGTTTCAGAGTGAGTTTGCTGGAGAGATACCCTCAGATATGGCAATTTCTCAGCCACTTTGTGGTAAACATCTGAACTAAGACCGCCGGTTTCATTGCTCAGTCCCTGGAGAGGCTATAAGGGGGGATATGTTACAGCTTTTCTTGTTTTTACTGGTTTGAGGGGGATGATACTTCAGTCTGTTGAAGCATCAACTAGGAAGATTGCTTTAGATTGTATTAACACATTTTTCAAATTATTTTTTCCCCTATTAGTTTTGCTTTATAAAATTCTTCCACAATTTTGGAGGAAGAGTAATTTCATGCATTTATTTTTTTTTTTTTTTTTCTCCTTCCAAGGTTTCACGCATTTTTAAAAACTATGGCCCAGGAGTGCGTTATATCCATTTCCTGCACAAAAGCAAGGATCTGTTTGTGATTGGATTTCACAGGACCCGGTTAACCAACAGTACAGTCTTTGTACAGCTGAGGGATTAATGGAGTTGGTGGTTGGGCATTCACTTGCTTTTCCCTAGGTATTTATAAGGACATTTTATCTATGAGGCATGACACATTTTGTACACATGTTCCTGCTTGCATGGAAAAAAAAAAAATTAAAATGGAGCAAGGGGATTCATGCTTGTTTGTGTCTTCGTGTTGGGTAACTCAGGGCGGCCCATAGAGTAGTGGCCTCCAATGTGCAGCCCCCGAAGTCTTCCATTGCGGCCCTCGGTTGGTTGAAATGCTCTTCAAATCCTGCAAATGTGTTAATTTCAGTCTTGTCCACTTGATATAACTAAAAACATAAGAACATAAGAATTGCTGTTGATGGGTCAGACCAGTGGTCCATCGGGCCCAGCAATCCGCTCACGCGGCGGCCCTCTGATCAAAGACCAGCGCCCTAACTGAGACTAGGCCTACCTGCGTACGTTCTGGTTCAGCAGGAACTTGTCTAACTTTGTCTTGAATCCCTGGAGGGTGTTTTCCCTATAACAGCCTCCGGAAGAGCGTTCCAGTTTTCCACCACTCTCTGGGTGAAGAACTTCCTTATGTTCGTACGGAATCTATCCCCTTTTAACCTTAGAGAGTGCCCTCTCGTTCTCCCTACCTCTTAAGTGGAATTTGCTGCTGTTGACAATCTGTAATTAAAGTGAGTTTTTAAAATATATCCTTGAATTGTTGTAGAATCAATATTAGTATTCATTTCTATTTATTTATTGGGATGTATTCACTGCTTTTTTTTTTTTTATGAAGAGATTTTTGACGTTTCGTACCCCGTCTGAACAAGCAGGTCAAGATGTTTACAAAAATTAGTCGCACGGGTAAGCTTGAAATCTGCTGGTGGCCCTCGGAGCTTTCTCGCACTCACGCTACGGCCCTTTACATGAACAAGGTCAGAGAACCACTGCCTTAGAGGATGTGGAGGGGATGCAGAGACCCGTGACTCATGGTTAGCAGGAATGGCCTAGGTCAGGGTTAGGCAATTCTAGTCCTCGAGAGCCACAGCCAGGTCAGGTTTTCAGGATATCCACAATAAATATGCATTAGACAGATTTGTATCTCAAGGAGGCAGTGCATGCAAATCCATCTCATACGTATTCATTGTGGATATCATGAAAACCTGACCTGGATTCAGCTCTCGAGGGCCGGAATTACCTACCCCTGGCCTAGTGGTAAGAGCTGCTGTCTCAGCATCCTGAGGTGGTGGGTTTGGTCCCAGCTCTGCTCCCTGTAACCCTGGGCAAGTCATCTAACTCTCCATCACTTCAGATACCAGAGTTAAATTGTGAGCCCACCTAGACACATAGGGAAAATACCCAGAGCACCTGATTTTGAAAACTTGCAGTATACCACCTTCGTGACCCGTCAAATGCACGCAGGACAATCGCGCACTGACAATTTTTTTCTTTTTGAGGGTTACAAAGTAACCCCCTTTTTTGAGGGGGACCCCCCCACTACACTTATGACTCCGCCCCCTAAAAAAGTCATCACTACAGTTTTTTCCTTTAATTGTATAGTATCGATAAAAAAGTTTATCACTTACCATTATTGTAACTCTGAAAATCGCTGCTTCCATGCTTTCTCCCAACTCCATCTGCAGCTTCAATGTTTCCCAATGTGCACTCATAAAAACACTGCTTCCCAGCATCCCTAGAGAGAAAGTTTTCTTCCCAGCATGCCTGAAATCACTGCTTGCTTGTATGCCCTGAAATTGATAGAACTGTAACAATAGTGGCAGCATAAGTTAAAAATCGCAAATAATTGTTGGGAACTTATTCGCGGTTTCATTAGTAAAAACGGTGGCAGATTCCTAAACCCGCGAATAACATACTGAAAAGTTATTCGCGTTTTTTTCATATTCGCGCCTACAGCCGGAACGTATCCACCGCGAATACGGAGGGAGAAGTGTATCTAATATAATAAAACCCTAAGCCGCGCATGCGCACTCCCACCTGCGTATTCCCGTTTTCTGTGAGCTGTAGGGCACCGCAGGTAGGAGTGCGCATGCGCGCGAATCTCTGTCTCTCTTTCCCCCGAGGCGGATGTCAGCCGCGGCGGCTGTTTTCTCCTCCCATTGCCTGCCACTCTCAACCATGACCCCAAACACCTGGCATCCCCTCTCTCCCTTGCCTGATAGCCTCACCTGCCCCGCCTTCCTCTTCCTGCCAGTCTCAGCTGGGCTTACTCCTCCCCTCTTCCCTCCCCCCTGGCAGCCCTGAACCTGTTCTCCGTTCCCCGCCAGTCTCCTCCTCCAGCGGCTAATCCACTGTCGCCTCCGTCACCGCTCAACACACTTCAAGATGGTGCGGCGGGGGCAATGCAGGTGGAGACTGTTGGCCGCGGCGGCTATCCGGAGGCCAGATGCGAAGTAAGGGGTGCTGCTGGATAGGGGAACAGATGTGGGGGGGGGAGAAAAAGGAAGGGAGGCCTGGGCAAGGGGGGAAGAAAAAGGAAGGGAGGCCTACTACTGGACAGGGGGACAGGAAAGAGGTGCTGATGGACAGGGGAAGAGACAGGGGGGGAAGAGACGGGGGGAGGGAAGAAAAAGCAAGGGAGGCCTACTGCTGGACAGGGGGACAGCAAAGAGGTGCTCCAGCTCTCGAGGACCGGAATTGCCTACCCCTGCTCTAAGATAAGCAGGAATAGGGTTACCAGATGTCCAGGAAAACCTGGACATGTCCTCTTTTTAGAGAACTGTGGGTGCCCAGATGGACTTTCCAAAATCCAGTGGTTTGTCTGGGTTTTGGAAAGCCATGACCTCCTGTCTAATATTCAGAATACTTTCATTAAAACTTACTCCAACAGAACAGAGAGAAAAATACCCCACAATTCAATTCATATTATATATGAAAGATGTTGTAATGTGTACTTTTGCACTTTTCCAGTAATGGACAAGTCCCACATATTTCAAAACTAGTCCTCAAGATGAAAAAAAAAAAAAAAAATCAAAAAGTAGTTAAACACTGATCTCAAAAATTGTGCAGATTTTTTCATCTTGAGGAATACTGTAGTTTTGAAATATGTAGGAGTTGTGTACTTTTGCACTTTTCTAGTAATGGACATCACAACATCTTTCATGTGCAATATTAATTGAATAGTGTTTTAGCCTGTTACATTCGTTACAGTAACGGGTGCTAGAATATACCCTGACCCTGACTCTGACCCCACCCATGCCCCGCCTCTATCATAGAAACATAGAAACATAGAAAGATGACGGCAGAAAAGGGCTATAGCCCATCAAGTCTGCCCACTCTACCGACCCACCCCATTAAGTCTGTGTGCTAATGACCCAGTTCCTTAACTCGACCTTCGTAGGGATCCCACGTAGATGTCCAATTTATTCTTAAAGTCAAGCACGCTGGTGGCCTTGGCCACCTGCACTGGAAGCTTGTTCCATTGATCTACCACTCTTTCCGTGAAGAAATACTTCCTAGTGTCACCATTAAATTTCCCTCCTCTGAGTTTGAGCGGATGCCCTCTTGTGACCGAGGGTCCTTTGAGAAAGAAGATGTCATCTTCCACCTATCATGCCTGGACCCTGCCTCCCACTGATCCCAGTCCCACCACCTCACCTTTCACCATTTCCTTTGTACCCTTTTGGCCCTCATAGATCCTCCATTGCATTTATCACCTGACAGGGTCTTTACTTACCCGAGGCGGCAGCAGCAGTCCTGACGTACCAACCTTTCCTCCCTCAGTGCCATTTCCATCTCTCCCTTTCCCCCTTTCACACCCTCTACCATCTCTCTCTGACCCTGTTTCACCCCTTTTGCCATCTTTCCCTTTCCTGTCCCCCTCTGTCCTTCCCCAAGACCATCTTTCTCTCCTGCCCCCTCAACACTCCCTGAAGTCTATCTCTCCCTATCCTCTACCATCTCTCCTGGCCCCCTAGTAGCCCCTCTGTCCTTCTCATCCATCTGTCTCTGTCTCTCTCTCCTTTCCTCACTTAAGTCCAACATCTCTCCCTTCTCCCACTCCCTCCCCCGAATCCATCACCTCCTGCCTCTGCGGAGCTCTCGCAGCTCCTCCTCGTCCTCCTCCAGCCAGGCTTCAGCCATCTTCACTGGCTCTGGGCTCGGCCGCCGCAGCCTGCAGCCGCCGACAGCCGCCGTGGACGACATCTGCCTTGGGGGGGAGAGAGAGAGATATTCTGGTGTACGCCGGGAAAGGGTGCATGGAGTGAGGAGGGGGCCACGACGGTGGCAAACGACGGAGGCGAAGTTACAGTGAGGGAGGGAGGGAGTAGATGCACGCATGCGCACTCTTGTCCGCGGGGCCCTACAGCTCACGGAAAACGGAACATGCAGGTGGGAGTGTGCATGCGCACTTAGGGTTTTATTATCTTAGAAAATAGTGTGTGTGTGTGTGTGTGGGAGGGGGGGGGGGGGTTTCTCTGTTAGAAACATAAAACATGACGGCAGATAAAGGCCAAATGGCCCATCCAGACTTCCCATCCACAGCCGGTGTCTCCAGCACCTCCACCGGGAGAAGACTATTCCATGCATCTACCACCCTTTCTGTAAAATAGTATTTCCTTAGATTACTCCTATTGCAATTCAAACCATCTTAAGAACCTGGAAGAATGCATCCTTATTATCTTTTCAGTTTTGGTGGAACTCTGTATGTCTGACTGGGAAATATGAGGCTGCAATTATGGAGAGGAGAGGCAAGAAGGCCAAATTTCACAGGATATGGCAGATGAAATTTAATGTGGACACATGCAAAATGATGCACATTGGGAAGAATAACCTGAATCACAGTTACCGGATGCTAGGGTCCACCTTGGGGGTTAACGGCCACAAAACAAATAGGATGCTAGGAATTATTAAAAAAGGGGATGGTTAACAAGACTAAAAATGTTATAATGCCCCTGTATCGCTCCACGGTGCGACCTCATCTGGAGTATTGCGTTCAATTCTGGTCTCCTTATCTCAAGAAAGATATAGCGGCGCTAGAAAAGGTTCAAAGAAGAGCGACCAAGATGGTAAAGGGGATGGAACTCCTCTCGTATGAGGAAAGACAAACGGTTGGGGCTCTTCAGCTTGGAAAAGAGACGGCTGAGGGGAGATAGGATTAAAGTCTGCAAAATCCTGAGTGGAGTAGAACGGGTACAAGCGGATTGATTTTTCACTCCGTCAAAAATTACCTGAGAAGATATTTATTTGAAAAGTGAGGAGAAACACTATTACACTGAGGTATTGCTAGGGTGGCAGATGACAAATACAGGGTACAAGTGACTCTGCCTTCTCTGTTCAGTCTCCGCACTTCTGTTTTGTGACCACCAGCGAACAGTTAGTGGCTTACAGTTTCACAACTGGAAGATATTTTTAAGCTGGAGAAAACATTTGCATACCACAAGGAGGAGAACATGGCGATGGCCTCAGTGGGGCTCTTATGTCAGTGTTCTTCATTGCAAAGCCCGTGGGGCCAGTAGCGGCCGTTGAAGTCCTTTCTGGTGGCTCTCATCATTCATTCTGGCTTTATTTTTCTGATACTCTTTGCCTCTCTACCCAAGCTCATGTGAGAAAAAAAACCTGCCTGCTTGAAGGACCGTAAACCTTCTATGGCCAAAATCGTTTGAATGTCCAGAAGAATACTTTATGATAATCCTTTACATGCACAAATATTGTTTATATAGATGTGCTTCCAACCTGGACTCTGCGTGGTTATTTGCTTTCAAAAGGAAGCCTCAGCCCCACCACTCCACCGCAAAAAATTATTTCACTTTGCGAGAAGTTTTATGTGGTGCCTCATCGTTGGCTGTCCTTTGATTTATTAAACATGATTTTGCTAAATTATCGTTCAAATAAATACATGAAAAAATATAAAGTGCTTGTGCATTTTTTACTTAGCTTATATTGTTCTGCTTGAATCACAGCCAAAACCCAGGAGTCTGACCCGACATGTTTCGCATGTAATGCTTTATCAAGGGTCCCCCTGTAATAAACAAAATAAGGAAAAGTGCTGTGAAAACCCATTTGTGCACAGCTACCTATCCTACCTCCTTCAAAAGTTCTTACAATATTACTCACCGAGTATGCTGTCGTCATCCGACTCCAAAATATATGAGAAAGATGGCGGCAGCTCTAACCCCGGCGTCTTTATACTCCTCTCAATCTGATATTTGAAATCCTCCCTCCCCCTAATCCTCATTGGCCAAGATGTTTCCAATCACCGACATCCACTCTATTTCCCCATTCAGTCCTCTAGGTACTACTAGAGAATGACACGGGGAAAAAATCTGTCCCCGTCACCGCCCCGTCACCGGCCCACCATCCTCTGCACCGCCCCGTCACCGCCGATCCCTTCACCGCCCCGTCACCGTCACCGCCATCCCTTTCACCGCCCCGTCACCGCCACAGCCATCCCATTCACCGCCCCGTCACCGTCCCCGCTGCATCCATATAAGCCTTTTTCCTTTCACTCCCTCCTTCCAATTTGAGCCGGGAACACTAGCGATCGCACGGTCCCCGCGGCCACTACCTGCCTGCCCGGTCGATCCTGGTGTTTGGCCGGCTCTCTCCCTTCTCCTCACCTTGGTTTGTGGGTTTTCTTTTTCGGCAACCTGCGCGCTTTCCCAGGGAGCCGCACACGCGCGGCTGCTCAGTGTTCGATCTTCTGCTCTGCTGCAACTTCCTGTTTCCGGTTGCGTCAGAGCAGAAGATCGAGGCTGAGCAGCGGCGGGTGTGCGCGGCTCTCTGGTAGCGTGCGGGTCGCCGAGGAGGAGGATCTGCGGACTGGGGTGAGGAGAGGGGAGAGAGCTGGCTGGACACTGGAATCGATTGGGCGGGCGGGTGTGAGCTGCGGGGACCGCGCGATCCTTCATGCCTCACTGCGGGGGACAAGACCATTCACCGCCCCGCGGGCGGTGAATGGCCTTGTCCCCGTCGCCGCAGCGACTGCTAGTTTTCTTCCCCGTTTTCGGCGGGTGACCCGCGGCTAAAATGCGGTGGCTGCGGGTAAACCGCCACCGTGTCATTCTCTAGGTACTACCGTGTCAAGTAAAAAAATGTACCTCTGTTCACTTTTGATTCTTCCCTCCATCCCTCCCCGTGATCTTACTAATAACCCGCCACCTCATGTCATCCACAGTATGGCCAGATGTAATCCAATGTTGTACTAGGGGTGCCTGGATAACCTGGTTAACAATCCGCGACTTGTGTTCAGTAAGTCTCGTTCTTATCTTCCTGTTAGTCCGTCCGACATATATAAGGTCGCATGGACAGACAATTACGTAAACAACGTCTTCAGAATTGCAATCTGTATCCACTTTTGCCCATAATGTGATGTCTCTACCCGGTGCTTTCCACTTGTCACCCTGTATAGCGGAAGAGCACCACTGACATTTCCCGCAATTGTAATGCTGTCCCCCTAGTTCTCTTGGTTTAACCCCGTATTTTTGAAAATTACATCTCTGCCCCAGGGTTTGTCCCCTGGAATAAGCTATCCGGAGAAAATCCTGGAGCGATTGGTGGATCTGAACTATATGCCAATGTTGTCTCATAAGTTCCACCATCGCCTTCGTTGCTTTCGAGAAAGCTTGAAGGACTGGGCATTTCTCAAGAGGTGAAGAGAATGCATTTTAAAATGCTTACTTCTTTGAGGATACCTTAAAAAAAAAAGTTTGAAGGTGGGCTGGTGGGGCAGGTGTCGTTGACACACACTGGTCAGCAGTGTCACAGCCTTGCATGGGAAGATATTTGGTGGCTCTGCTTCAGCTCATTTGGGTCCAAAGTAGCCCTAACTTAAAATTTAGCGAAGACCACTGTCATATGTGAGAATATTCATTGGTCAAGTTGCTGGAGTCACACTAGAGCAGTGGTCTCAAACTCGCAGACCGGGGGCCACATGCGGCCCGCCAGGTACTATTTTGAGGCCCTGGGTATATTTATCATAATCGCAAAAGTAAAATAAAGCAGTTTCTTGATCGTATGTCTCTTTAGCTATAAACGACAATATGATTATTAAGACTTAGCCAAAATGAAAGATTTATAAACTATAAAGAGTTTTACCTCATGCAAAATTGTCATTTCTTTAATAAAACATTAAATATTTTTACTGAGGTCCTCCAAGTACCTAAAAATCCAAAATGTGGCCCTGCAAAGAGTTTGAGTTTGAGACCACTGCACTAGAGGAAAGGTTCTGAAACCAGTTTTTAGGACATGATCCGTCAGCCAGGTTATCAGGATACCCACAATGAATATGCATGAGATGGATTTGCATGCACTACCTGCATTGTATGCAAATCTATCCCATGCATCTTAATTGTGGATATCCTGAAAACCTGGCTAGGCGGGTTCCGAGGACTGGGTTGAGAATCCCTCCATTAGAGCTTTGCAATCAGCATTTGATGCTGAAATGAGTGACGGGCAGGATGGTTTCTCAAGAAAACACTTCCAGGGATGACACCATCAGGAAATTGCTGCCTGTTGTTCCGTCTGACAATATAAATGTTTCAGATGTAGACCCCGTGACTTTAGTCTTCTTGGATAAAGTAGTGTGATTGCCGTGTTAGTCCACTTTAAGAGTAATAGAAAGGAAAATACGAGGGGTGCTGAAAAGTTCTCAGCTCAACCAAGACGAGAATGATGTGGAGATGGTTCAATCAATGACCTGAAACAATGTCAAAACAGAGAATTTTGTTTCTGCAAATTGGCACTTAACGAAACTAAGATAACCCTCTTTGCAGCTACAGTGGCAAAATAACTCAAAATTTAGCAAGCTGGTTGGTCGGGCTGAGAACTTTTCAGCACCTTCTCATATGTAATAAAAGTATGCCAAGTATAGGACTATCAAGCCATTGTGACATCACTGATGAGGTTGGCTCTTATTGGTGGATTGAGAAATGTAAAGTATTACATGCGGGAAGCAGAAACTCGAGGTACAGCTATACGATGGGAGGGATATTATTGAATGAGAGTACCCAAGAAAGGGACTTGGGGGTAATGGTGGACATGACAATGAAGCCGACGGCACAGTGCGCAATCCACCAATAAGAGCCAACCTCATCAGTGATGTCACAATGGCTTGATTGCAAAAAAAAAAACCGTGACATCCTAAGCTGACAGCAATTCGGAGCTCCCACTTAACTCTTCATCTTTTCTTTCATCACAGAGGACGCTCACTTTCCTGTCAATGTATCCCAACACTAACAAAATCTGTTCTAAATGTACATATTCCAATGAAACAAAATGGCGGAAAAGTCAGCTGTTAGGTTTTATTGCAGTGCAGGAAAGGCAAATAGCCAGAGAAAAGCAAAAGAACAAAATTACCGTAATGCATTTAAGTTTTCAACAGCAACAGAAGTATTTAAGCTTCATTTCTCTGAGGGAGGATGCAATCGTAACGGGTGTCCATAATTTCTGATGGTTCTTCTGTTCTTATGCATTGCTCTATTTTATTCAGTCTTTGGGTTTGTCTTCTGTCCAGAATGAATGGCGAAAGGGGTCCCAGAGCACACAGACTGAACTTTCTCAGAACCGTAAGCATTTTGCAGCAACAACATAGGATTAGGAAAAATAATTTGTGTCAGAGCTCTAACGATTGTGCTGACCTGTTCGGCTGTCCGCATTCCTTCCTGTTTTGGCTTCTGTTCCTGGCCTGGCCCGTCTTTTTAATTGCACTTGCAATAATAAGATGAAATGGAATTGTCCCAGTTCCCGAAGAGCCCTTTCTTTACGTCCTTCAGGCGATGCGTGATCCCAGCAGAAAACTTGCGCATGTTGCCAGCCTTGGGCTTCTTGGACCAGACGGTGAGTTCACAGCGCGTTGCCACCACCAGCGAGGAGATGCGGTTGTTCCACTTCAGAGGTATGTACGGCATGTCGTCCCCGATTCGGGCATCCAGGTACTCTCCCCCGCAGCACTGGTCATAGTAGACGCTGCTGTCTTCGAACATGCGGGCACACACTTTGTTCCCTTCCGCGTCCTTGATTTCGTTGGGCTCAGGGCACTGAGCCACTGCCGCAGCCAATAGGAGAGGCAAAAAGCAGATGACCTGACCTGGCTGCATTTTTCCTCCGGGCTACAGTGGCTCTGCTCTGTTTGAAGAGGCACAAGTGGCTTTGCTGGGCGCAACTGTCTTATTTATAGGGTACAGGTGGGCAGTGACCAATTACTGCGCACCTTGTGGAAATCTTTAATTCTTAACCGATCCTGCTGCAGCTCACTTTGATTATCTGCAAGCCATCCAGGTGCACCCAAGGCCAGGGTAAATATCATCAAAATGATAGATGTGGGAAAATAGAGGCCTGCCCGAGAATGAGCACATAACTTTTACTGCAACAATTCAAGGCAAGCGATAAATACAATGCACTACCGTACTTATATCCTGAGTGGAGTAGAACGGGTACGAGTGGATCGATTTTTCGCTCCATGACATAGACTAGGGGGGGACACTCGATGAACTTACAGGGAAATACTTTTAAAACCAATAGGAGGAAATTTTTTTTCCCCACTCAGGGAATAGTTAAGCTCTGGAACGCGTTGCCAGAGGATATGGTAAGAGCGGAGAGCGTAGCTGGTTTTAAGAAAGGTTTGGACAAGTTCCTGGAGGAAAAGTCCATAGTCTGTTATTGAGAAAGACAAGGGGGAAGCCACTGCGTGCCCTGTATCGGTAGCATGGAATATTGCTACTCCTTGGGTTTTGGCCAGGTACTAGTGACCTGGATTGGCCACCGTGAGAACGGGCTTCTGAGCTTGATGGACCATTGGTCTGACCCAGTAAGGCTATTCTTATGTTCATATGTTCATTAAATCTCTCTGCTCTATGTGGATTATAAATTTACCCTCCCCCTTTTATAAAACTGTGTTAGCATTTTTGTTTTTATTGCCGACTGTGGAGGTAAAACCTCCAATGCTCATAGAATTCCTAATGTCTGTGCTTTTACCGCTGTGGCTGGCGATAAAGAACGCTAACATGGCTTCATAAGGGGGGGGGGGAGGGAGGTTTAGTATACTGAATGATGAAAGACACCCAGGAATTACATAAATATCATAAAAACCATTCATGTATTTCTACCTTATACTTACCAAATTCAAATCAGTTGAAATATTCTTCACAAAACTATGACCTTGACTATCTTTCTAATGCTAAGATAGTTTGTCGACTGTCTCACGTCCGATGGAATGCTATTCCGTATAACAACTGATTGATATTGGAATGAGGAAGTAAACATTATCTTACATTTCACTCCTTTAACCGAGGGATAATTTAACTTTAGCCAATTCCTGCAATTAAGAGATGATTTCTTTAAAGACGAGACTACTAATTGAATCAAATAGGAAGGCGCCCAACCAGGATATATCGTAAACATCAAAACACTCGCGTTAAATCTAAAACTGGCTTCTATTGGTAGCCAATGTAAAGATCTTAACAACCGAGTAACATGATCATATTTGCTAGTAGAAAAAATAAACTTTGCTGCAGCATTTTGAATAAATTTGCATTTTTCTAATCAGGACCTTATTACAGCCAACGGATATCTATCGATCCATAGATGATACTTTGGGTCCAACAGAAGACATTTTGTTTTCTTCCTATTCAGTAACACAGTAAGGATGAGCGGCGTCTCTTCCCCCCCCCTACCCGGTCCCCCCCTTTTCTCATACCTTTTTAACTTCTGCAGTGCGATCAGCATGCCCACGTCGGTGTTGGCTCACCCTTTGAGGTCACTTCCCCAGGGGTGGGTCCCGGAAGTGACGTGAGAGAGAGCGCTGATACCAATATGGGTAGCAACTTTGTGCCAGGGAAGGCAAGGGGCATGCACACATTGGCAAGGAGAGGAGCGGGGGAGGATGGAGAGGAGGAGGAGTGCCATGCCCTTAGCAAAAGGGCACCTGGAGCAGACCCCCCCTCTCACGTCCCTTACCCCCCTTACTAAAACAGTGTCCCTATTAATCTTTAATTTATGGGAGATAATCCAACGCTCAATCACATCTATACAATAAATTATTTTATCAAAAACTAAATTCCAGCTTTCCCGTACGGTTCATAGTCGAAAGTGCGCGAGGACAAAGGCGCGCCGACAACCGAGCGTGGACAACTGAGCGCAGGACTTTATCGCGCTGAAGAAAAACCGTATTTTAAAGGGCTCCGACGGGGGGGGTGGGTGTTGGTGGGGAAACCCCTCACTTTACTTAATAGAGATTGCGCTGGCGTTGTGGGGGTGTTTGGGGGGTTGTAACCCCCCTCATTATACTGGAAACAACTTTTTCCCTGTTTTTTAGGGAAAAGGTTAAGTTTTCAGTATAATGTGGGGGTTGCACCCCCCACACCCCCCCCCCAACATGGCAGCATGAGGCAGCTCGATCCCTATTAAATAGAGTGGGGGGGTTCCTCCCCCCCCTCCCATCAGAGCCCTTTGAAATACAGGTTTTCTTCAGCGCGATTAAGCCCTGCGCTCAGTAGTCCGCGCTCGGTTGTCGGCGCACCTTTGTCCTCGCGCAGTTTTGACAGGTCAGCAGTACAGTAATGTCACCTGCATAAATTAAACCGTCAAAACCTATCGATTTTATCTTGGCTCCTAATGAGCTTAACAGAACATTAAACAGTATGGGTGACAAGGTAGATCCCTGCGGGATGCGGCATCAAGCTGACCACTTCCCTGATAGGAAGCTGATCATCTTCACTTGATAGGATCCACTTGTTAAGTAGCCAGCAAACCAAGAAAATGCCTTTCCTGTTATTCTGATGCCACTAGATACACTCAATAAAATACAATGGCCTATCAAATCAAATGCGCAAAACAAATCAAATTTTGCAGGACTATAGTTGGTAAGCCTTTGCTCATCCATAACCTTGCAGTTGTAACTATTGTTCTCCTAGGACAAGCAGGATGAGTCAGCCACCTATGGCTGTTGTCCCAACAGCTCCCAATTTGCGGATAAGCTCTCCAATAGCTCAGAGAGATTTTTTTTTTTCTCTCTGAGCACGTGCAGTGCCCGGGCCCCACTGGGCATGCCCGAGCCCTACCCATTTCCCCCTACTTCCCCCTAATCCCCAGTCTTTAGTTTCCGCCCGTTCCCATCGGTCGGATTTTCTACAGCTCTCCATTACAACTTTTCTACTCATCACCTTGAAGATGCCTGAATCATCTAAAGAAACGACTGGGATGCAGGAGAAGGATGAATGCACTGGATCCTCATGAATTGTGCGCCCACTGACTGGATCCGGCGCTCGAGGTTTCCGTGTTGCTTGCATTGTGCGCACATGTCACCACGTGCACGCAAGCTAAGGAAGAGGGCACTGAGAGACTCCATGAAGAGAAGTGAGGCCCGAGATTCTTCAAATAGTTAAGTGACATGAAGCAAAAGCCAAATCAACCTTTACACTGAAAGAGTGCAAAGAAGCACATTTAACTGCATGGATATTCTATTCATGCTGAGACTAAGTGGCGTAGTCAGGGGTGGGGTGGACTGGCCCGGGCACAGTCTTGGTGGGGGCACCAGCACCTCTCTACCCCCACCCCACACACCCCGCTTCCCACTCCCCGTCCCTATTTAAACCTTTGCCAGCGTGAGCAAATTCCCTGGCCTGCTGCTCGCACTGGTCTGGCTCCCCTCTGAAATCACTTCCGGGTTGCGTGAGCAGTAGGCCAGAGAAGTTGCTTGTGCTGGTGAAGATTTAAAGGGGTATGTGGGGAAGGGAAGGCGTGAGTATGGCATGGGGGCTGCGGAAGGAGGGGGGGCAGAGAGGAGGGTGTGGGGGAGGGACACCTCCTACCCTCGCTATGCCGCTGCTTAGACATATTTTTAGGAGTTCAACATAATTAATCAAACATGTAGGGGGGAATTCATCAAGTAGCATTGGGGGCCTTAATGCAACTCCACTGCTTATTCCTAAGATAAGCAGCATAAAATCTGTTTTACACTTTGGGATCTTACCAGGTACTTGTGACCTGGGTTAGCTCAACCAGTTAGAAACAGGATACTGGGTTTGATGGACCTTTGGCCTGTACTGATATGGCAACTCTTATATTCCAAAAGGTCCTAACGCTGCCTGTCCTAAAATACTGCGATGATATTACAGTTGCCATGGGTTAGGTGGTAATGAGATGCAAAATATGCAAATGCATGTTTTGCATCTCACTTCTATACAAATGCTGGGAGCATGGAGAGGGTCCTCCTAGGTCTTGCCTGCATCCTTCAACTAAAACCCATTCTTGTCTATGCCCCTAGGGGGATCCAGAGGCAGTTATCTGGTGGTCAAAGGAGTGTCATCTAGGGGGATCCAGGGGGAGGATGTCTGGAGGTTCTTTTGGTAGGAGTGAGGCCCAGTTACTCCTGCCCAGTTTGGCGCCTTGCTACCGCTAGGGGTGGCATTTTCAGCAGGGTGCTGAACTGGGCAGGAGCAACTGGGCCTCACTCCTGCCCGAAGACCCTTTGGACCCCCCAGATGATCCCCTCTGTTTCCCCCTGGACCACCAATGATCTGTAGTAGGTAGCCCCTGGGGGGGGAGTGGTACTTGTGCGGGGATGAGGTTCAGTTGGGGGGGGGGATGCAAACAGGACTTGGGGAAGGCCCAGGAGCATCAGGCTGCAGTTTTGCGGCCTGATGCTTGCAGACTGTGGAAATAGCGCTGCTTGCAAAATGGCTTATGTAACAGCATGAGCGGGGTTTGGGTTTTGGACCTGTGAATACACAGCCAGACATGAGCAGCAGCAGTGCAAAAACGTCCTTTATTGACTCCAAACAAACTGCCAGGATCAGGCACATAAGTGTGACAAACAAGTCCTGAGCTGAGCCTGGAGCAGATAGTGCCACGCCCCACACACAGACTGCAAAAAGTCTTCCTCAAAACAGATAGTGAACTCTGGTCTTAACCAAGTTTTAAAACAAGGCTCACGTGTAGTTATCACAAGAAATTTGGCTTACCTCTGCCAAGCAGAATGCAAGAAGTATGCTGGGGCCACTTCTCTGGGAAGCCTCTTGCTGTGGGACCTCGTCCCCTGGGACCTCCATGACTGACTTTGCTCTAAGGCAGTGATTTTCAATCTTTGTACACCCGTGGACCGGCAGAAATAAAATAATTATTTTGTGGACCGGCAGTTGAAGAACAGTGCTATAGAGACCCCTTCAGTTAGTACCAAAGTAATCGAACAGCAAGCACTGAAACAGAAAAATAGGAAGGGGGGACTAACATTTCTGTTCTGCCACAAACTTACCTGAAACCCAGCAGCAGCCACAAAATCCTGGCGCAACAGGATTAGGGAAGGGAGGGAACACAAAAGTAGCCAATCAGAAGCCTGCCGCCAGCAGCCAATGAGCGACGGGCTCAAAGGTCAAAGCCCGGTTTAGCTGCTAGTCTCACGTGACCTTCATTAACGGCAATTGCATTTCACGTTTTCTAGGGCTCCCTGTGTGTAATGTAGTCGTTTTCTGGCACCACACATAACATGGTAGCTAGTCTCGTCGACTGACGTTATCGTCCGCGACCTCATGGGATCGGCTCCTGACGTCAGAGCTCGTTGCCGAGAGAGCATGGCGGCGCCGTGGTTGTGCTTTTCGGAAGAGGAACCCAAGTCGTGACTGTGACTGTAAAGCGGTCTGTGAGGGCTCTGTGGAGACGCCCTGTCCAGGTGCTACTCCCTGAGGAGGAGGTGGTCAAGCCAATCAGAAGCCTGCCACCAGCAGGAAATTTAACCGCTGACTCGATCTCGCCGGCCCTGTGCGGACCGGCAGTTGAAGAACAGTGCTGTAAGGCATTTAAACTCCTACCTGCATGAGTCCCATCCCCACGACTCAGCAGAACTCGTGCTGCCCGATTTGCTGATTCATATCCATTCACCGGGATGGGAGGGGAGGAAAGACGCATCACATGGAAGGAGAGAAGAGAGGGGAAGAATTATTGGGGTGGAGGAGAGGAAGGGAGAGATGAAACAAAGAGATAGAAAGGGGAGTGGAAGAAGGCAGGGAGAAATGTTGCACATAGGGTAGAGGGCAAGAAGAGATGGTACATGGGGATAGAGAAAGAAATCTATATATATAAAATCGGAGGTATGTATGTGTGTATGTGCCGCGATCACGCAAAAACGGCTTGACCGATTTGAACGAAACTTGGTATGCAGATCCCTCACTACCTGGGATGATATGTTCTGGGGGTATCGCGGCCCACCTGCGCACGTGGGCGGAGCTACAAACAGAAAATCAGATTTCACCCATTCATGTCAATGGAAAAAATGTAAAAAGCTGCCTACGCAAAAACGGCTTGCCCGATTTGAACGAAACTTGGTATGCAGATCCCTCACTACCTGGGGTGATATGTTCTGGGGGTCTCGCGGCCCACCTGCACACGTGGGCGGAGCTACAAACATAATATCGGATTTCACCCATTCATGTCAATGGAAAAAATGTAAAAAGCTGCCATTCTCACAGTAATTCAAAAACGACTTGCCCGATTTGAACGTAACTTGGTATGCAGATCCCTCACTACCTGGGGTGATATGTTCTGGGGGTCTCGCGGCCCACCTGCACACGTGGGCGGAGCTATAAACAGATAATCGGATTTCACCCATTCATGTCAATGGAAAAAATGTAAAAAGCTGCCATTCTCACAGTAATTCCAACTATAAAACACTTTCTATGACACTATAACCACTAGGGACATCGTTTCTATTCTACCACGGACAGCATACATATAGAGTTTGTATGTTCTAACTGTGTTTGTAACTGTTTCCTTCATGCACCCCAGTTCATAATGTTATTACATTACATGAGTACTCACATATCCTGAACTAGGAACACAGGTTCCATTCTGAACCGGGAACAAACTACATGGAGTTTCTTTTCAACCTGTGTTTAAATCAATACTGAAACTTTTGGATGCCACTTATTTCAACAGATCTTCCTTTTCAGTTTAAGAGATTGCAAATTCCAGTGAGACTTGCATTCTCTATCACAATCAACAAATCACAGGGACAGACTATTACATACTGTGGAGTGGATTTAAGATCCCCCTGTTTTTCCCATGGACAACTCTATGTTGCTTGATCAAGGGTGGGTTCACCCAAGAATTTATATGTTCTTGCTCCTGGAGGTGAAACTAAAATTGTTGTTTATAATCAAGTTTTGTGTTAGTTGTATTGTATTCATTTTGTCAAATATTTCACATTATAATTTGATTATTGTACTTTTTATAAAGCTGTAAAAAAATAATTTCATTCACCACTATAAAGTATCTTTATTTCAATCCATTTACTGTGTTATTGCTATAATTAAATACCCGTGCAACGCCGGGTCATCAGCTAGTATTGCATATGATAATGAAGGGGAGGAAGGGGGAGATACTGCATGGAGGAAATAGAGAAGTTTGACCCAGGACACAAGGCAGGGAGGGAGAGAGACATGGTAGACAGTGGGAAAGAAACAAAGAAACAAATGTTGGATATGTCAGTGGAAGATAGAAAAAAATAATTTTATTTTCTATTTTGTAATTACAGTATGTCCAGTTTGAAATGTGTATCCTGCCAGAGCTGGTGTTAGACAGCGAGCGTGAGCTAGGACCTAACAGAGAGAGGGAAAATCTTTTTTATTTATTTTGTTTACTTCACAACGCCAGCATGGGGTTGGAGAGGGCAAAGGACATTTGGAAAAAAAAAAAAAAAAGCAAATCAAATCAAAAATCGGCCAAATCGAATCAAACATTTTTTTCCCTGAATTGGGCTTACTCTTGCCTTCTGTACACTAGCACCCTCTGCTGTACAAAGGTATAATTGCAGTATTAGTGAGGTAGTACATCTTGCTCCCCCAAAGCTTATAAACAGTGTTATTCTTGTAATGTTGGATACAGCAACTTGCCATACCGGGATCTTGCAGGGTGGTGAATTCGATGATGCAGTAAAGGGCAATTTTTTTTACTACATCTTGATGAATTCTCCCCCTTCCCTCTTGTCAGCCATGAATTGGGGAGGAGTCCTATAAAACTGTATACATGGACATCTCCCTGAGAACAGAAAGTTGATGTCAGAGGGGGTGAGGTCCAGCTGACCCAATGGCTTCATGCATGAAGAGGGCAACCCAGTAAATGCTTCAAGCATTCCCAAACTCCCTGCACCCACTTGGTACACTAGAGAATAGAGCCATCAAATAGTTTGTTACAGAAAACCACTAATATGTACCAACTACGGTAAATTAAAAGCCATAAGGAGGGGGAGGGATAACTGTGATATAGAAATGAAATGAAATTTAAAAATACTCCCTACCACCATGAAATGCATCTGAACTATAACTGGTGCCAATATGCTGAGGGATTAGATCAATGCGGCATGCTGAAAACTTCACTGGATCACTTGTGGTGCCTGTCATTTACCTAGGAAGTGATTAACTCTTTATATATGGGTATGTGTATATGTCTATCAATGTTCCCTCTAAGCTGAGTGGGAATCCTCCACCTGCATTGTTGCCAATAGGGGGTGGTATTTCAATATTGTGTTTTCAATTAGAGAATGACACGGTGACAAAATTCATCACCGTTCCTGTCCCCGCGGATAACCGCGGGAAATAAACCCATGTCATTTTCTAGTGTCTATTTCAACCTCAGTCCTTCTACACCAGCATTCTTCAAAGCAAAGCTTGCGGGTCGGTGGTTGTGGCCATTCATACTCTGATTCTTCCCTCTCTCCTTAAAGAATGACATGAAGATGGTTTCCCGTGGTTATCCGCGGGGATGGGAATGGTGATGAATTTTGTCATCGTGTCATTCTCTATTTTCAATCAATAGGGACAGACAGGTTCCCTGGAGTCCTGCTGAGTTTGCCTGTTCCTCAATATTGAAAATGTGATAGTGAAACAGCGCCCCCTCACTTGTTAGGGCTGTAAGTGGAGAACTCCTGCTCAGTTTAGAGAGAACAATGGTGTCTCTATAATTCATTTCAGTTCAAGTGATACAAGTGTACTACATTGGTCTAATGAACTCTGAAGCATAACATGAAACAAGTTAAAATGAGACTTCTTTGGCAGCAGTTGACTCTTTTTCATGTGGAAATCATGGCTCTTCATAAGAACCATAAGAATTACCATACTGAGACAGACCAAAGGTCCACGAAGCCCAGTATCCTGCTTACAACAGTGGCCAACCCAGGACCCAAGTACCTAGCTAGATCCCAAGTAGTAAAACAGATTTTATGCTGCTTATCCTAGGAATAAGCAGTGGAGTTCCCCATGTCATCTCAATAATGGCCTATGAACTTCTCTTTTAGGAAATTATCCAAACCTTTTCTAAACCCTGCTAAGCTAACTGATTTCACCATATTCTCTGGCAACGAATTCCAGAGTTTAATTACACGTTGTGTGAATAAATATTTTCTCTGGTTTGTTTTAAATCTACTACACTGCTGTTTGCTGGTTGAAAAGACTAAAAGAGGTTAGGGCTCTTCAACACGGAAAAGAGATGGTTGCGGGGAGATGATGATTAAAGTCTACAGAATCCTGAGTGGTGTAGAATGGGTACAAGTGGATCGATTTTTTTTTTTTACTGCATCAAGATTTAAAAAGACTAGGGGACACTCGATAAAGTTACAGGGTAATACTTTTAAAAACCAATAGGAGGAAATATTTTTTCACTCAGAGAATAGTTGAGCTCTGGAATTTGTTGCCAGAGGATGTGGTAAGAGCGGTTAATGTAGCTGGTTTTTTTAAAAAAAAGGGTTAGACAAATTCCTGGAGGAAAAGTCCATAGTCTGCTGTTGATACAGACATTTGTGAAGTCGCTGCTTGCCCTGGATCGGTGGCATTGAATGCTTCTACTATTTGGGTTTTTGACAGGTACTTGTGACTTGGATTGGCCTCCGTGAAGACGGGATACCAGACTAGATGGACCATTGGTCTGATCCAGTACAGCTATTCATATGCTCTTAATATTCAAATTGATTTTCCTGTGCTCCAGGCCCTTTATCAGCTAGAATCTAGGGACCTTTTCCCATATCTCCAGGTGAAAAGTTATTTGCAAAGGGCTAAACGGGCTGATGCCGCGGTTTATACCTATTCGGCCTTTGAGAAGTTGTTGGGCTCCCCAGTGAGCAGAGGATGCATTTCCCTGTTGTATAAATGGGTGCATCAGGATGGGGCCCAGAAACCTACGTATCTCGAGGCCTGGGAACGGGATTTGGGGCAGGAGTTCGATGAGGCCTTGTGGGAAACTATATCGCTTCGGATACACCATTTAGCGGTGGCTCCGGTGCTGGTGGAGAATGCTCTTAAGATGCTGGTCCGCTGGTACATGACCCCGGTTCATATGAGCAAGATGTCTGCTCGGGGCTCAGCCTTATGCTGGAGGGGATGTGGGCAGCGGGGAACCTTTTTTCATATGTGGTGGAGCTGCCAGTCACTTCAAGATTTCTGGAGACAGGTGTTTCACTATGTGGGGGCTCTCCTTCAGGTGCCCCTCCAAGAAAGAGCGGAGGTGGCCTTATTGGGGTTTCCTGCGGGAGGGGTTGATGCTTCCCAGGATAGTCTGGTACAGTTAGCGTTCATGGCAGCTAGGATGACTGTGGCTCGCCATTGGCGAAGCACGATTATACCCACGCTACCTCTTATGAGAGCTAAATTGGGTTGGGTTTGCGAACGCTATAGGCTTTCGGCCCTGCTGACTGGACGATGGCAGCAATATTACGATCTTTGGGGAAGATACCTGGCAGTGGAGGAATTGGAGGTGGAGAGCTCTGCTGTCAGTTGACCTGCTGGATCTGATATGGATTTGGGTTTTGGGGGTCTGTTTTGTTCTGGTTTTGTGTTTTTCTTTGTTAATTTTGTATTTTTTTTCTCCTTCCTTTCCTCGGGTGCTTAGACGCCCGTTGTGGGGGATCTTTGGCTTACAGGAGATGATGGGTGCTGTATGCTGTTACGGGGGTTGGGGGTGGGGTGGGGGGATGGGGGGGGTTCAGAGGGGTTTGCTATTCTGCTGATTGTTTGATTGTACTGTTTTGGTACTGTACTGCTGTGTTGGTGTGCGATTCTTTGTTATAAATAAACAATTACAAAAAAAAAAAATATTCAAATTGATTTAGCTGGCTGCTGACTGGGTGAATTGCTTGGTTGGGGCTAGCAGCTAATATTCTATGGCACTTAAAGCTTGGGATAAGTATAGTGGATCTCTATGAGAGAGGAACGGACAGGCAGACTAAATCTGCTACTGAATATTGTGGTTAGCGCTGAACACACAGCTAGCTTTCTTGGGGCGTTCCAGGGGCGGAGTCGGCATTTAAGCAGCCAGGATTAGCATATAAATGGAACCACATAAATGTCTGTGCTATCTTTATGCGGTAAATGCTGAATATTGACCTTGGGCATCAGAATAGGGTAGGCCACAGGGGTCATGGCCTCCCCAAAAATTGGTGGTCGCCAGTGGGTGCCCACCTCCCGGCAGCCACCACACAGCGTGAATGAGCAGGCCTGCCCTGGAACCCTTCATTCTACTTCCGGAGGCAGGCTTGCTCGTCGATGTTGTGCGGCAGCTGGTTGAAGATTTAAAAACACAGCACCTTGAGGAGTTGGTGGGGGAGTCAGGAGCTGGTGAGAGGTCGTGTCACAGGATTCCGCTGGGGCTAGGGCGGAGCTCTTGCCCCCCTCCCCCCAAACAAAACAGTGTTGCGCTGCCTATGTTGACTTAAGCAGCTATGTGTTAGCTGGCTTAAAAGAACTAGATATTCAAAGCCAAATCCCACCCCCCACCCCCGGCTTTCAATAAACAGTGAGCAAAAAATTACTCCTTTCTATAGTGCTACTAAACTTTTGTAGTGCTGTACACATTATATGCAGGTATTCTATCTCTAGAGCAGGGGCAGGCAATTCCGGTCCTCGAGAGCCGGAGCCAGGTCAGGTTTTCAGGATATCCACAATGAATATGTATGAGATGGATTTGCATGCACTGCCTCCTCGAGATGAAAATCTATCTCATGCATATTTATTGTGGATATCCTGAAAACCTGACCTGGCTCCGGCTTTCGAGGACCGGAATTGCCTACCCCTGCTCTAGAGCAATGGTTCCCAACCCTGTCCTGGAGGAGCACCAGGCCAGTCGGGTTTTCAGGATAGCCCTAATGAATATGCATGGAGCAGATTTGCATGCCTGGCACCTCCATTATATGCTGATCTCTCTCATGCATATTCATTAGGGCTATCCTAAAAATCCAACTGGCCTGGTGGTCCTCCAGGACAGGGTTGGGAACCACTGCTCTAGAGGGTTCACAATCTAAATTTTGTACCTGGGAAATGGAGGTTAGGCGGTTGCCCAAGGTCAAAAGAAGCTTCACTAGGAACTGAACCCAACTGGCCAAGGTCAAAGCTTACTCCTCTGATAATTACTTAAGACTGTGTATAACTCAAGTAGTGAAAATAAACTTATTTGCTTGCTGAGATCTGACAGGTAAAAAAAAGAAATCAGTAAAACTTCATCTGTGGATTGGATTTGGCCTTGGGCAGGCCTGAAAAATGATCTGCGTGGCCTGCAGTTGAGGGATCCCTATGTTGATTTTTCCTAGCCACGTTTGTCTCCTCTCCAGATGCCAAAGCAGCGCGTTCTCCCCTAGTCCCTATCCACACTGGTTGCTGCATGCGCTGGAAGATGCGTTTAAAATCGAGCAAATGCTCCAGGATTGTGTCTGAAGTTTCGGAACGTGTTTTTTTAAAATGTCAATGAAGCACGATTAATTTACAGCTCTACTCTGTTAGAACGTCTGCCCGTGATAAGAAATAACTGTTTCTCAGATTAACGCAGTCATAACTACTTGCTCCTGTGGCATATCATTTCATTCCATTATCAAATTAAGACAGGCTTTATTTTCGAGCGTGCTACAGCTGTCATTTTCCCCTCTGGCAAAGAAAGTAGACATCTCTAATTGCAAATGAACCATTCACTCAATTGCTTATTGTTTTGACACCAGCAGCAGCTCATAATTCTGAATTTATATTCATTTTTGAAACGTGTCACACTTTTCTACAAGATTTGGCAACAAAAGGAGCAACAAATTAATAATAATAAAAAAAAAATCAATCCAAACCCTCCCTTTGATACTTTTCTCCAGCTAGGAAATCTGAGGGCATCGGTCTGGTGTGCCACGGAACTATCCTAAAAGTTAAAGACAGTCTTTCTGAAATGCAGTTACGTAGTCATGTGAGCGTATGATCTAGTCCACAGTAAGGTTGCCATATGGCTCCAGAAAAAAAGAGGACGGATTGAGACATCCGGGTTTTACTTCCATTGAAAGCAATCTGTAGATGCTCAAGGCCCCGGAGCAGCCTAGCAGAGATCAGTGGCAGGCGGGGCAAGCTGTTTTGGCACCGGCACGTCCTGCAGGGGTGGGGTGTGGGGGGAGGGGGGTGAAGCTGGTTCCCGGGGATGGGGTGGAAGCACGCCAGTGGTCTCCACGGAGGGGGGGGGGGTGTCTTTTTGGGATGTGGAATGAATCATCCGAGTTTCCCTTACTTTGGATGGGGAAATTCGCTTTGCTATACGAGCACTTTGGTTTACCAGCATGCTTCTGGAACGAATTATGCTCGCAAACCAAGGTTCCACTGTACATACAAAAACATTAAAAGAAGCAACTACACGTAATAAAATAACAATGTACATAAAAACATTACCAAATTACAGCAAATACACCTCACCCTTCATAAATTACCAAAAACTTCTTTGAAAAAAAAAAAAAAGCAAGCTTTCAAAGCCTTATGGAAAGAAAGGAACAAAGGCACGAAAGGAATCTGTCCACTTGGAGCTGGTCTCTGATTGGTTGGAGCTGGTCTCTGATTGGTTGGAGCTGTCTGTGCCTGATGACATCACAATGAGCGTTCCTTTAAGTCAAACATGAGGCTATAGAAAGGAGCATCATTTTCTGCATTTAGGGCCTGATTCTTTAAATGGTGTCTAGCTCCTAGTCGTTATTTGGCACGGTTGTCATTCTACCGCTAGGCGCCATTTAGAGAATTGCATATAGAGGTGTCTACGCATTCTTAGGCGCACTGCCATGTAAGCCAGGGTTTTATTGGCAAACTAAAGGCCTGCTTTATGAAGCTATGCTAGCAAGTGCCATGTGGTAAAAACCTCAAAGCCCTTTACATTCCTTGTGGGATCTGGGGGCAAATACTGCAGTGGCCCGAGCTAATCGACTTTGTAAAAGAGGCCCTCAGTTTTTTAAAAATCATTTTAAAACTGTTTTATAATGGGACTTTTAATTAACGGCGCTGATTAAGCCAATTAAGAAAATTAAGTTAGGTGCCTAGATTGACTAAGAGCGCCGATCTAGGTGCCCTGTTAGGTGTCTTTTGAAGAGTCGGAACCTTAGGGCCCAATTCTATAAACTACATCTAACTCCTAGGCGTCATGTGGCGTGGTTATCAATCAACCGCAGTCACATTTTATAGAATCGTGCCTAGCGATGCCTAAGGGCTCTTAAGTGTCCTTAGGCTCTTAAGTGTGCCTAAGGGCTCTTAAAGGCTCTTAAGTGTTCTTAGGCTCACTGCCATTTAGGCCAGGGTTTTCTTGGCCTAAATGAGTGCAGCTAAGGTAGGCATATAGTGGTTCTTAGGTCAATCCACCCCCAAACTCTGCCCTGAACCCGGTCCTAACCACGCCTATGTTCCGTGTAGATGCCGCTAGGTGCCTACCAGCTAATTAATATTTGTAATATTTAAAAAAAAATTTTGTAATGGCGCTTTCAATGATCAGTGTCGATTAAGCCAATTACAAAAATGAAGTTAAGCGCGTCAATCTAGGTGCCTAACGGAAGGTGTCTTTTAAAGAATCAGGGCCTTACTGGCTGCAAAATGGATGGCAGCAAGTGTTAATGTGGTAAAATTTTTAAATGGCTGCGTGCTAACAGTGGCATAGTAAGGGTGAGCGGCACCTGGAGTGTTGGCACCCCTCCCCCGCCTTCTTCCCTTCCCCCCCGACACATGCGTGCCCCCCCTTCCCTCATACCTTTTTAAATTCTCCAGGGCGATCAGCATGCCCATGTCAGTATCAGCTCGTCCTTCGACGTCACTTCCTAGGCGCGGGTCCTGGAAGTGATGTCAGAGAGAGCGCCAATGCTGACGCAGACAGCAGCCTAGCACCAGGGAAGTAAAAAAAGGTTCAGCGGAAGGCAAGGGACATGCGCGGCAAGGAGAGGAGCGGACGGGGAGGGGGGGGCAGAGAGGAGGAGGGGTGCTGCGCCCTCAACAAAATGGCGCCTGGAATGGAACACCCTCTCCACTACACCGCTGCATGTTAATGGTAATATTAGAACATTGCCAGTAAAACAAAACAAAAAAAAAAAGGAAAAGGAGGCATATCACAGCTGCAGCAAAAGTACAATGCAAACCATTTTGGGATTTCAAATGTGTTGTCATGTGATTGATTTAATGCAAGCAATTCTACCGTAAGGCCCCGATTCTCAAAGGGACGCTGAAAGTCAGGTGGCGATAGGTGTCCTAAAGCCGCTTAATTGGTGATAAATGATGCGGTTATTGACCATGCCAATTAAAACCAATTAAAAACTAATTTTAAAAAAATGTAGGTGCCTGCAGAACAGGCCGCCGATGCCCCATCCACAGAGGCGCCTATGGTCAAAGTGGGTGTGGCTTGCACCGAAAAAGTGGCCATGGGCACCGGTAGGAGCTCTTGTGGAGGCGATTCTCGTGTAAAGTAGGCGCCGGAAATGTAGGCCTTCATTTCCGGCGTCTACTTTACACGTGGCCGCAGTTCTGCAACCGGCGCTGGTGCATGATTGACACGTGACTAATGCCGGTTTTGGAGGCACCAATGCCGGTTTTGGATACCAGCGTCGGTTGCAGGATCTGGCTCTAGGTTATTTTATCATATCATTTGGCTCTGAAAAAGGGTGACTAAAAGTAGGAAATCCAAAATTGCATTACATTTCTTCATGTCATGGCCTGAAAAAAAGGTTAACTGCAACATTTTTATTTTTTCACATAAGAGGATGGGGTTTGGACTGTTGTACCTCAGATTTTTTATTAAATTTTCTAGACCGTTCTCCCAAGGGAGCTCAGTATGGTTTACATTAATTTATTCAGGTACTCAAGCATTTTTCCCTGTCTGTCCTGGTGGGCTTATAATCTATCTAATGTGCCTGGGGCAATTAGGGGATTAAGTGACTTGCCCAGGGTCATAAGGAGTAGCATGGGTTTGAACCCACAACCCCAGGGTGTTCAGGCTGTAGCTTTAATTACTGTGCCACTCTAAATGTAGTAAAAGTGAGTCAAGTATAGGACAATGAAGCCATTGTGACATCATTGATGAGGTTGGCTCTTAGGCATTGGTGAAATGAGGCATTATGATGTCACAATACCAGCTCTGGTTATCAGAAGCTGAAACTCTTCACACTATTTATTCAATTTTCTATACTGTTCTCCCAGGGGATGGGGTTTGGACTGTTGTACCTCAGATTTTTTACTGAGGTACAAAAATAAATCAAACCAAAATGAAATACCATTCCGATAAAATATTGAAAGCTAAAAACCCTTCTATTCTTTATACCATCCTCAATAATATAGCGCCAAATAATAAAAAACAATATGAATCAAGTAGTATAGTTCCCACAGCACAAGATTTTGCCGACTACTTTACTGGAAAAATTAATAACATTAGGAAATCTTTCAAAAAAAATTTACTACCTTCAAATGATTCTGAACAAGTTAATCCAGACTTACTATCCTCTAAGTGTTCAAAATTCAAAATACCTAGCTTAAATGAGATTGAAATTACTCTAAAAACTCTGAATATCAGAAGTTCTAAAGCTGATCAAATACCACCATTAATTCTCAAACAATATTTTGACATCTTTGGACCTTTGATTCATGTATTAGTTACAGAAAGTTTAAATCAACACACAGTGCCCTTGGATTGGAAAAAGTCATATATTCGCCCTATTATTAAAGAAAAAAATATTGGTCATGCAGACCTGTCTAATTATAGACCAATTTCTAACATCCCATTTTTGGCAAAATTAACAGAAAAAATTGTTTTCAACCAAATTTCAGAGTTTGTAGAACAAACTAATGTGTTACATCCGAATCAAACTGGTTTTAGACAACACCATAGTACGGAACATTCCCTTATTGGTATGACAACATCCATTCAATATTTTTTAGATCATCATCAATCGGTGCTGTTAACTTCCCTTGATCTTTCAGCAGCGTTTGATACGATTGATCATCAATTACTCCTTGCTAGACTCCAATCTATTGGGGTTACAGATAAAGTTCTAGCTTGGTTTACATCTTACTTCAGTGATCGTACATCCACAGTTATCTTCAATGAATCTTCATCCCTACCTTCACAGATTTCACATGGGGTTCCACAAGGATCTATTCTTTCACCTATGCTTTTTAATATCTTTCTTGCACCACTAATGACATTATGCCAATCCGTAGGTTTTCATGTTTTTGCCTATGCCGATGATATACAGCTATTGCATCCATTAAATAATAATAATATAAACGAAATTTTGGCTATTAATGGAAAACTTGATCAAGTTCATCATTGGCTGGATAAAAACAGACTGGCTCTTAATATCAAAAAAACTAACGTTATGCTCTTTCCATGGAAGGATAGTTTTCCTCTTGTTACTCCTATTTCAATTCAAAACGTTCCCCTACAATCAGTCAAAAATACAAAAATTTTAGGGGTAATCTTCGATAATAAACTTACTTATCATGATCACATCAGTAACATTGTGAAAACTACCTTTTATAGGTTACGTAAAATTCGCTCCATCTCTAAATTTCTTTGTCCCAAAGCACTTAATATACTGATTCACTCTTTGGTGATGTCTAAAATCGACTACTGCAATTCTTTATTTAAAGGAATTGCGTTACACGAAATAAAACGATTACAAATTATACAAAATGCATCAATTAAATTAATAACCAAGTCTAAAAAATTTGATCATGTAACACCACTTCTCAAAAATGCTCATTGGCTACCAGTCATTCACAGAATTACTTATAAACTATGTATAATTATTTTTAAAACCTTATATAACAAGACCCCTGCATTTTTATTTAGGTTTCTAATTCCATATACTGCAAAGAGAATTTTACGATCTAGTGAACAAAATTTATTATCTATTCCATCACTAAAAATTATTAATACGAGACGACAATTTATCTTTTCTTGTACTGCACTGCAGACTTGGAACGCCCTCCCTATTTTTTTACGGGAGGAGAAGGAGTTTGGGAAATTTAAAAATGAGTTAAAAACCTTTTTTTAAAGATGCCTTCGCAACCTAATTTTACTATTTTATTGTCTTATTTAACTTTGCTATACTTTTGTTAATTATTACCCCTTTGTATTTTCCCTTAATGTCTTTTCTTTACTTTAAGAATTGTATTTCTTCCCTCCTTACTCATTGTTTAGTAATGTTAATTTAATATTTAAGTATTTGTACGTTTTGTTTTGTCCCCTAAACAAATGTGAATTTTAAAGTGTACATTGCTTAGAAATCCTGATTAAGCGATTAATCAAGTCACCTAATAAACTTGAACTCTAACAGAACTCTTAAAACCTCATTTTTTTTGTTTCTTGAGACTTATTTATTTATTAAATTTTCTAGACCGTTCTCCCAAGGGAGCTCAGAATGGTTTACATTAATTTATTCAGGTACTCAAGCATTTTTCCCTGTCTGTCCCAGTGGGCTCATAATCTCTCTAATGTACCAGGGGCAATGAGGGGGATTAAGTGACTTGCCCAGGGTCACAAGGAGCAGTGTGGGTTTGAACCCAGAACCTCAGGGTGCTGAGGCTGCAGCTTTAACCACTGCACCACTTTAGAAATCAAAATGGGGCAGAAGTGAGCCAAGTATAGGACAATGAAGCCATTGTGACATCACTGAATAGGTTGGCTCTTGGGCATTGGTGGAATGCGGCATTATGACATCACAATACCAGCTCTGGTTATCAGAGGCTGAAACTCTTCACTCTATTCATTTATTCAGTTTTCTATACTGTTCTTCAAAGAGAGTTCAGAACGGTTTACATGAATTTATTCAGGTACTCAAGCATTTTTCCCTATCTGTCCTGGGGGGCTCACAATCTCTATAATGTACCTGGGGCAATGAGGGGATTAAGTGACTTGCCCAGGGTCACAAGGAGCAGCGTGGGTTTGAACCCACAACCTCAGGGTGCTGAGGCTGCAGCTTTTAACCACTGCAACACAATTTCCCCAGAGATGGTCATATTTGTTTTAAATAATTAGAAAACATCAGCTGATATAATCAGGCAGATGTATTCAGTTTGCAAGGCCATATGGATTATATTATTGTACTTTTGAACTTTGACATTTTTAATAAAGTCCATTTTAGGAACATCGTCACTCCAAAGTGTTTTTTTGGTTTCTTCAGTTTGCAAGTGCAGCTTTGCAACACCTAATTAAAATTTGTTGCAATGCTATATGCTTTGTCGTGTGCAAGGTTGATGATTTGTGTGCACACATGATCCTGCACAACAGGGCACAGAGAAGCTGTGGCTATTATGATTGCTGACTTTATTGTTTACTAATTAATTTATCAAACTCTTATGGGAGAGCTTAGGAACATGAAAATTAGGCAGGGGGAACAAAAGACTGAGGGCTTGTCTAGGGCACCCAATACCTAGGACCAACTCAACCATTAGGTAAGATTAGGTGACCACCTAGGGCAGCAACCTCTGGGGGGCAGCAAAGAGCTGCAGTCGAAGCAACACAAATAGAACCTGACATTCACATGAACTCAGACTGTCAATGTGTACTTTTACCTGCAAGGGTGGGTAATTTTCAAACTGCCCAATTATTTTGGTAAATTATTTTGAAAATTCTCTCACGTACAAAGTTTAATGTTTAAAAGTATTACTGTATGTCTTGAAAAGGGGGGGGGGGCAAGATTTGGGGCCTGAAAATTAATTGGAGGCACATATGCCCGAAGGTTAGCCTAAGACATCTAATATTTTTGCTCTGGACCTGCTAATACCTTGGCTCAGTTTTGTTCTTCAGATATCTTGTCTCCACACATACTAGCTTGAAATCAAAGAAGACCGAGAGGACTCTTAAAACAATATTTCTTTTATTTAATATCAAGACAAAAGAGCTGCATGAAAATATAAATGCACAATACAGAAATAACTCTTTAAAAAATTGGCACATAGACCAACAACTACATTTAAATAAAACCTATATCAAATTGGCTGCCGAATATTTTAAATAAATAACTGTATCCTACCATGAATTCAAGGATCATTTAAATAAATTAGATATGATTTAAAAAAATATAAATATTTAAATGATTATATAAATATTTCAAGTTTCACGTTTACTTTGCATATGATATACCACCCATCAACACAGCCATCGGAGTGATTCACAATCTAATCAGGTACGCTATGAGGGAGTGCTGAAAAGTTCTCAGCCCACCCAACTTCCTAAATTCTGAAAGTTATTTTGCCACTGTAGCTGAAAAGAGAGTTACTTTATTTCGTTAAGTGCCAATTTGAAGTAATGGAATTCGATGTTTTGACACCGACTGAACCATACCCACGTCATTCTCTTCTTGGTTGGGCTGAGAACTTTCAGCAGCCGCTCATATTTTCCCTATCTGTCCCAGCGGGCTCACAATCCAATTCACAGTACCTGGGGCAACGGAGGGTATACATTTGTGTGGCTAATATCACCTCACTCTTTTGTTCAGCTGTAAAAACCGTCTGAGCACCAGTTCGTATAAATGTTCTATCCTGGTTTCCAACACTACACGTGCTGTTCCACCAGTTTCACACGGAGGGAATTCTATTCTAGAAGGTGATGGCTCAGATACTAAATTCAGGAGAACAGACGTGCATAAAATCTACAACTTAGCTTGCTTGTGAAATCTAAAAAGAACACATCCTCCTCCGGATTCTATATAGGTTGTCAAAATTTGTGCGCTACAATTTTGGCGTGCAGGGCACAACCACACATCAATTAGTTAATTAGCAAGACATTAAACAAAACTGTAAACAATAACTGAAGTTAAATGGCAACAACTCGGATGTGTGCAGATCTGCCCTGGTCACTATTCTATAAAATTGGCACCTAACTTTTAGCCAGTTCAAAAGGGGCAAAGGAAGGTCAGCGAATGTTCCTAGAAGGTAGGCCTGATGTTATAAAATACTCCCCCCACCTTTTTTTTTAACAAAACTGTGAAAGTGCAGGCTGGGGCGCTGAATGCTCTGCGCTGCTCCTGATGCTCAGAATTCCTATGAGTGTCGGGAGCAGCGTACAGCTTTCAGTGTGCCGGCCTGCGCGAAAAACCACTTTCACGGTTTTATTAAAAAAAAAAAAAAAAAAAAAAAGGCGGGGGGTGGGAACTGTCTTTTGTGAGCTCATCTCCAAAAAATTAAGCACCAGATTTTATGACAGAATTCAGCAGGTCTAAATGCCGACGCATGGAGCGCAAACATCATTGTTAAATGTTATTCTATAATGGATGCTTGGCATTAACTATTCTTTACAGAATACAGATTTAGCATGGATTTTTCATGGGCCTAACTTTCAATGCCTCTTACCGAACCCCGTTCCTTTTAGCCAAGGATTTGACTCATTGTATGTTCAGAAAGGGGGAAAATTCCAGAAAAATAACGCATTGAAATAGGCCAAGCAAGTACAACGAACCCTCGCGAATTCGCAGTTCGCAAATCGCGGACTCAGCCTTTCGTGGTATTTTCTGACCGCTTCTTCCGGAAACTAAAGTCAGGCTACACCAATCAGGAGCTGCTTTGACGCGCCAGATAGCGTGACTTTAGTTCCCGGAAGAGGCGGTCAGAAAATACTCAGAACGATTTTTTTAACTAGCACTATCGCACGAATGTCACAAAACATGTTTTGCATTATGTTTATGCAAATTATTTCCATGCACCTTTCCCCCTTTCTAAAATTTTAGGAAAGTAAGTTCTTGAATAAAACATGCTCCATTTCAAACTTGAGAACGTGAACCAGTTTACAGAGTTTAGTGCCTAGAACTTAAATCTGGTCCCACGTACTAAGATTTTCTTATACTCTCACTTTTAGAATAGATCTAATTAAAACAAATCATAACCTTCCCCCCCCCCCCCTTTTTACTAAGCTGCGGTAGAGGTTTTTACCATAACCCGAAGCGCTATATATGCAGACGCTTCTCTGACACTCATAGAATTCCTATGAATGTCGGAGCAGCGTCAGAGCATATAGCGTTCCGGGCCAAGGTAGAAACCTCTAACACGGCTTAGTAAAAAGGGGGGAGATCATTAATATGAGAACCGGAGTGTTCCTTTTACAAATAAATAGACAATATTTAAATAGAAGAACATTTTGTTCTAATGTTACAGTTCAAAATCCAAATAATAGAATACTGTGCTTGGCAGTCACCAAACTTGCTTATGAAAATTACTTAGCCAGAAGAGCAACAAAAATCCCCCCTGAAGACGAGCTCCGGTGGAGGAAGGGTTTAAAGCTTGGATTTCTGCTGGAGGCTCTTGGTGTCTCTATTATTCTGTTCACAGGCTCCAGATCAATTCATGGCAGGTGAAGCCAGACGTGATCTTTTCTCCTCACATTTCTTATCATGGGCGATGCAGACGACTTCTTGCCTCAGCTGAAAGATCCTTGGTATCACTGCTTTTTGCAAGCAATCTGGAGTCTCCTGGAATACAAGAAAAGTAGCAGATTATCTGCAGGAATGTCTTGTAGGGAATACGTTTTCAAAGTGTATTATCAGACTGGCTGGCTGCATGTAGTTTTTCCTGAATTTGCAGTTTTAAGTTTGTAGCTGCAACTAGCACAGTGGAATTAGAAATATGATCGATTCTCATATTAGCCACAAAGGTTTTTTCTGCCTATGATTGGGTGGTTCCCCCTCCCCCCCTCTCCTGTATAACCGAGGCTTTTTCTTTCATTGGCTTTCATATGGTATTAAGTTCAGTGCTTGTTGCTGGGTGTTCAGTTCCCTTTTGGGGAGATTTTGTAAACGGTATTTAGATTGATTATACCCCCATTTCTTCCTTTTCAAGTTTTATTATCAGACTATACCATTTTAATACCTTTCTAAAGTTGCCTTTTATCACTGCTTGACTGCATTTAAGGAGGTCAGTTTGATTTATCATTTATGATGGCATGGCCTTAACTAACACATATGTTTGTATCTAACTAGAGTTACCCAGAATCATACGAAAAACAGGCCATTTTTGTAGAAAAATTCCACAAAATACTACACTATCATGTCCTGATGTCCATTCCATTACCATTCCATAGATATCGCCCCCTATTGGCCACGAGCCACTACTGCTCAACATGTGCCTAGCCTTAGATGCCACTTGTAGAATAGAGCTTAGGTGGGGGTTTATGGCACTGATTTTTTAGACACAATATATAGAATTTAGTCCACAGTGTGCATTCTTTCCAAAGAGTGTGCAATATTATTAATAAACAACAAAACACAAAATGTTTCTCTTTTTTGGGTGTTCATTTTTGTTTAGTAATGATATACAACAGTGGTTCCCAAACCTGTCCTGGGGGACCCCCAGCCAGTCAGGTTTTCAAGATATCCCTAATGAATATGCATGAGAGAGATTTGCATACCTGTCACTTCCATTATATGCAAATCTCTCTCATGCATATTCATTAGGAATATCTTGAAAACCTGGCTGGCTGGGGGTCCCCCAGGACAGGTTTGGGAACCACTGATATACAACAACCTAAGTATATAGACCTCGATGGATTCTGCCCCATCTTTGTTGGTTGGGCTGACAACTTTCAGCAGCCCCTCGTATATTCTCCTATGAGAGGCCACTGAGAAGTTCTCAGTCCAACCAAGAAGAGAATGACGTGGAGCCATGAAACTTACAAGCTATTCCACACTTTCCGTTTCAATGAAGCAAAATGCATCTAGTAAATGGGCACAAGGATAGGGAAACCAAGCCATTGTGACATCACCGATGAGCTTGGCTTAGGCATTGGTGGAATGAGGCGTTATGACATCACAATACGAGGGGCCACTGAAAAGTTCTCAGTCCAACCAAGAAGAGAATGACGTGGAGCCATGAAACTTACAAGCTATTCCACACTTTCCGTTTCAATGAAGCAAAATGCATCTAGTAAATGGGCACAAGGATAGGGAAACCAAGCCATTGTGACATCACCGATGAGCTTGGCTTAGGCATTGGTGGAATGAGGCGTTATGACATCACAATACAAGGGGCCACTGAAAAGTTCTCAGTCCAACCAAGACAAGAATGACGTGGAGCCATGAAACTTACAAGTTATTCCACACTTTGATACTTTTCGTTGCAATATGAAATGAGACAAAAAGTGTCATGTAAAGTGTGGAATAACCAAGAACTTTTCAGCGTCCCCTCATAGGCGAATATACGAGGGGCTGCTGAAAGTTCTCAGCCCAAGATGGGGCAGTCTCCATCGAGGGCTTTACACTTAGTCCAGTGATGTTCCACTTTTTTGTTCCATCGGAAAAATATGGAACAAAAAAAAAAAAAAAAAGCGGAAAATCGCCAGACTAAGCATATAGCCCTCAATGGAGAGTGCCCCAACTTTTCAGCGGTCCCTCATATCATTGACATTTCCTTTTTTTTTTTTAAGGTTTGAAATAAGTTTTATTGAAAAATTATGGCATTTACAAAGAATAAAATATACATATCAATCATGAAAAATCAACCCCCCCCCTCAACTCAGCAAAATGTTGTATAGTAACTTCAGTAGAATGCTCAAAAGGACAACGTATAAACCCCCCACCCCCACCCCCACCCCATGGCCATTGTCATACACACAAAACAGATGGGTAGGGACACACCAAATCTAAACACATCAAAACAGAACTCAAGAGAAAGTCTCTTTCCATCATATATGTGGGTTCCACACTTTATAAAAGGGCGTAAGACGATTATGCAATTAATTTAGACATACGAAAGATAAAGTCCATTTTACCCAGCAATTGACTGCGGACCGGAGGATGAGCCTGCTTTCAGTGGGCAGCCCATAGAAGTCTACTAGCAGGCCAGCTTATGGGTTTTACTCGAGAGCATCCCGATAGGAAGATGCAAAAGAGCGCCACCCACCGAACTGGGAACTTTGCAATGTAATATTTCTGACAAAATTTCAAATACCCATATCCCAATACGGAATCACCCGCGGGCATCATTGACATCCCTAGATATCAATATGCATCCAATATGCCCTAAATTCATCTGCTTTGGATGTGCAAAAAGCTTTGAAGTGAGAGCCCCAGTGATTGGAAAGGCAAAATTTAAACCATTGAACAGTCCTATGCACCGATAGTTTTTTAAACCGATGTGGATGGATTTCAAGTTGCCTGTAGGCACGGGACGAAGCTGTCTTAACAGGCCATTCAATTTACTAAAATTAAGCACTGTTCTCTGCACTCACCGCCTTTTTGATCTTGTTGAAATTACGAAGCCAGTGCTTAAGATGATGGGAATGCTGAGTTCTGTGTTTGCTGACCTGAAAGGGGACACAGAAAAGATATTAGATAGTTCTATTGTAGGCAGATAATCCCCGTCACTGATAGGTTCCACCAGTTTTCTCACTACCAGGTCTGGAATTCTCTTCATTTACTTGTTTTTAAAAACTTTTGTTCTCTTGGTCTTAAAGTTCGGATGTTTCCAGATTTGGCAAAGGATCCACAGAGAAGGAGACGTGAATTTTTGTTAATGAAACCTGGAGTTGCAGCCCTGGGGGGGCAATTTTCTACCTACGTCATTCATGTACATGTATAATACATTATCGGAAGCAAAAATTTGTCTTTTTTGGGCCTTTCCAACTGTCGACGTTCCTGTCTACATCCCACCTGGAAAAGGATGAGATCTGAGTGCAAGTTGAAAGAAGGATGCCTTCTCTCAGTCAACTGGCTAGTTAACTACTATCTTTTCCTTTAATAACTCGCTTTATTATCCCTATTGGATCCTGTTGAGGACTTGAGTTGAAATTTAAGCTAAATATCGATTTCTTGTAGTAATTCATTTTAAACTGTTTTGTTCTATTTACTTTGCTTTAATTTCCTTTCTGTACAAGTTAATACTTGATTCATAATGAAAAAAAATCTATAAATAAAATTAAAAACAAACAAATTTATATTCTGCTTATACCTAAGCGGATTACAATCCCCCCCCAAAACAAACAAACAAAAAAAATCCCCCCAAACAATAATAAGATAAACACCAAAAAACAGTATAAAACACATTAAAAACAAAACAATATACAGATCATATCTCCATTTTCCTTTGATGAATTCTAACCTGTCTCTGGCATATAAGCTGCTATAGTTCAACACAGAAATTAATATCTCTTTAACCGGTACTTGATCACAGTTTGAACAGTTCTGATCAAAATTTGGCACTCCTTTCGAAGCTGTGCGCCTACAAGACTGTTGGTACTTACACAGATCCTCAAGTCATGTCCAATGATCTGCAGGTCCTCCAGGGGCTTAATCACATTCTTTGACAGGGTGGAATTTGTCATGTTCATTAAAACTTCCACAGCCAGATCTACCTTGTGTTTCAATACAATTAATTTCTCCTGATCAGAAAAAAAAAAAGATAGAATGGGTTAGTGATATGGTGCATGTGGATCACCTGGAGAGCTTGCTTTAGTTCAAACTAGCTGATTACCCGGCGTTGCCCGGATATTTATTTATCCCAAAATGTCCAACCCCCTACATGTCCCACCCCCCTATGTCCCACATGTCCCACCCCCACGTTACCCCCCCCCCACATGTCCCATATGCCCCACCCCCATGTCCCAACCCCCTACCCTCCACATGTCCCAAAGGAATGTCCCTCTCTATGGGGCTGAACTTAGACTTAAACGGCATCGGGAGTGTCGGTATTTATCTATGCGAGCCCGAAAACTATGGGTTGGACATAAATATCTGTCGCTTTTGATAATTTTAACATATCACCCCCTTCCCACCCCCACAGTATTTTACCCCGTCCCACCTGCACAATATGTTTTCCCAGATAGTAAGTCTTATGTGTACAAAGTTTGGTTGAAATCTCTCCATGCGTTTCAGAGTTATGCTGAGTATTCATCTGTGAGCCCGAAAACACTATGGGGTAGATACTAAAATCTGTCATTTTCAATCATTTTTACATATCCCCCCCTTCCCACCCCCACAGTGTTTGTCCTCAGATAGTAAGTAATGTGTATGTCAAGTTTGGTTGAAATATGTCCATGCATTGAAGAGTTATGCTGGAACATACATACATACATACACACACACACATATATTCAAATTATAATGTGAAATATTTGACAAAATGAATACAATACAACTAACGCAAAACTTGATTATAAACAACATTTTTAGTTTCACCTCCAGGAGCAAGAACATATAAAATCTTGGGTGAACCCACCATTGAGCAAGCAACATAGAGTTGTGGGCCGCGAGACCCCCAGAACATATCACCCCAGGTAGTGAGGGATCTGCATACCAAGTTTCGTTCAAATCGGTCAAGCCGTTTTTGAATTACTGTGAGAATGGCAGCTTTTTACATTTTTTCCATTGACATGAATGGGTGAAATCTGATTTTATGTTTGTAGCTCCGCCCACGTGTGCAGGTGGGCCGCGAGACCCCCAGAACATATCATCCCGGGTAGTGAGGGATCTGCATACCAAGTTTCGTTCAAATCGGTCAAGCCGTTTTTGCGTGATCACGGCACATACACACACACACACATACATATATACATACATCCGATTTTATATATATAGATATCAAAGGATCCTGAAATCTAGTGGCAGTGGAAAACCTTTTTGATGGGAAGTGTCAGGAGCAAGGGCCTCGCCTGATCACCACTCTATAACAGGGGGCCCACAGTACCTCAATGCCCTCACACACAAGAGGTGGGGATTTGCCCATATACTATTAAAACCCAGTAGTGTGGGGAATTCACATTGGTGATTGAGTTGGGGAGGGAGGCAAAGGTGAAGGAGTTGGACTGTATTTAAAGCAAGTCCCAAGCAGTGGGCTGTGTTTTTCTTTTCTGCAGGGGCAGCTTTCCTTTCACTCCCCCCTCCCCCTGCATTAAAAATAAAATGTATATTCTGCATATCCTACAATTCTATGCAGATTAAAAATCATTCAGGTACTCAAGCATTTTCCCCTAACTGGACTCCCACTCTATCTAATGTACCTGGGGCAATGGGGAGTAAGTGACTTGCCCAGGGTCACAAGGAGCAGTGCTGGATTTGAACCTACAATCTCAGGCTTAGCTCTAACCACTGCACTATACACTCCCACATTCTACTTGCTTCCTAGTTGAGTCAGTTCCACTTCCTTTTCCTTTAGCTACAGGAGAGTGGTTTGGGCCTAGAAAGTTGCAGTTGGCCAGCTAACTGATCCTGTGTGTGCGGTTTGGGCCTAGAAAGTTGCAGTTGGCCAGCTAACTGGTCCTGTGTGTGCGGTTTGGGCCTAGAAAGTTGCAGTTGGCTAGCTAACTGGTTGTGTGTGTGTATAAATTTTAACTTGGTGGTCACAATTAATTGGCGGGGGTCAGGTGACTCTAAATTTGGTAATGAGGGACTAGCCATCTCCGGGAGCCCTAGTTCAAATGGCAGAGTTGATACCTAGTATGGCATGGCTACCTAGCTGTTTTGGCACGCAGCTTTCAATTTCTGGTTCTTGTGTCTGTTATTTATAACTGTTCTACCTCCAGCTTAGGTGTTTGTGTCCTCAGTAACATTTTGAGTTTAATTCCAATCAATTGTCCATATTTTTCATTGTTCTAGTATTTATTATTCTGATGCTTGTTTAATGGTCAAGGGGGTGAGGTGGGGGGGGGGGGGAAGGGATTGGGTCTAAGAGATGCCCAAGGCAGAACCGTCTCAGTTCTCCATGTTAGGGCCGAACTAACCAATCTTTGGCTCCAACTCCCAGCTCTCTTGCTGATGATGCTGTGTCAGACAAATATGGGCGGGCCATGGCCCCTTCATTCTATGGCCTATGCTGAGATAGGCATATTTTGGCTATGTGGTCTAGGATGAGGGTCTACATCTATGCAGGTGGCATAGTTCAGTTATCAAGCTCTTAAGGGCTGCAAGCTAAAAAAAAAAAAAAAAGGGGGGGTGGGGGGAGAGGGGTTTGGAGTGCAAGGCTGAAAGTTTTCCCTACAGTACCCACTTCTCCTGCAACCTCCATACTCCTTGCCCCATTCCCCCTTTACAAACTAAACAGGGAAATGTCACGGGTGAAAGAACTTCTGCTCTGAAATGACAATTTGTGAATCTAGTACAATACCCGAGAACTTTTCTTACCGTGAAATCTCTCACTGTCGGCTTTTGGAGCAGCAGCTCTTCTGAGCAGTTTTGTTCTTTTGCTGGCATTGTCTGTATCTGTGGTTAACAATGAAAAAACATTGGTAAATTATATTTGCCCCTGCAAGGAAAACTGATCACACTTGTGTGTGTTGTTCCGACGCCCTAGAATTTTATAAATTCTCCATAGAGCAGGGGTGTCAAAGTCCCTCTTCGAGGGCCGCAGTCTAGTCAGGTTTTCAGGATTTCCCCAATGAATATGCATGAGATCTATTTGCATGCATCGCTTTCATTGTATGCTAATAGATCTCATGCATATTCATTGGGGAAATCCTGAAAACCCGACTGGATTGCGGCCCTCGAGGAGGGACTTTGACACCCCTGCCATAGAACTACAGTACTTATGGGTGTAAAGCAAAGGCTTAGTAAGGGTAGGAAGCATCCCCACACCCTCCTCTTTGTGCCCCCACTCCACACTCGTGCTCTCTCCCCCCCCCCCCCCGTACCACTAAACCTTCATCAGAGTGAGTGGCTTCTGCAACCTGCTCCTCGCGCCAGCGTTGGATTTCCCTCCGACATCACTTCCTGGCCCCGTGACCCAGAAGTGATTTAGAGGGGAACCAGGCTGGCGCGAGCAATAGGCAGAAGTTGAGCAATGACATGAAAGGACAAGAGGAACCAACCGTGGAGTAAACACAAGTCTTTAATCAAACCATGTAGGATGACCCGACATGAGCTGTGTTTCAGCCGTTAGGCCTGCATCAGGAGTCAAAAATACTGGTATAATACAAATTCTGCGATTGGCATATTTGAACACACAGCAGATAAAAACTTCCAATAACAGTGTGCCTTTTTTCAAATTAATGGCGGCGGTTAGTTTATAGGCTATAGAACTGAAAAATCCGAGAATTCCTTAAGATCCACCCGGGGAATGATAAAGCCAAATAGCAAGGTATTAACTCTTGGAGCAGACTGGCTGGGTGAATAATTTCCAACTGTAATGCGACCCACCTGCTAACATTTCATAATTTTGTTCCTTGTTTGACTAGTTTTGCATTGTCTCTCTACAATTCTGCCTCCATTGGAGCTACAAACCAATTCCACATCTGATTTATTATTTTTATTTTCCACCTACATAGGGGTGCTGAAATGTTCTCAGCCCAACCAACCCACTTCCTAAATTCTGAGCGTTATTTTGCCACTGTAGCTGAAAATTTGCAGATACAAAATTCTATGTTTTGATATTGTTTCAGGTCATTGACTGAACCGTATCCATCTCATTCTCCTCCTGGTTGGACTGAGAACTTTTCAGCACCCCCTTGTAGAAACATTAGGACAGTGGCGTAGCTAGCATATGTGACACCCGGGGCCTATCATTTTAAAAAATCTCCCTCATCTATATGAAAAACATGATTTTTAGTAACAATCCACATATTGCACAACAAGTGTATACCTAGGAAAAGGCAACATCTTACATACTGCAATGAGCAGTAGAACATCAATACACTCATTGTAAAACTAAACAAGCCAGACTGCACAGTCAATGCTAACAGAAAACCATGTCTTTCATACACACAGAACACAGAAAATGCCTTTGCCCAGTATGGAATATGTAATCACAAACTAACCCCCCCCCTTTTACAAAATTGTAGCGCGGTTTTTATCACTGGCCACGGCGTAACAGTTTTGACGCTCATAGAATTCCTATGAGCGTCACAGCTGTTACCACAGCGGCCAGCACTAAAAAAACACGCTACAGTTTTGTAAAAGGGAGTATGGGGTGGTGGGGGGAGGGAGGAGTAAAATAGAACTATGTAGACACAAGTTAAACTGAACCACCAAGAAGCTGGACTCTGCATACAATGCAACACTACAGAAACAGTGATGCATGTCCCCTAATATTATGCAAAATATAAAGATAGCAGATGTAGATCTGAAAAAAAAAAAGAGAAATTGCAATCATCACTTTACAAATTAACAAATACCCCCCCCTTTATGAAGCTGTGTTATGGTTTTTATTGCAGGCCATGGTGGTAAAAGCTCCGATATTCATATGAATTCTATGAACATTGGAGCATTTACCACCATGGTCAGTGATTTAAAAAAAAGCCTAATATGGCTTCATAACCTTCCCCCTGGCGTGTTAGACTTTTTCATTGCCAGCTGTAGCTGTAAAAGCTCCGGCGCTCATAGAATTCCTATGAATGTCGGAGCTAATATTGTTGCGGCTGGCAATAAAAGAGCCTGCCTCTGCCCCCTCTCTTCTCCCCCTATGCGTCTGCCCCCTCTCTCCTCCCCCCTATGCCTCTGCCCCCTCTCTCCTCCCCCCATGCGTCTGCCCCCTCTCTCCTCCCCCCCTATGCCTCTGCCCCCTCTCTCCTCCCCCCTATGCGTCTGCCCCCTCTCTCCTCCCCCCTATGCGTCTGCCCCCTCTCTCCTCCCCCCTATGCCTCTTCCCCCTCTCTCCTCCCCCCCTATGCGTCTGCCCCCTCTCTCCTCCCCCCCTATGCGTCTGCCCCCTCTCTCCTCCCCCCCTATGCCTCTGCCCCCTCTCTCCTCCCCCCTATGCCTCTTCCCCCTCTCTCCTCCCCCCCTATGCGTCTGCCCCCTCTCTCCTCCCCCCCTATGCGTCTGCCCCCTCTCTCCTCCCCCCTATGCCTCTTCCCCCTCTCTCCTCCCCCCCTATGCGTCTGTGCCCTCTCTCCTTTCCGGTTCCATAAAGTGAGGGCCAACAAATATGTTCCTACTTTGGGCCATGACACCAATAATGTTTGTCATCATTCATTCCTACCAGAACATCTGGCCTTGATCACACATGCAAAACACAGATCAACCCTATTCAAAATTACAGGAACACAAATTAAAAGTCCTAATATACAGACTCTGCATGCATGTAGTACAACACCAGAGAAGCAGAAACAAATGCATAGACAGCAGATGTAAATTCTCAAAACCAACATATTTCAATCATTAAGTTGGAAATAAAATCATTTTTCCTACCTTTGTTGTGTGGTGATTTTATTTTTCTACACATTTTTTCCCAGTCTCTGGTTGTACTTCCTTCTGTCTGTGCCCTTAACTATTTCTAGGGCCTTCTTATCGATTTGCTGTTTCCCTTTCCTTCACTTTCTACCCTAAATCCATCTTTGGCATTAACTTTCATTATTCAACTTTCTTCAATTTTTCTTCTTCCATCTCAATTCTATCTTCCCTTCCCATCTATCCATGTGCACCATCTCCTCCCTTTCTCTGCCCTTCCCCTCCTCTCCATCTATGTGTACCATATTCCCTCTCTTTCTTCTCCTAAATTCCCATCTTTTCTTAAACAGCATTTTTTCCCATCTCTCTTCTCTTCTCTTCCCCACCCCACCCCTTCCATCCCATCTCTCTTCCCTTCCCCCACTGCTCCCATCTCCTCCCTCTCTCTTCCCCTCTAGTAGTCTGACATCTTTCTCCTTCCCCCAGTCTGGCCTCAATCACTCTCTCCTCCTTCCCTGGTCTGGCATCTCTCTCTCTCTCTCCTTCCATCCCCCTCCAGTAGTCCATCTCACTCCTTCCCTTTCCCCCTTCTTGTGATCTGGTATTTATCTCCTTCCCTTCCTTCTTCTTCCCTACCCTGGCCTGGAATCTCTCTCTCTCCTTCCCTTCCCTTGTCTGGCATCTCTCTCTCTCTCTCTCTCCTTCTCTCTCCCTCCACTAGTCCATCTCTCTCCTTTCTTTTCTCCCAGTTTGTGGTCTGGCAGCTCCTCTTCTTCTCTTTCCACCTCCTCCTCCTCCTATTGCCTACCATGGTCTGGCATTTCTGTCCTCCCCTTCCCTAGAGATCTGACATATTTCTCTTTTCCCCTCTCCATCTCCTTGGTCTAGCATTTTTCTAATGCCCCTCCCCCCCTGTGATCCCCCAGTGACCCAACCACCCTACGTTTCTGCCCTCCATGGGATCTGGTAAGGCAGCCGCTCTTTCATCCTTCGGGCAACTGGCAGTGTGAGCAAACATGCTACCTTTGGTGGCCCATAAACTTTCCTTCTGCTATTGCTTCCCATCTATGAGGGAACAGGCAACAGAAGCAGTAGCATGCAGAGTCTATATATTAGGACTTTTAATTGTGTTCTTGTAATTTTGCATAGGGTTGATCTGTGTTCTGCATGTGTGATCAAGGCTGCCTGAAGGATAAAAGAGCTGCAGAGATGGTTCCCACGGAGGCGGGGGATAGGATTGGGGGTGGGGGGAAGAACCCCAGACTGCAAGGAGCAGCTGCTTGGCTTGCTCCAAGATACATCCTGGTGGCAGGAGGGAGGCAGGAAGTGCTACTCCTGGTGCGCAGTAGCCAAGAATTGGGCTCTGAAGAGAAGTACAAGTCCGCGCACCTGTGTGGCTTAGAGGGAACATTGCCCTCCACCACAATGCCATCCAGTATCTTGTCCCCTCACCTCCCCACTGCTGTGTGTATGCTTTCCAAAACAGCAGTAGCCATCATGGAACCTTGCTGCACCTCTCCGCATCTGCTGGCTCTGCTCTGGAACAAGAAAGTGATGTCGGAGGGGGTGGACTGGCAGCCACGGGGAGGTGCAGGAAGGTCCTGCGATGACTGAATTTAAAGTTTACCACTGCTGATGCTGGTTCAGGAAAGCAGCAGCGGCAGTGAAGGGAGGGAGGTTCCGGACCCGGTGGCCCTTAGGGCGTAAACCAGGGGTGGACCCCCCCCCCCTTGGTATGCCACTGCATTAGGATACTCCAAGTGACAGACCCAAGAGGAACGTTTTCTTCACAATTGGTTCACATTTCATTGTTTTGTCCTTCACCATTATACCTTCCCCACCCTCTGGAGTCCCATTGGTTGTACTTACATAGCTTTCATAGGCGTCTTTGAGGTGCCTGATTGCTTTGATTTCAGAAGGAGGCAAATCTCTGTATTTTGCGATAAAACATTTTGTGGCTGGAGCGCCATCAGCGGTTAAAAGAATTGTGGCGATGAGGACTTTGCCAAGTAAACTGTCCATGGTCCCTGTGTCATTCAGAGAAAAGAACACTGAATACTATTTTCAGGTAACACACCACTTAATCAAACGACATATAGATAGCAGACACAACATTAGCATATTCTTTCTACATTTTTAACAACGCATGCATTATTTTGCTTTCAAATAACTATGTCGGGACAGTAAGGGAATTTTTTAAGTACCTTCTTACTTCTCATTTATAATCTTAATGTATATTTTCTTCAAACCGCTTAGAACCTAACGGATGTAGCGGTATATAAGAAATAAATTACATTACATTACATATGTCCTGGCTCTATGTAAGATAGTTGCACTCATCATAAAAATTATTTAATTTGAATTTGTAATAATAGAAATGCTTAAGAAAATGCATTATCTATAGAAGTGCAGAGCACTTTTTTTTTTTTTTTTTTCTATTTTATGAATATAAACAGTTCCCTAAACTTATTTCCTATTGTATGGAGTCACTGAAGGATAACCTTTCATGCCTTTTCCAGAATTTGCAACCAGCTATCCTCGCACTTTCCGGGGGATTACACGTGTTTTGAGTTTCTGAGCTCAGCTAGTCCTAATGCCCAACCCTTTGGCAACGTTTTTACCATCCGCTGGCATCCTAAGCTTTAAACCAGTGATTCCCAACCCTGTCCTGGAGGAACACCAGGCCAATCGGGTTTTCAGGCTAGCCCTAATGAATATGCATGAGAGAGATTTGCATATGATGGAAGTGATAGGCATGCAAATTTGCTTCATGCATATTCATTAGGGCTAGCCTGAAAACCCAATTGGCCTGGTGGTCCTCCAGGACAGGGTTGGGAACCACTGCTTTAAACAAAAGGCCACTTGCTAGCGAACTTAAAATGAATTTCGCTGCAATGAAGTGAGAAATCGGTTTGCATTCTTGGATCTAACTCTGCTGCCCACGGGTTATGCCAAAACCATCAGTGTCTTACCTCTGGCTTTATTGCTGTTTGCTCCGGGTCCCCTTGCACCGGTTCTTCGGCGAATGTTTTCCTTCCCTCCATCTCGTCTGCTTTATATACCTGCAAGATATTTCCCAAATTCGAAAATCAAAAACGTGCTTTTGTTGTCGGGGTTCCCTGGAGGGGGAAATACACCTGTTAACCTCACCGGAAAGGAAAGTGAAAACGAGTCCGAGAGCGACTTGGAGCCCTGCAAAATTCCAGGTAAGGCTGTGACGTAGGAGGAAGGCGGAAGGCGGGAAGTGCGAAGGTTTTCATTTTCTAGTCAGGGCCGTGCGGTTGACAGCTCATTTCATCATCTGTCTGCCCTGTATCAGTTTAGCTCTGCGGGTGATGTTCCAAAACCAAAAATGCCACTTAAAAACCAGAGCTGGTATTAACTAATCAAACACAGAGCAACAAAAAAAAAAAAAAAAAAAAGGAAGGAGGGTTCCAACCTTGTCTGCAGAAAAACCCAACCAGGAACAAACAAAAACAAACTGCAGATGTGTACAAGATGCAGGCAGAATTTATGGTGACAAATATAAATTTATAAAAACCTTTTTACCAAACAAGGGACCCGACACGGTCCGTGTTTCGGACAAACCTTCGTCGGGGGTCCAATATGCAAAAAGGTTTGAAAAATATGCCGCAAAAAATATAGAATAAACAAATCATAAACCAAAAAGGTCCAACACGCCGAGAATCGCCAACTGCTGTAAAGCGTCTCACAAAGTCAAACTAATCAAAGCCAAGGGCCGAAACTAAGGGTCAGAGTGTGGGCCTGGTGTTTGGATGGTTAGATTTTTGAATGTAAAAGGCACCTTTTTTTAAGTTCAGTCTTTATTAAGTTTTTAACATCTTACAGAAAAATGCAACCCACAAATATATTATAAACATATGCAATGTAAAATACGCATTTATGTCTTCCATAGCTTGATTTTTCTTTCAAAAATGCAAAATTCAAACAGCCCAAAAGAGATCACATTTGGAACTACTGAGAAAGGAGTGAGCGGGAAGGGGGGATAACGCGGACCTCGCGGATCTCAACTGCACATCCTTAGAAACCTTCATTTATTGGCAGCTGAGGTTTCGGATTTCATGACTGCAGGTCCGCGTTTTAGCCCCTCGTTCCACTGCTGTAACTGTTGCCGTTTCTGACCCCCACAGATCTGTGCTGACAGTCTTATTAATAATATTTTTTTGTTTTTATAAATCTTTATTGATTTTCCATTACTAACAAAAAGTGCAAGACAATATTCATATCAGTATCAATAACAAATAAGCACTTAAATACAAACAATAGCAATGCAATAATATAAGCCCCCCCCACTCCACCGCACAATTACCTCTAGGAATCACACTAAAGATATATCCCTCCCCTCCCTCCCCCCTGGATGTGTCTGAATTATACCAATGAAAAGAAGGATTACAGAACTATAACAATTGTACAAAAGACGTCAATGGACCCCACACTAAGTTAAATATCTTAGAATGCCCTAGTATGTCGGCATTCATTTTCTCATACCTAAAGCTTAAACATAAGGTCGCCCACCATAAAGAAAAATTAAGTCGATCACAATTTTTCCAATTGCGAGTTATCCCAGTCATAATCAGTAAAAGCCGGCATTTATAGTGGTCCATGGGGGACTTAACATACAGTAATGTTCCACATATGACTGCCTCATAGGTCAATGGAATTGTAGATTCCAGTATGAGATTAATCTGTCTCCATATAGACTTCCAAAAATTGAGTATCAAAGGACATTAGAACAACAGATGATCCAGTATCCCAATGTCTAGATGACAGTGCCAGCACCTATTAGATTTAGAACTGTCTAACTTTTGTAACCTAAAAGGGGTCCAAAGAGAAACCAGGTTTGCCTCATAGATGCTGACACTTTACATTTCATCCTCCAAGACCACATACGTGGCCATCGAGATACAGAAATATACTGCTTTATCTCGATGCTCCAAATATCTCTAAGATTAGATTTTGTTTTTTTATTCAAGAATTCAGATAATTTGTACCACCTGGCAGCCTGATGTCCTAAAAATCTGTCTGGAAGCATAGGACTTGCAAGCTATAATGATTTTTTAGATTTCGCCAATCAGGGAACCCACTCTGAATGGCCTGCTTCAACTGCAAGCACCTATAATTTTGAGACTTTGAAATATCGAATGACTGTTACAGTCATGAAAAATCAAGCGTTTTACCATTTGATAAAATATCTTCCAATGTACGTATACCTGCTTGCATCCAATGCTTCCAGAAGATTCCAGACCCACCAATTTCAATCTTGGAGTTTAGCCATAAGAATTGATAAGTGGATTTCTCTATTGGAATATCTGTTAATTTGTTAATAAATTTCAAAGTTTTCCAGGTGTCAAATAAAATACTGTTGTCCTTAACGTATCTGGATAACTTGATACTCAACACATGAAACAATTGTAAAGGGGACATAATTTGTCACTCTAAGTACAACCAATCAGGGAGATGCTCCATGAGTTCATACCCTTATTAATAATAATTAATTTGAGGAAACACTTCAACCCAGAGCTGCGGCAGGAAAATGTCTTTTTGTTTGGTTCAGCCCGGTCTTGAACCCAGATCAGTAGGGCCCAAGACAGCTGCCCTAACTCTAGGTTACTTTTGTAGAAGATTTTTAAGGACGTGCTGTTGAGATCCATGAGGTCTGCGTTTTACCCCCTTCCCGGAGTGAGCTAAATCCAAATTCCTGTATTAATTTTTGTGCACTCTGCTGTCATTTTTATATACACCTACAAGCAAATGCTTCTACAAAGAACCAACAATACATAATAATTTATATGAATTAATGGAAATAGTAACATTTACAGGTGCAGGAAAAGCTAGTCTTAATGCTGAAGGTTATTAACTATATAGATCATAGTTAATAACCGTTGGGAGAAGTGGGATAAGATTAAGTGAAAAGATTTAATGACTCCTTTAAACAACCAAAAAAGGGGCTGGGGGAGGAGAGCCAGGACTACAAATCCAGTATGGGTAAAGATTGAGGACTGCATCTGCTTGCTCTTGGCCTTAGGTTAGCATTTCAGTTTTCTGCTTCTTTTGATCTAGACTTGACAGGAATTATTGAGGCATTTGTGGTTACCTCTGTGGTACTGCTTTAGGGTATCTCAAAAGTTTTAGAAAAGTTTTTTTTCTCTTGCCTAATTGAGTAATTGAGACATCCAGTTCTGTAAAATCCAGTATTTACAGATGTTCATGCCAGCACCAGTGTCCCACACTTACGAAGGGGGTGCTGAAAATATCTCAGCCCAACCATGAAGAGAATGACGTGGATATGGCTCAATCAATGATCTGAAACAGTGTCAAAACAGAGAATTTAGTTTCTACAAATTTGCACTTAACAAAACAAGATAACACTCTTTTCAGTTTCAGTGGCAATGTAACGCTCAGAGTTTAGAAAGTTGGCTGGTTGGGCTGAGAACTTTTCAGCACCCCCTTGTATGTAACAAAAGTGAGACAAGTATAGGAAATAAGCCATTGTGATATCACTGATGAGGTTGGCTCTTATTGGTGGAATGTGGCATTATGTCATCCATTCATTAGTAATTTCAACCTTAGATTATTGCAACTCACTTTACCAAGGCATCACTCAAAAAGAGATCAGGAGATTACAAGTCATTCAAAATGCTGCTGTAAAAATCATTTTTAACGCTAAAAAATTCGACCAGGTAACCCCTTTCCTCAAAAAAGCCCACTGGCTACCTATTTCACATAGGATTACTTTCAAAATACTACTTCTTGCCTTCAAAGTCCAATTTAATCATAATCCATCATTTGTAGATAGATTGCTAATCTCTTATTATTCACATAGGACACTACGCTCCTCCCAAAAATACCTTCTAGCTGTCCCTTCAGTTAGTCAATTATTTTATGACACAACACGTAAAACAATCTTCTCTGTAACCGCACTCACATTGTGAAATGCTTTACCTCTGACACAGACAAGAAAAGAATCTCAATAACTTTAAATCTAATCTTAAAACATTTATTTTCAGAGATGCTTTTGAGATTTATACTTAATCTCTTATTCAAAAAACCTCAGACATCAGGCCCTACATTAAAGATCCCCTTTAATCCTTTAGGTTTTTTTTTTACCTCCCCTTTCTTTTATTTTAAGCACTGTATCCTCCCCATCTGCCCATGTGTATCATGTTATGTCCGTATCCTAAATGTGAATTTGTTCCCTCTATTTTATATATTTTTTAAAAAACAAAAAAACATTTTCATACTTTGTATAAATTGGAAACCCCTTTGCTTATAAAAGCAGTATATCAAGACCCAAATAAACTTGAAACTTGAAACAATCTCAGCTCTGGTTACCAGAGACTGAAAGCCTTCACACTACAAGGGGTTGGGTGGGCTGAGAACTTTTTAGCACCCCTTCGTATGTATGTAGGTAGCAAAATTGACATTTACATGTTCAGAGTCCTTTTTTTTAAACCAGCTTCTTACTTAAATGGTGGTTCCTGATAGCCACCCTGGCACTTAGATGTTTACATCTCAGCATCCTTATAACAGCGTCAATACTCGGTGAATCTTTTGTAAAATACACTATATAGTAAGTTGTTGATATCTCAACTTTCAGAGATTCTGTTACTCCAGGTAACTGGCACTTATCCTTCCTGCACTGCCCCCCACCTCCCCCTCACAGCCTCCCCCTATACAGCCTCCCCACCCTCCTTGTAAACAGATAACTTATGAGATAGGATATGGTTTAAAGTTGACCTCAGCTTTATTCCGAAACAAATTAGCAAGAATGGCCACCTCTTACTACCTCTTGGCCCCATGACTGATAGTTTGTGTACTGGGATCTATTAACTGCCTTTTCGTGAAGAGATTCACCCCAAACAATTTACAATACATTGAATAGTAATCAGGTACTCTTAGGTATTTTCCCTATCTGTGGCAGGCTCACAATCTTAACTTTACCCGGGGCAAGGGCAAGTGAAGTGACTTGCCCAGAGTCACAAGGAGCGGGCAGGGATTGAACTTGCAACCTCGGGGTGCTGGGGCAGCAGCTCTAGCCACTAGACCAAGAAAACCCTGGCACAAATGGGGGGGGGCGTCTAAGATTTTGACACCTATGTCCAATTTAGGCATTGCTCGGCACAATAACACCCAACTGAAGACTGACAAGTGCTTGGTGCCGTGTTCCTTGGCGCCTCTCTTTTAGAATCAGGGCTTTTGGGACTAATTGGAGAGTGCCAAGGTGGTTTGGCTGGATATTCAGTGGATAATGTTGCTGAAAATCCAAGTACAGACCTGGTCAGTGGAATTTATTCTGGTAGGAGCCATTCCTACCTGGTTGAGTCTCACTGAATATCAGCTCTATAGTTGTTTTAATTTATAAGGTAGTGTTGGATCAGAGGTAGGCAAATCCGATCCTCGAGAGCCACAGGCAGGCCAGGTTTTCAGGATATCCACAATTAATATGTATGAGATGGATTTGCATGCACTGCCTCCTTGAGACGCAAATCTATCTCATGCATATGCATTGTGGATATCCTGAAAACCTGACCTGCCTGTGTCTCGAGGACCGGAATTGCTTACTCCGTGTTGGATGATTGTCCATTAGTCTGCAAATGGGGATGTCAGCACATAGACTATATTTGTATTGAATTTATGATGGATTTGTATTTTGTTAATGTTATAGTTTTATTGTACTTATTAATATGTTGCGAGTTGCTTAGAGATATTTTATCAGGCAATACTTAAACCTGAATAAGCTAAAATTTTGTCCCTTTTGTCTCAGATGTTTAATCAGATGAGTCCTTTCCTCTGTAGTTGAGAGTTGTGGTGGCAAGAAAGGCAGAAAGCAGAAGCAGAGATGACCTAGTTCTGCTGTTCCACAAGACCAAGATGCAGATACAGAACGATTTGAGAGGAGAAGACTGATTAGTCCAACAAACAAGGTCTGTATACAGTACTCCCCCGAAATTCGCGGGGGTTCCATTCCAGGAACCCCTGTGAATGTCAAAAAAATGCAAATGCGTTTTTTTGCCTGCCAAAAGGCAGGGGAGACAGGAGAGGGCAGCTGGAAAGGGTACAGAGGCGAGCCACGAAATTAGTCAAAGGCATGGAGAATTTAAGCTACATGGAACGCCTCGGAAAACTGGGACTGTTCACCCTCGAAAAGAGAAGACTGCGTGGGGATCTAATAGAGACTTTTAAAATATTAAAGGGATTTGATCAAATTGACCAGGAAGCAGCATTACTGACATTTTCAGATGTGACGCGGACAAGAGGTCATAGCCTAAAACTGAATGGCAGCAGGTTCAGGACAGATGTCAGAAAGTTCTGTTTCACACAGAGAGTGGTGGGCGCTTGGAATGCTCTCCCGGAGGAGGTGGTGGCAGAAAATACTGTGCTGGGTTTCAAACACAAGTTGGATGCACACCTTCTTGCAGATCATATTGAGGGATACAGGAAATCCGGGTCTCCAAAAAGGAGCACCTAAATGGGCCTCCGCGTGTGCGGATCACCGGACTAGATGGACCTCGGTCTGATCCGGTGAAGGCGTTTCTTATGTTCTTATGTTCTTATGGAGAGGCAGGAGAGGGCAGCTGGAGCACCGGCAGGTGAAGAAAATCACTTGCGGTCTGCTCCGACCTGTAGTAAAGTCGGGCTACACCAATCAGGAGGTGCTTTGACACACAGCTCCTGATTGGTGAAGCACGACTTTACTACAGGAAGAGGCGGTCGGAGCAGACTGCGAATGAGTGAGTCCGCAATTCGCAAATTCACGTGGGAACACTGTAATGTGGTGGTCATCGCTAATTTTAAAGCTGTGGCTGCTTCAAATCCCGATGAGCTGAAGAAGAGCCACAAAATACCTTCCCGTGTGGGACTATGACACAACATACAAGCAAATGACAATGCCATCCATCCTGTTAAGCCCTCTTTTAAACTTTTCATTGGGGGTATCCTCAAGGAGGTTGGCATTTCCAATTGCACTCTCTCTTCTATTGAGAACTGCCTTGTCCTTCAAGCATGTAGCTCCTCCCATATCCACTTCCTGCTTTTTGTCATGAGCTTTGAAAGAGAGGCAAAGTAGTAAAGAAAAAAAAGAATAATATGGTGGTGGTTTTGGGGTGTGGGTGGGGGTCACTATTCCCTCTAAGCCAGTGGTCTCAAACTCAAACCCTTTGCAGGGCCACAATTTGGATTTGTAGGTACTTGGGGGGGCCTCAGAAAAAATAGTTAATGTCTTATTAAAGAAATGACAATTTTGCATGAGGTAAAAACTCTTTATAGTTTCTAAATCTTTCCTTTTGGCTAAGTCTTAATAATAATATTGTAATTTATAGCTAAAGCGACAGATGATCAAGAAATGGTTTTATTTTACTTTTGTGATTATGATAAACATACTGAGGGCCTCAAAATAGTACCTGGCGGGACGCATGTGTCCCCCGGGCCGTGAGTTTGAGACCACTGCTCTAAGCTGAGTGGGTATCCTCCAATGGTATTGCTGCCACTGGGGGGGAAGTGCTTCAATATTGTGTGTTTTAAGCACTAGGGACAGGCAGGCTCCCTGGAGTCCTGCAGAGCTTGTTTGTCCCTCACTATCAAAAGAGCACCCCCGATGGCAGCAATGCTACTGGAGGATTTCCGCTTAGCTTAGAGAAGAGGTTCTTAAACCTATCCTGGGGGAGCCTCAGCCAGCCAGGTTTTCAGGATATCCCTAATGAATATGCATGAGGCAGATTGCATGCATGCCACCTCTATTATATGCAAATCTTCCTCGTGAATATTCATTAGGGATATTTTGAAAATCCGCCTGGCTGGGGGTCCTCCAGGACAGGTTTAAGAACCACTGGCTTAGAGGGAACAGTGGGTGGGGACTATCGAAGGCCCCTGATCCTTGCATTGAAGAACACTGATTTACTGGGTAATTGTATACAGCATTTTCCATGTGTAAATCATGTTTTCATGTGACAAATATGTGGGTATATACCGTTTCCCTGAAAATAAGATAGGGTCTTATGTTAATTTGTGCTCCAAAAAAAGCACTAGGACTTATTTTCGGGGAATGTCTTATTTTTTTCCATGTACAACAATCTTCTCTCCTTTCCTCTCCTCCACCCCAATTCTTCCTCTTTTCTTTTCTCCCCCCCCATGTGCAGGCCTCCAAAAAGTGTCAGCGTTCTGAACAGCCCTTCCGTCTGCAGCGTCTTTTTATCCCTCCCTCCCATCCCTCTGTGCAGGGGAACCCCACCGACCCTCCCACCGTGAGCCTGACATACCTCCAACTCCGAAGCCTCCAAAACAGCGGCAGCGGCAGGGCAAATCTGAATGGACTGCTTCGCGGCTATCCCCACCGGTGCCTTCTCTCGGCCGCATCACTGATAGTGAAATTAGAAAAGGTACAGAGAAGAGCGATGAAAATGATAAAAGGGGTCAACTTTCCTACGAGAAAAGGCTAAAGCGGCTAAGGCTCTTCAGCTTGGAGAAGAGACAGCTCAGGGGTGATATGATAGAAGTCTATAAAATAATGAGTGGAGTGGAAAGAGTAGATGTGAATCGCTTGTTCACTCTTTCCAAAAATACTATAGAACTAGGAGGCATGCGATGAAGCTACTAAGTAGTAGATTTAAAACAAACCAGGGAAAATATTTCTTCACACAGTGTGTAATTAAACTTTGGAATTCATTGTGGAGAATGTGGTGAAATCAGTAAGCTTAGCGGGGTTTAAAAAAGGTTTGGATAATTTTCTAAAAGAGAAGTCCATAGGCCATTATTGAGATGGCTTTAGGGAAATCCACTGCTTATTCCTCAGATGAGTAATATAAAATCTGACTTACTACTTGGGATCTAGCTAGGTACTTGAGACAGGGGCAGCAGAATGCTGTCTTGTTTGGGGGGACCAAGGAGCTCCACCCTAGCCCTGGCAAAATCGTGCAGCAGCTTCAAGAAGAAGGCCTGTCCCCGGAAGTCTTCATTCTACTTGTGAAACGAAGTTCGTTGTAGGAAGCAAGACATGAAGTTCGTTGTGCGCAGCGTTCGCTGTGCGAGGCGTTCGTTATGCGAGGCACCACTGTATTTCTTCTTCTAATGCTGTGGCACTGAATCACTGGCGTAGCAAGGATTGGGGGGGGGGGCGAGGGGGGTAGTCCGTCCCAGGTGCGGCATCTTCCTCCTCCTCTCTGCCCCCTTCCCACTCCATCCCCTGCCACGTGCGTGCCCCTTCTGCCCCCGTACCTTTTTAACTTTGGCGCCAGCAGCCACCAACTTACTGCCCGCATCGGCTTTGGCTCTGATGTCGCTTCCGGGACTCGCGCCCAGGAAGTGATGTCAGAGAGAGCGCCAAAGCTGACGCGGGCAGTAAGTTGGTGGCTGCTGGTGCCAAAGTTAAGAAGGTACGGGTACGGGGTGCTCGTGCATGGCGGGGGGAAGGGGGGTTCAGGGAAGGGGGTGGGGGAGGGGTACCACCATTCCAGGTGCCGCTCACCCTCACTACGCCACTGCATTGAATGCAAAATTTGAACCATGTGAGACACTATAGAGTAGTGTATCTTAAACTGTGTGCCCCGGAGGATTCCAGGTGTGCCCTGAGATGCTGGCGAGGAGGAGAGGCGCCGGTGCCAGCTGACTGCTTACAGGACGTTCCTCGCGGCGAGAGCATGTCCTATAGTCAGTCAGCCGGCGCCTCCCCACCTCGCCGGTGCCTCTGCTCGTTCTCCTCACCTCTCCTTCTGCAGCATACCCCTGCCGGCGGTAATAGGAGGTTCAGGGCCATGGCTGGAAGACACCCAATTATGCACAGACATCGACATCCGCACATTTCCAAGTGCCCTCCAGCCTTAGCCCCGTGATTAGTGTGCCAGCAGCTTAAAAAGTTTGCAACACACTGCTATAGAGCCCCTGTGATCCAATGTTGCAGTCCCTCTCCTTCTCTTACTGATTCTGGTTAGCAGAGCTGGGGAGGGAGGGGAAGGCAGCGGTGTTGGAAGAGGCAAGCAGAAGTAAGCTACCTACTGGGCTGTTTCTGTTTAAAATTGTTCCTGGTCCCTAAGGAGAATTCTGCACATGACCGAATTCTATGCAAATTCTGCAATGTGCAGTAGTGCAGAATCCCCCCCCCCTTCCCCCCAGTAATATTTCAGTGCCATTGTGGCCACAGTTTTTCCCACAGAGCTATACAGAAGTGAAAACCTAAACTAAACCTTAAGTTTGTATACCGCATCATCTCCATAAATATAGAGCTCGGCACGGTTTACAGGTAATTCAATAAATGAGGGAAGGACATAATAAGAAATTAGAGGTTATGAAGAGGATAGCTAGCTTTACATTTTAATTAGATAACTTTACGTTTTGGAGAAAAGCCAGTTTTCAGATGCTTTCGGAATAAATGGAATGAGCCTAGGTTCTGCAGCGGGGCACGGAGGTTATTCCAAAGCTCAGTGAATTTGAAGAAAAAGGATTTCCTTAATTTACCTGCATACATGACACCTTTTAACAAGGGGAAAGATAGTTTGAGTATGTGGGCGGATCTGGTAGTGTCAGGTCTCGAAGAATTCCAGGATAGTGGGATTAGGGGAGGAAGAATGCCATGTAGGATCTTGAAAATTAGGCAGGTACATTTAAAGTGAAACCTGGAAATCACTGGAAGCCAGTGAAGTTTTGACAGAAGTGAGGAAACTTGATCAAATTTGCTGTTTGCGAAGATCAACCTAGCCGCAGTGTTCTAGATCCGCTGAAGTCTTTGAAGATTTTTCTTGGTTAGACTTAGATAGATGGAATTACAATAGTCCTTAAATTCTTTCTGCAAATATGACCTAATTGAATCAGCCATGAGAAAATTGTTCTCTGCAATTTAATATGATTCTTTGGGAAATGCAATATAAGAGGGGAGAGTGGTTAAAGATACAGCCTCGGCACCCTGATGTTGTGGGTTCAAACCCACGCTGCTCTTTGTGACCCTAGAAAAGTCAATTAATCCCCTCATTACCCCAGATTCATTAGATAGATTGTGAGCCCACCAGGACAGACAGAGAAAAATGCTTGACTACCTAAATAAATTCATGTAAACTGTTCTGAGCTCCCCTGGGAGAACAGTATAGAAAATTGAATAAATAGTGTGAAGAGTTTCAGCTTCTGATAACCAGAGCTGGTATTGTGACATCATAATGCCTCATTTCACCAATGCCTAAGAGCCAACCTCATCAATGATGTCACAATGGCTTCATTGTCCTATACTTGGCTCACTTTTATTACATTTAGAGTGGCACAGTAGTTAAAGCTACAGATTGAACACCCTGGGGTTGTGGGTTCAGACCCATGCTACTCCTTATGACCCTGGGCAAGTCACTTAATCCCCTAATTGCCCCAGGCACATTAGATAGATTATAAGCCCACCAGGACAGACAGGGAAAAATGCTTGAGTACCTGAATAAATTTATGTAAACCATTCTGAGCTCCCTTGAGAGAACAGTATAGAAAATTGAATGAATAAAAAGCTAAATTTTACATTACTTCTGAAGGTCCTCCTAGTAAAGAGCAGATTACCATAAGGTACATCCTTCTTGGAGCCTAGGAACAGAGGCTGCACCCAGGGCCAGATTAATGGGTAGGCTCAGTAGCCACATGCCTAGGGCATGAAGTTGTCAGGGGGGCCTGCTGAAGAAACATAGAGGACTCAGTTTTTGGTTTTCTTTCAGCAATGCGGGCGGCCCCCACCCCATGGGAAAGATCAGCAGTGACGGGAGATCGACAACGCCAGGCCCCCCGCATCAATGGCAACATGTCCGGAATGTGTCATCAGAGGGGGTAGACCGGGAGACATGTGGAGTTACTGTAAGGTCCCTTGATGACTGTATCTGCCGGCTCTGATCAAGGAAGAAGTAAGTGACGGAGGGTGTGGACTGGCAGACACAGTCATTGCGGGACCTTGCAGCAACTCCCTGCATCTGCTGGTCCACCGCCTCCGACATCACCTACTTCTTCACTGAGCAGAGCCAGCAGCTGAAGTCATCGCAGGATCTTGCTTCACGGCATAGGTTAGTTTTGAGGGAGAGAGAAATGAGCTTAGAAGGGTGGTGGAGAAAGAGAAAGGTGTGCAATTGGTGTGCAAGGAAAGAAGAGAGAGAGACATAAGGGGGAAGGATACTGGATGGAATTAGGTTGGAGGGAAAGAAAGGGGCAGATGCTGATGGAAGCGGGGGAAGGGAAAGGGGAGAGAGACATAAGGGGGATGGATACTGGATGGAGTTGGGTTGGAAGGAAAGAAAGGGAGCAGATGCTGATGGAAGTGGGTGGGAAGTGAGAGTGAAATGCCAGACCAAGGGGGTGTGGGAGAGGGTAGGGAAGGAGAGGAGAGAGATGCCATACCATGGGGGGAGTAGGGAGAAGTAGATGGATGCCACACCAATAGGCAGGGGAGGGAGAGATGGAAGGGAGAGGCAGACAGTTTGTGGAAGAGGCATAGAAAGAGAGCAGATGCCATATGGAAGAGGCAGAAAGAGGGAAGACAGTGGATGGAAGGAAGAGAATGATGAGAAGATGAGGAAAGCAGAAACCAGACAACAAAGGTAGAACAAAATTTCTATTTGTTTATTTATTTCTTTTTGCTTTAGGATAAAGTGTTATTGTAGCTGTGTTGATAATCGTTTATTAACAGAAAATGGAAATAAGATGATCCTGTTTATTGGACTAATTTTAATACATTTTTTACTAATTCAGAGACCATAACTCCTTTCCTCAGGTCAGGACAGGGATACTGTAACAGCAGTACAGTTTGCTGACCTGAAGAAAGAGATTTTAACCTTTGAAAGAACATAAGAACATAAGCAATGCCTCTGCTGGGTCAGACCTGAGGTCCATCGTGCCCAGCAGTCCGCTCACGCGGCGGCCCAACAGGTCCAGGACCTGTGCAGTAATCTTATATCTATACCCCTCTATCCCCTTTTCCAGCAGGAAATTGTCCAATCCTTTCTTGAACCCCAGTACCATACTCTGCCCTATTACTCTCTCTGGAAGCACATTCCAGGTGTCCACCACACGTTGGGTAAAGAAGAACTTCCTAGAATTTGTTTTGAATCTGTCCCCTTTCAACTTTTCTGAATGCCCTCTTGTTCTTTTATTATTCAAAAGTTTGAAGAATCTGTCCCTCTCTACTCTCTCTATGCCCTTCATGATCTTGTAAGTCTCTATCATATCCCCTCTAAGTCTCCTCTTCTCCAGGGAAAAGAGACCCAGTTTCTCCAGTCTTTCAGCGTATGAAAGGTTTTCCATCCCCTTTATCAGACGCGTCGCTCTCCTCTGAACCCTCTCGAGTAACGCCATGTCCTTCTTAAGGTACGGCGACCAATATTGGGCGCAGTACTCCAGATGCGGACGCACCATCGCCCGATACAATGGCAGGATAACTTCTTTCGTTCTGGTTGATTATGCCTAGCATTCTGTTTGCCTTCTTAGCGGCCGCTGCGCACTGTGCCATCGGCTTCATTGTCATGTCCACCATTACCCCCGAGCCCATTTCTTGGGTACTCTCATTTAATAACAACCCTCCCATCGTATAGTTGTACCTCGGGTTTCTGTTTCCCACATGTAATACTTTACATTTCTCAATGTTGAACTTCATCTGCCATCTCGTCGCCCATTCCCCTAGTTTGTTCAAGTCCCTTTGCAATTCTTCGCAGTCCTCTTTAGTCCGAGCTCCACTAAATAGTTTGGTGTCGTCTGTAAATTTTATTATTTCGCACTTCGTCCCTGTTTCTAGATCATTTATGAATATATTAAATAGCAGCGGCCCAATAAAATGATGGGCACTAAATTTTCTTCCCGCCATGCCCCATGCCTCCTACCCATATGCAAAATATAAATTGGTGGGCTTCCCAAAGCCCTGCCAGCTGAAGATCTCTTCCTCTTGGAAGGAAAGGGAGATTTGTTCAGAGATGTTTGGAGGTTGTATAGAAGAAAAACTGTACCCTGGCACTGGTATGGTCATCCTTGTTATTTGTTTTGAATTTTTTAAAATCAAAGAAATACAGTGGAAATAAAGAAGTAAATAAGAAAATGATGGTGGGGCAGGGGGGCCCAGTGTACTTGTGTGCCTAGTGGTCCTTGACGAATTAATCCTGCCCTGGCTGCACCCTGTTTTTTTACTCTTCACTACATGGGGATGAAGCACAGGAAATTAATGGGCTCTGAATTAGAGGTCTGCACGGGAACGGGGATCGCGGGAATCCCACGGGAATCCTCCCCCTAACCCACAGGACTCCCACGGGGACCCCCCCTCTAGCCAACGGGACTCCCACGGGGATGGAAGGCTTTGGAAGCAGGGTTCGTCCATATAATATAATGGACACGTCAGCCTTATTAAAAGAGGGGGTTTATAAGTTAATTACCTGAACAGAAAACAAAAAAAGGGTTCTACCAAAGAGATTCCACAAGGAAAACAGCAGCACAAACACAAAAGAAACTGTGGAATTGATGATCCTGTCAGAAGTAATTGCTGCTTTTTATGGGGATGGGCGGGAATAGAGGTAATTCCTTGCGGGGATGGGTGGGGATGGAGAAGATCCTGACGGGGACGGGTGGGGATGGAGAGGATCCTGACGGGGATGGGTGGGGATGGAGAGGATCCTGGTGGGGACTTGCGGGGATGGAGAGGATCCTGACGGGGTCGGGTAGGGATGGAGAGGATCCTGATGGGGACGGGTGGGGATGGAGAGGATCCTGGCAGGGACGGGTGGGGACGGAGAGGACCCTGGCGGGGACGGGTGGGGATGGGTGGGATTTCTGTCCCCGCGCAACTCTCTACTCTGAATACCAGTCAATCATTCTCACTACCACTTACAATCTCTGAAGGAAGTACACACAGGAAATCCAGTCCAATATTACTTTGCCCTGGAATACTATCATCCAGCTTGGATACATGTTAAGTACACGTTTTACTAAGTTACTTTCATAGTTATTGAGTGACGATTCAAAAATTGATATATTAAAATCAAGGGGTTTTTCGACTTATGATAGCTTGCATGTGGCTGACCTGCTAAGACCAGTTCTAAAACCAGGCAGCCGCGAGCCCATGAAGTCTTTTTTTCCTTAAGGTGAAACTTGCAAGGGTCAAGGTCCAAACTAAAAGTTGGATGTGTGACAAGGTCCAAGCCTAAAACTTAATGTTAAACTATAGGAAGACGTTTCCACATATCGCCAATTGTTTTGGGGTATAGGTTTTAAACACAAAGTGAACCATCTTCTTTGGATACAAATTGTTTATTGATTTAAATAAAAGTCTTGGCTTTTGGTACATCATTTCTGCAGTCTCTTTTTGGTTTTGACATACACTCACATAACAGACACACAAACAGCAACTGGCAGCTCCAGACCTCCAGTAAAATTTTACCTGGTAAGAGGTGGGCGTTCCCTTTTGTGCATCAGAAAGAGAGCTCATTTAAATACTAATGAGCTTCTTGTAATGCATTTGCATAGGGTTCTCGGTGGCTGCTACGGCAAACGGTAAAAGCCCCCAAGAACCCTTTGTGCATCGGAGGCTCAGCTGTCTTGCAAGTAAGACAGGCTACAATCAGTCTTACGTGCATGGCAGACATTTGTGAATTGGGGTCTAAGAGAAGCAGGCTGTGTATTATTTTGACTGTTACTTTGAGCAATCTGGTCCCACCTAAGTTAGCTTGAAATAAAAAATGATAAAAGTAGGGCAGACTTTTGCAAACAATCTTAACTTTATTTAGTAACATTTAAGGTAACAGAGCAGTAGAAAAATATATGCTGGTTTTTACAAAGCTGTGTTAGAGGTTTCTACCTTGGGCCGACAAGGAAAATGCTCTGAGTGTTGGAGCATTTTCCTCGCTGGCCCACAGTGGAAATCTCTACCATGGCTTTGTAAAAGGAGCCGATTTTTATACAGCACAGAAATAACTCTTAGCACCAAGGTCAAGAAATATATCGATCACAAATTGTATTAAATAGAGCTCATAAAAAGTTGACCTCTGAGCAGTTTAAATAAATAACTGTGTCCTGCCATGAATTCATGGACCCTTTAAATTAAATAACTAATTTACTTATTTATTTTTAAAAAATATATATATTCCGCTTATACCTAAGCGAATTACAAAACCCCCCAAACATAATCATAAGATAAAAAAACACTAAAAAAATATAAAATACAATAAAACAAAGCAATATACAGATAACATTTCCATTAGTCACTTCATTCTTTCAGTCACTGCTTCTTAATCACTTAAAAAGCTTCTATAAAAAGAGATGTTTTTAATCAATTTTTTAAAACTCTGAAAAGTTATTCTTCATTCTCAATTAGATAAATATGGTCTACAAATATATATATATATATAAATGTGGCTAATTTGACCTCATTTGCTCAGCTGAAAGATCATCTGAGCAGGAATTCACATAATGATCTGGCCTGGTTTCATTACCATCTATGACATTCCACCAGTTTATACTGAGGGAATTCTAAAAAAAATGATGGGTCAGATATTAACTCAGGGAAACAGAAATGCAGAAAGATTGTTGCTGTCTTCCAGGTCTCGCCATGTCTGCGTAGGTAGAACAGACATTCAGTCATCATGCTTGGCTTTCTTCAAGATACCTTGTGAGGTTTGCAGTTTGTCTTTATATATAGTGGGTTCACTGACCTGATTGAGAACAGGGAGGTCTGTTGGTCATGAATTTAAATTATGGCGGGAAATCTGAATTTTGGTGGGAATGTCCATTGGAACTAATTTTTAAATTCTGGCGAGGAAGCCTGTGGCCACATTTTTAAAATTATGACAGATAAAAAAGAGGGGTACAACCTCTTAGATGGAGGGCGAAGATGTTTGTCCTTGTCCCCAGTCATAGCAAGACATCCCAATAACTTCAATGGAGATGAAAGGATCTCCATAAACAAAGCATGGCAACCACTCATCCAAAAGAAATTCAACGCAAAAAGGATTGGTGCCAAGGACAAACGCCTTCTCCCTCCATCTAAAAGTTTCCACTCCCCCCCCCCCTATTTTGTCTGTCAGAATTAAAAAAATGTGACCATAGACTTCCCTGACGGAATTTAAAATTGGGTCCAAAGAACGTTCCAGCCAAAATTCAAATCTGTAACCAACAAACTTTCCTGCCAAAATTCAAATTCAAAATTCAGACCTCCCTGTTCTCAATCAGGTCAGTGAATCCACTATATATAAAGACAAACTGCATACCTCACAGCGTATCCTGAAGAGAGCCACAGCATGATGGCTGAAACATCGGTTCTACCTACCCAGAAGTGGTGAGACCCGGAAAACAGCAACAATCACGACACCAGCTGCGGAAGCTTAAGAGAGCAGAAATGCAGAAAGTCTACAAGTTAGCTTGCTTGCACAATACTAAAATAGCATATTGTATGTTCAAGGATTTATCTCACTGTAAGTTCTGAAAGAGGAAAAAGTCAGAAAAACAGGTGCACCAAGGTTGTGGGACGTTGGTCTGCACTTATTTTTTTTTTTTTTTAAATTAGAACTTTCATGTAGACGTTCCACAACATGTTATGCATTTTGGGGATGATTCTGTAAATGGTGCCTGCTGCGTCTCAGTCACGGCCAGGCACCACTTTCAGAATTGGGAATACTGGTGCCTAGTAAGGACTCTGGGCATTGGAAGTACAGACCAGGGTTTTTTAGGCCTACTTTTCTGGTGCCTAGGGTCCTTGCAGAATTGCGTCTAGCATTGCCTAGTGATGCCAAAGTCTGGTGCCACACCTGAACATGCACACTTCCGGGTTTCAATGTCACTAGGTGACGCTAGGTGTCATGAACCAAGGCGCCGATCCTGGAGGCCGCCTAGCATCGCCTAATTTATTGTTTTGATGAGGTTTTAATTGATTTTAATGGTGCGACCAATTATCGCACCACTTAGAACCAATTAAAACCCTTAAGCTAGTTGTCGGCAGGCATGATCTAGGTGCTTGCCGGCAACTAACTTTTGGCGGATTTTTGAGAATCTGGCCTTTTGTTTATACAATTTTTATTCTGTGCACTTTTTCCCATTCTAAAATTTTAGGAAAGTAAATTCTTTGATCAAATATATTCTGTTTCAAATCTAACAAAGTGAACTAATTTGCGGAGTTTGGTGCTTAAAGCTTATATCTGGTCCCGTGCTATTAAGAATTTCCTGTACACTCACTGATAGAATACACTTTGCATGAATTCATTAATATGAGAACTGGAATATTCCTGTAAAGAAAAGTTTGTTCGAATGTTACAGTTCAAAATCCAAACAATATAATACTGTGCTGGCAATCACTGGACTAACCTACAAAAATTGCTTAGCCAGTGTAGGTTGTGAAGAAGCCCAGAAGGGCAACAAAAATTCCCCTAAGACAAGTTCCGGTGGAGGTAGGGTTTAAAGCCTGGATATCTGCTGGAGGTTCCTCTGTGTCTATGAGTCCACAGACTGGATCAATTCATGGAAGGTGAAGCCAGGCGTGATCTTTTCTCCCCACACTTCTTATCTTGGGCGACGCAGATAACTTCTTGCCTCAGCTGGAAGAGCCTGGGTATCACTGCTTTTTGCAAGCACTCTGGAGTCTCCTGGAATACGACAAGAAAAGAAGCAGGTTACCTGAAGGAATGTCTTGCAGGAGACACATTTCTAAGTGCCGTTATCAGTGCATCATATACTATAATTACTCTATTTCACTAATTCATGCTTCTATGTAATCAGTATTAACACACGTGGGAAATCTCAGAACGCCATCTGTATAATAAAATGCGCTACAATACAGTGTCACCGGCTCACCCAATCGTGTGTACATATTACAGTATGTAAAATCCGGACCCATGGACCCGGTCCTAGGCCCGCCCAGTTCCACCCATCCCGCCCCCAGCCTCGCCTCCCTCAGCCTGCTCATCTCGGTCATGCGCAGATGCCCCCCCAGTGCGATTTGCTTTTCAAAACCCGGACAAAGTGCCAGGTTTTGAAAAGTCATCCATGTCTGGATAAATCCGGATGTCTGGTAACCCTAACAGTGATGGCCTCGAGGGTTGGTGATGCTCTTCCTCTTCAGGTAGATTGGTATCTCCTGGGAATTGTGCCATGCCTTACCCACCCTTTTTAATGGCCTTAGTAGTAGGGGTGAGGGAAGGAGCAGAAGGCTGAAAGTATTTCTGACAGGCAACCGATGTCACCAGATTTTCTGTCCTCATGGCAGAGCCAATAACAGTTCAAGCACAGCCTGTGGGAAGAGAGTAACAGCTCCCAACCCTGTTCTATCAAGATGATCAAAAGGGGACCTTCATTGCTGGTTACACATCTCCAGGTTTGCCATAATATGGCAAGCTGTGTCTCGGTTTATGATATCAATAGGCATGAGAGGGATTAGTAAAACTAAACTAAATTAAACCTTAAGTTTATATACCGCATCCTCTCCATAAAGATGGAGCTCGGCACGGTTTACAGGTACTTTAATAAATGAGGGAAAAACATAATACGAATTAGTGGTTATAAAGAGGATAGTGAGCTTTACATTTTTGAGAAAAGTCAGGTTTTCAGATGCTTTCGGAATAATTGGAAGGAGCCCAGATTCCGCAGCAGGGCAGGAAAGTTAGTCCAAAGCTCAGTGATTTTGAAGAAAAGATATTTCCCTAATTTTCCTGCATAGATGACACCTTTTAATGAGGGGAAAGATAGTTTAAGTTTTTGGGTGGATCTGATAATGTCAGGTCTCAAAGAATTCCAAGATAGTGGAATTAGGGGAGGAAGAATGCCATGTAGGATCTTGAATGTTATGCAGTTTTGACAGAAGTGGGGAAACATGATCAAATTTCCTTTTTGAGAAGATCAACCTAGCCGCAGTGTTCTGGATCCGCTGAAGTCTTTGAAGACTTTTCTTGGTTAGACTTAGATAGATGGAGTTACAATAGTCCAGTCTGGAAAGAATGATTGATTGTACAAGGACAGCAAAATGTTGTTGGTGGAAGCAGGATCTCACTTTTCTCAACATATGAAGACTAAAAAAACATTTTTTAACAGAGAGTTGAGATGGTCATTAAAGGAAAGTGTAGAGTCAATAATAATGCCCAAAACTTTGCTTGAGAATTCAATCTGCAGTGAGGAACCTGAAGGTAGTGAAATGAGCATGGGTAGCTGATCTAATTTTGGGCCAAGCCAAAGTAGTTTTGTTTTGGACTCATTCAGCTTCATTTGTAGAGTGAGGGCCCAGGATTGGAGTTTCATTATGCAAGCTGTTATTTTCTCGGTGAGGTTAGTGAGGTTCGAATCTAGAAGGATAAGGATGTCATCTGCATATGTATATAGTGTTTTGAAGGGAGATAGATGGAAGAGTTTCAAAGAAGACATATAGATGTTGAAAAGAATAGGGGACAGAGGTGAACCCTGTGGGACACTACATAATGGTCTCCAAAGAGAAGACATGGTGCCATTCATGTTAACAGTGTAAGAGCAGGATCGTAAAAAATTTGAGAACCAGTCTAAGACTGTGGAATCAATGCCTATCTCAGAAAGTTGGTAAATTAGGATATCGTGGTGGACAATATCAAAGGCCGCAGATAGATCGAATTGTAGTAGGATAGCAAACATTACAAGATTGAAGTTGTTGAACCTTTGAGATTAATGAGGCCAGTAGGAATTCGGTGCTGAAATTGGGTCTGAAGCTATATTGGCAAGGTAATAGAATGGAGAATCTCTCTAAGTAAGATGAGAGCTGAGTGGATATAATAGCCTCAAGCATTTTTGTCAGGAGAGGAATATTTGCTATAGGATGATAGCTAGAAGGGGAGAATGGGTCTAGATCAGCTTTTTTCAGTAATGGGATCAGGGCAGTGTGTCCCATTTCTTCGGAAAATAGGCCTGATAGTAAGGCAGAGTTGATAAGTCTGGTGAGAGATGAAATAGCCTGCGCGGGAATTTTCTCGTATAGGTAAGAAGGAAACGGGTCCAGGGCACATTTGCAGGATCTTAATTTGTGGCACAGTTTAGAGACCTGGGCTTCGGATACACGCTCAAAGACTGTCCAGGATCTGTCTAATGGGATAGGGTTAGTGTCGCTGCGCACCAGAGAATTGTAAGTGACTGCTGATGGAAAAGAGCTTCTTATAGTAGCAACCTTTTCATTGAAGAATGCTGCTAGGTCGTCCGCTGCTGGAGAGGAGGGGAACAATTGTTTTAAGAGGTTAAGGAGCGCCAGATGTTAAACAATGTACTGCTCTGGTTATTGGATCTGGTGATTTTATCACCGTAGAAATTCTTCCTTGCTTTTTTTAGTACTGTATTATGGAACTTAATACTGTCCCTAAATTCATCTCTTTTGCTTAAGACAAGCTTTGAACTGAGACCCCCCCAGAGATGTGCGAGACAACCATAAAGCCAATGAATTATCTTATGCACTTACACCTGGATTCTGTAACCGGTGCCTTCAAAGCGGCTGCTGATCACATGTCAATTACACATCGGCGTCGGTTTCAGAATCGCACCTATGGGAAAGATAGGCACCGGAAATGTAGGCCAGGGTTTTCCGGGCCTAAATTTCTGGCGCCTATCTTTGTCTTAATTGTGCCTATGTAGGCATTTTAGGTCGCCTAATGCCACTTCCGGCATTGGCCACGCCTACTTTGGCATTCGGCAGCCTAAAGTGCCTATGTAGGTGGGATTCTGGCGATTTTTATTTAGGCACTGGTAAACACTTCAACTTCACTGTTTTTTTGCCATTTCTAACGGCGTTCTTCAATTAACTTACTCCCTGTTTTACTAAGGTGCGCTAACCGATTAGAGCGCGCTAATAGAATTAGCATGCACTAAACAATAATGCGTACATAGACTAACATGCACGCGTTAGCGTTCAGTGGGCGCTAAATCAATTAGCGTGCACTAATCGGTTAGCACACCTTAGTAAAACAGGGCCTTAGGCGCCAGTAGGCCCCTTCAGTTTTTAAGTTGATGAGGGCAGTGCTAAGACCTCAATGTGGATTGATTTCAAGTTGCCCGTAGGCACAGGACGAAGCTGTCTTAAAAGGCCGTTCAATTTACTAAAATTAAGCACTGTTCTCTGCACTCACCGTCTTTTTGATCTTGTTGAAATTACGAAGCCAGTGCTTAAGATGACGGGAATGCTGAGTTCTGTGTTTGCTGGTCTGAAAGGGGACAAAGAAACGGCATTAGATACAATAGATAATTGTTTCTTGTGATAAAAATTTTTTTTAAAAAAATCTTGCCGAAAAGCCCTGTTGACCAGTTTCCTAAGTTACTACCAGATCTGGAGCAGGGGCTCTCTTTTTTTTGAATGAACTCTTGCCTTTGTAATCCTTCAGCTCCAAAATTATTATTTCATGAACTGGGTAAGATCAACTGGTGCTAGTTAACAGTTTTGAATTGGCTCTGATTAAATTATGGAAGCCAAAACAAAAATAACACTGTGGAATCGATGCCCTTGATGTAAATGTTATTTATTGTGACACAACTGTTAAAAACGTGTCCGATCGATGCAGGAACCATAAGACAATACAACATCGAAGCACAGTACACCGTCAAAAGCACGGAGGACAACGGCATGCCGACAATCCCGTGCCAACATTTGGACAAATGCGTGCCACCGCTTCCGCTGCTTTGAGGCCTTTGGTTTTATGCTCTGAGAGGGGGTTGGGGGGGGAACCCCCAACTATAGTTAGAACTGCTTATGCTCCCGTTGGGGGGAACCCCCCCAGTACACTGAAAATTCCTGTTCTTTTTGCTGTTCAGGAGTTTTTCAGTGTAGTGGGGAGGGGTTACCCCCCCCAACGGAAGCGTGAGGACTTCTAAGTGTAGTGGGGGGCTTTCCCCCCATGCCCCCATTAGAGCGCAAAAGGGAAGGCCTCAAAGCGGTGGTGCACATTTATCCTGCGCTCAAATGGCGCAGGATTGTCGGCATGCCATTGTCTTCTGCAGTTTTGATGCGTCACCTTGATGCACAAGTCTAACATGATGCAGACCTGACACGGTCCGTGTTTCGGCAATTAATGCCTTCCTCAGGGTTCCAAATGAAAGAACCACACACTGATTAAGTATGAATTATATCCAAGTATGCGGTGACAACAATTCAAAATACCAGTGCTGTGTTTATGCATTAGCAGAAACGCGGAGCCCGAATAATCCATTTACTCAGTAAAAATGCAGCGAAAAAGACAAAATTATGACACTTTGTTCAAAGTTGTGTGCTTGGCACTTACACAGATCCTCAGGTCATTCTTAATGATCTGCCAGTCCTCCAGGGGCTTAATCACATTTGTTGACAGGTTCGAGTTTGCCATATTCATCAAAACTTTCACAGCCAGAGCCACCTTGTGTTTCAACACAATTAATCTCTCCTGAGCACAAAAGAGACGTAACAGGTCAGTGACACAGTGTGCTCGAATCGGCTGGAGAACGCACGTTTATCCAGACAAACAAAAAGGCCCTTTTACAAAGCTTTAGCAAAAACGTGCTTTAGCGCACTCTTACATGGGTCTTTTCCGCACACTAACGGCCATTATTACCACGGAATTAAAATGGTTGATTTTCAAATTTTTCCATTAATGGCCACGCACTGATTTTCACGTTAGTGCCTGGACATTAACGTGTGAACTTCTACCACCGCAACCTATTTGTAGGTGGTAGGGACTTACACGCTAAACCTGTGCTAATTGGGTCAGTAACTGGCAAATACCTATGCGCTAAGGGCCCCTTTTACAAAGCAATGCTGCCTTGGTAAATGCGCCAAAGCCCATTCAGTTCCTATCAGCTTCTGTGCATTTACCACGGCAGCACTCTTACCACCACTTTGTAAAAGAGGTCCTAACTGCTATGCATAGATGTGCCCACTGTCCGCCCCAAACACCCCCCCCAGTACCCCAAAAATAACTCTCCCCTTTTACGACGTTAGGCTTTTTTACTTTTTTTTTTTTTTTAAAAAAAAGCCTAACGCGTCGTCGTAAAAGAGGGAGGGGGTGTCAATTTTATTTTTTAGCGCGTGAGCAGTATTCACACATGGCAAAATTACAGCGGGGCATCTCTGCATGCCCCACGGGATGCAATTTTTTGCTGCAGTAAGCATGCATTAATGCTTATCGCATTTGTGAAAAGACCTCAGTGAACTTATTTACAAAACCTGCAAAATGTGAAAAATTGTTTTGTAGATAAATGAATGTTTTTATTTTCATGAGTTCTATCCAGCGAATGAATATATATATTTTTTCATGGAATCTCATATACCTTACAAATAGGTGCTAATCTCGCACATCCTTTGGCTATCTATGAAAGCAGTCTAGCTCCGATTCTGTAAATGGAGTCCAGCTCCTAGGTGCGGTTGAGCGCGGTTATAAATCATCTGCTAGCAGCAGCATATAAAGGGAGGGAGAGCGGGGGGGGGGGTGTCAATCCACCCCTGGTGCCCTCTTGGTGGGGGCTCCAGCACCCATCTTCCTTCCCCCTACTAGCATGCGTGTGCCTCCCTTCCTCCGTACCTTTTTAATGTTCACGGTGCAAACAGCAACCCCCAATCTGCTGCTCGAACCAGCGTCGGTTCTTCTTCTGACGTCACTTCCTGGACCCGCGACCAGGAAGTGACATCAGAGGAAGAGCCGACGCTGGCACGAGCAGCAGGTTGGGAGTTTCTGCATGAACCTGGAAACCTGCACGAAGCACAATGCCAGCTGTGGAAACCCTGAGAGGGCATTGAATATTGCCTCCCCCTCCCCAATTTTTCTTTATTTCTACACTAATGTTGGTACCCAGGAGTCATGGAGGAGAGCACAGATGAACTGTGACAATGTGGGGGAAAGAAAGAGGTGGAGGCTCAGACTAGGACTGTCATGAGCCAGAAACGCGCCCCGTGCAACATGTCTCCCTAAAGCTCCTATCCCACCCATTGCATTGCAGCCAAGCAGGGAAGGCAATGGATAGGACACGGCTTTGGAACCCCCACCTCCCTTGTGTTCTGTGCAATTTAAAAAGCCACTAGATAGTGGTCTCACATGCAATTGGTCAAACTAATCACAATAAAAACTAAATAAAACAATTAACATATTAGAAATCGTATTAGAGACAAACATGGTTAAAGAAGGAAAGGAGGGAAAAGTTACAATTTCTTTCTCTATTAGAAATTACATAAAAGGGAAAAAAACAGTGGGGAGGGAAGGGAACTAATGAGTTTGATATTCGTATCAGAATGTAAGGGGTCCAAGATTGGCTGTGTTACACATCAAATGCGTCTTGAAACAAAAAAGTTTTTAATAATTTTTTAAAAGATGAAAGATCTTTTTCATTTCTAATATAACTTGGCAGAGAATTCCACAATTTAGGGGCCATAACAGAAAACATATCATTTCTTCTTGTGCCAACGATTTTCAAAGAGGGAATTGTTAATAAGTTTGAAGAAGATGATCGTAGAGAGCGTGGGGCATTATATGGAATAATCATTCTTGACATAAATTGTGGTTCGTTAAAGATTAGTACTTTAAATACTAAAAATAGAATCTTAAAGTTAATTCGGTGGGAAATAGGAAGCCAATGTGATTTAATCAATAGTGGTGTAACATGATCATATTTTTTCGCTTTATGAATAAGTTTTATTGCCGTATTTTGAATTATCTGAAGCCGTCTTTTTTCTTTCTGTGTTATATTAATTAGAAGAGTGTTACAGTAATCGATTTTAGATATGATCAAAGAATGGATTAATATATTGATAGATTTAGGATCTAGGAATGTAGAGATTGAACGGATAAGACGTAATCTATGGAAACGAGATTTAACTATTTGACTGATGTGATTATGGAATGATAAGTCAACATCAACCACTACTCCGAGAATTTTCAGCTTTGGTACAGACTCTAAAGGGATACTATCTAGGATGAACGGTGATATTGGTGTTAAATTTCCTTTCCAGGTAAAGAACATGGTTTTAGATTTTTGAATTAAAAGAAAAGTTTAATTTAAACCCTGCTCTGAATACCAAGAGGACTCAGAGAATAGAGGTCGAAGCAAGAGAGTTAAAGAGACTGAGATGGTTAAGTGGCTGGAGGAGTTGCCGTACAGCGAAAGATTAGAGAAACTGGGCCTCTTCTCCCTCGAACAGAGGAGATTGAGAGGGGACATGATTGAAACATTCAAGATACTGAAGGGAATAGACTTAGTAGATAAAGACAGGTTGTTCATCCTCTCCAAGGAAGGTAGAATGAGAGGGCTCTCTCTAAAGTTGAAAGGGGATAGATTCCGTACGAACGTAAGGAAGTTCTTCTTCACCCAGAGAGTGGTGGAAAACTGGAATGCCCTTCCGGAGTCTGTTGTAGGGGAAAACACCCTCCAGGGATTTAATGTAAGGAAGTTTTTCTTCACCCAGAGAGTGGTAGAAAACTGGAACGCTCTTCCAGAGTCTGTCGTAGGGGAAAACACCCTCCAGGGATTCAAGACAAAGTTAGACAAGTTCCTGCTGAACCAGAACGTACACAGGTAGGGCTAGACTCAGTTAAGGCGCTGGTCTTTGACCAGAGGGCCGCCGCTTGAGCGGACTGCTGGGCACAATGGACCACCGGTCTGACCCATCAGCGGCAATTCTTTATGTTCTTATGGACTGATAATTAAACACTTAAGATTCTGACTGAAATATTATTATTTTGTTTAGAAACCAATGCAACATAACTTGCACATTGAAAGAATTCTGACTTACCAGACAGCACGCGCAGGTGGGAAAAGTAAATGAATTCTGGAAGACAAAAACAAATAACAGAATTTACATTCAAACTATCATATTCTTTTAGACACTCACATGATACAGTCTCAGATAGTTTTTGACCAATTCTTATTGGAGAAGAGTGTGATGTAGTGGTTCGAGCTACAGCCTCAGCACCTTATGGGTTCAAACTAGAGAATGACATGGGGACAAATTTGTCTCTGTCCCCGCAGGAGAGCAATTTTCCCATCATGTCCAGTGCAGATGAGGGCAGAGCTTGCAGGAATGGGGCAGGGACAGGAAAAGAACTTGCTGGGACAGGATGGGAAAATAAGTTCCTGCAGAGATGGGGAAAAATTTGTCCCCCTGTCATTCTCTAGTTCAAACCCTGCGCTGCTCCCTGTGACCCTGGGTAAGTCACTTAATTCTCCACTGCCCCAGGTAAATTAGATAGATTGTGAGCTCACCAGGACAGAAAATGTTTGAACTGCCTGTATGCGAACCACTTTGAGTGTGGTTGTAAAACCACAAAAAGTTGGCAATTCAAGTCCCAATCCTTTCTTTTGAATTGTCGATAGTCTTGAGTATACTGAGAAAGAATACATTGTTTTAGTAAACAGTGAGTGAAATGCCAGTCATACTGCTGGTCATACTGAGTGACACTAGCATGGCGAGGGTGGGGGTGGGGGGAGGTTTCAAGGGAATTGCAACCATCTATTGTGATGGGCACTTCAGCAGAAGTTGATGTATAGAGAGCAGGAGGGAGTCTAAGGCCTAGATTCACTAACCTTCCTTTCTGTGTCCGATCCATGGCGATTGCAGGCAGGCCAACAAATTCACTAAAGGCCAGCAAGCAAGTGGGGGCGATTGGAGGAAGGCCCCCCCCCCCACTGACCATACGGATCGCTAGTAAGCGATCCTGAAGCATGCGCAGACCATCTGTAGATGGTCTGCGCAAGCTTACGGAGCTGCGAGCTGCTTTTTTTCCTCCTGTTTTTTTCCTACTTCGCGAGCCCGTGGTTTGAACCTGCAACCTGTGGGTTAAAACCATGGGCTCACACTGCCGGGGAAGGGCAGGAGAGTCGGGGCAGTAAGACGATGAGATTCGGGGTGCAGGGCGGTGAGTCGGGGTAGAGAGCAGGGTGACGAGAGGAGGTCACAAAGGGGTCGCAAACTGATCGGAACATGATCGGTTTGCTTAGTGAATCTAGACCTAAGTGATATGAAGAGCAAGGAGTAAGAGAAAGCAGGGGGAATCTTTGTTAATGTAAGAGGAATTCTGAAAGGAATTCCATACAGAGACTGACAATGAACAGAGGGACATGCCAGAGCTGGGAGGAACAGACACTTCAAACTGAAAATAGAAAAAGAGGAGATGTGGTCAGTGGCATAGGAAGAATGAGCAGCGCCTGGGGCGTGCGTGCCCGTTTCCCTTTCCCTGCACCTTTTTAACTTATCCGGCACGATCGGCATGCCCACGTCGGCGTCTGCTTACCCTTTGACGTCCCTTCCTAGGTGCGGGTCCCGGAAGTGACATCAGAGAGAGTGCCGATGGGGATGAGGGCAGCAACCTCACGCCGGGGAAATAAAAAAGGTATGGAGGAACGCAAGGGGCATGAGGCAAGGAGAGGAGCGGGGAGGGGGGCGGGCAGAGAGGAGGAGGGGTGCCGCACCTTTACAAAGTCTGCACCCCGGGGTGGACCTCCCCCCGCACCTCCCTTACCACACCACTGGATGTGGCAGAAGTTCTTTGCACAGAAAGGGCTACAACTATTATTGGTGTGTTGGCAGAGGAGATTTTCTCTGCCCCTCCCAGAGCCTAATGATTGGCTGAGAATGTACAGGTAATGAAGGATGTGGGAGGGAACTTCCTTTACACCCGACTGTTGTACTCTGCGGCCAATTCAGGAGAACCAGACCTGCAAGAAGACTTTCAGGGGTAAATTCTATAAAGGGTTCCTGAAGTTAGGCATTTAAATAGGCTTTTAAAGTTATGCACCCATCGCAATTAGTAAATAAGCTCATAATTGAAAAAAAAAAAAATTAATTGGGTGATAATAGGCGTCTATCTTCTTAGGTGCGATGCTACAAAAGATAGCGGCACCCAACAGAAAATAGGCATGTTTGGGAGTGAAGAGGGACTTAGGTGCTGCTAAGTGCGATTCTATAAAGGAATAGGTGCCTATAATGTAGGATTTTAAAACCCTGGCCTACATTATAGGCACCTAAGTTTAAGCACCTAATCTGGCCCCACTGCCCACAGGAAACTGAAGATTTGTATTTGTGTCTGGGATTTTTTTTTAATCATCAGAACTTTGATCTCTTATGAATCTCTTTTTCTGATCTGTTTTTTGGGGGGATAAATACAAAAAAAATAGACTTTATTTTCTCGGTCCACAATCCTTCAGATAATAGCTTCCTGGTTCAGGAATTGCTCGCGCGCATGGTTCATTTTTGCCCGAATTAACCTTTACAGTTTGGCAATTGTGGATGTTCCAGCTTCCCCATAAATTCTTGGCTTAAGGCAGGTAATTACAAAGCTAAAAGAGAAACGAGGACCGCTTTAATGATTATTATGTTGGCAATGAAGCCTCTGATTTTTTTTAGACTGAGAATCTGGATTTCTAATAGTGGGGCTGCCTGGTGTGTTCGAGAGAGAAGGCGATGGACTATAGTAAAAATGGAAGAAAGCAAGCGATCAATTTTAAAAATGACAATTGGTGAGAGCTTCTCTTACCGTAAAATCGCTCGGTGTTGAATTTACAAGCAGCGGCTCTTTGGAGCAGTTCTGCCCTGTTATTGGCATTGTCTGTGTCTGTGGGCAAGAAAGAAAACACATGTACAGTACACATATTTTTCTATGCATGAAAAACTGATCATACATACATTTGTCATGTCAACATGTGTGAGTTTTTTTTATTTTCTGTAGAGTTACAGTATTAGCTTGACTCTTTCAGAAGACACTATTATTGTTAATTGGAAACTTCTATACCGCTACTAATGAATGGGGAGTCAATTCAGATCGGTTTGCATGAGCTTCAGTAATGGTGTTACAATACATGAGCCTTGGTAATGGTGTTACAATACTTGGGCTTTAATAAAGGTGTTACAATACATTTGTTTTGGTAATGGTGTTACAATACAGTACATGAGTTAAATATATGTATATCTTACCTATTTATACCATCTATGTACATATAATATTATTATAGTTTCTGTATATCATATATTCATCTTTCTTTGTATGATTCGTGAGTTCACCCTTTCATGTAGTAGCCTGCAGTTAACCTCCATGTTGCTATTCCCCCCTAATTATGGGCAAAAGGTAAACTTCTACAGGAAGGGCTGCCCTTAAACTGGGACTTTGCAGGACAGATGACAATGTGATACACTGCAAGACCGGAGTCTAAGAGCAGCATTTTGTAGATCTAATTTATGCGCATGCTAGCCAAGTTATTGAAATAATAATATTCAATTACCTGGTGTTAGTTTATAGGCTACAGACTATTAAGAACATAAGAACATAAGCACTGCCTCTGCTGGGTCAGACCAGGGGTCCATCGTGCCCAGCAGTCCGCTCCCGCGGTGGCCCCCCAGGTCCATGACCTGCAAGTGATCCTTCACCTAGATCGTTTATTCGCTATTCATTTACTATTCTGTATAGTTACCCTCTATCTGCACCCTTCAATCCCCTTCTCCTTCAGGAAGTCATCCAATCCCTTTTTGAAACCCAATATTGTATTATGTCCTATCACCTCCTCTGGGAGCGCATTCCAGGTGTCCACCACCCTCTGAGTAAAGAAGAATTTCCTAGCATTCATTTTGAATCTGTCTCCTTTAAATTTTTCTGAATGCCCTCTTGTTTTTATTGTCCCCGCTAGTCTGAAGAATCTGTCCCTCTCCACCTTCTCTATGCCTTTCATGATTTTATAAGTCTCTATCATGTCGCCTCTAAGTCTCTGCTTTTCCAGGGTGAAGAGCCCCAGCTTCTCCAGCTTTCCATGCCTTTTATCATTCTTGTCGCTCTTCTCTGGACCCTCTCGAGTATCGCCATATCCTTCTTAAGGTACGGCGACCAGTATTGGACGCAGTACTCCAGAAGTGGGCGCACCATCGCTCGATATAGTGGTAGAATAACTTCCTTCGTTCTGGTAGTGATACCCTTTTTGATAATGCCCAACATTTTGTTCACTTTCTTTGAGGCCACTGCACATTGCGCCGCCGGCTTCATTGTTTTATCCACCAATACCCCCAAGTCTTTTTCTAGGTTGCCTTCCCCCAGTACCCTCCCTCCCATCATATAGCTGTACATCGAATTCCCTTTCCCTATATGCAAGACTTTACATTTCTCTACATTGAAGCTCATCTGCCATCTCTTTGCCCACTCACTCAGTTTGTTCAGGTCTCTTTGCAGTTCATTGCATTCCTCAACAGTTTTGACCCTACTGGAGAGTTTTGTGTCGTCTGTGAATTTTATAACTTCACACTTCGTCCCTGTTTCCAGGTCATTTATGAATATATCGAACAGCAGCAGTCCCAACATTGACCCCTGTGGGACACCACTTGTGACCCCTTTCCAGTCAGAGTAGTGTCCCTTAACTACTACCCTCTGCTTCCTGTCTGCCAGCTAGTTCCTGATCCATCTATGCACGTCCCCTACCACCCTGTGGCTCCACAGTTTTCTTAGTAGACGCTCATGAGGTACCTTGTCGAAGGCTTTTTGGAAATCCAGATATACGATGTCTATGGGGTCACCCTTGTCCAATTGTTCGCTTATCCCCTCAAAGAAATGTAGTAGGTTTGTTTGGCATGATCTTCCTCTAGAGCACAGGTGTCAAAGTCGGTCCTCGAGGGCCAGAATCCAGTCGGGTTTTCAGGATTTCCCCAATGAATCTGCATGAGATCTATTTGCATGCACTGCTTTCAATGCATATTCATTGGGGAAATCCTGAAAACCCGACTGGATTCCGGCCCTCGAGGAGGGACTTTGACACCCCTGCTCTAGAGAAACCATGCTGGCTTGTTCTCATCAGATTATTTTTTTCTAAATGTTCATTGATACTTTCCTTGATCAAAGATTCGGCCATCTTCCTTGGAACTGAGGTTAAGCTCACCAGCCTTTAATTCCCTGGGTCGCCTCTCGATCCCTTTTTGAAGATAGGTGTAACATTCTCTATCCTCCAGTCCTCCAGGATTACCCCTGTTCTCAAGGATAGGTTACAAATCCGCCGCAGTAAATCTGCTGTTTTCGTCTCTGAGCTCTTTCAGTATTCTCAGGTGGATTCCGCCTGGGCCTGGAGATTTGTCCATTTTTAATCTATCTATCTGTTTGAGTACGTCTTCGAGGCTTACTTCCATGCATGATAACTTTCCCTCTTGATCCCCCTTGAAGATTTGCTCTGGTTCCGGCATGTTGGATGTGTCTTCTATTGTAAAGACTGACGAGAAGAACATGTTTAGTCTGTCTGCCACCTCTTTTTCCTCCTTCACCACTCCCTTCTTGTTGCCCTCATCCAGAGGTCCCACCTCCTCCCTCGCCGGCTGTTTTCCTTTCACATATCGGAAGAACGGTTTAAAATTTTGTGCTTCCTTGGCTAGTCTCTCTTCGTATTCTTTCTTTGCTTTTCTGACTACTTGGTGACATTCTTTTTGTTGCTTCCTGTGCTCTTTCCAATTTAAAAAAAAAAAAAATCAAAGAATTCCTTAAAACCCACCTGGTGAATGAGAATGCCAAATATCGAGGTATTAACGCTGGGAGGAGACTGACTGGGTCAATACTGTAATTTCTAACTTTAACGAGACCCACCTGCTAAAGTTTCATAGTTTTGTTTTCTGACTAGTTTTGCATTGCCCTTCTACAGGTCTGACTCCATTGGGGCTGCAAATCAATTTCATAACTGATTTTTACATTTTCTGCCTCTAAGAGGGGCAACTGAAAAGTTTTCAGTTCAACCAGCAAAGTTGGGGCACTCTCCATTGAGGGCTATTCACGTACCCCCCTCGTTTAATAAGGTGTGCTATGAACATAAGAACATAAGAGTTGCCGCTGCTGGGTCAGACCAGTGGTCCATCACGCCCGGCAGTCCGCTCACACGGCGACCCTCTGGTCAAAGACCAGTGCCCTAACTGAGACTAGCCCTACCAGCAGGAACTTGTCAAACTTTGTCTTGAATCCCTGGAGGGATGTTTTCCTCTATGACACACTCTGGAAGAGCGTTCCAGTTTTCTACCACTCTCTAGGTGAAGAAGAACTTTTTAGCACACGATAAATATTAGCGCGTGCTAAACGCTAACGCGTGCATGTTATCCTATGGACACGTTAGCGGATAATGCACACATTGATTTAGCGTGTGCTATATCCACGCTAAAACGCTTAGCGCACCTTTGTAAAAGAGGGCCTTCGTTCAGTGATTTTCCACTTTTTTCATTCTGTATTTTTCCGACAAAATGAAAAAGGTGGAAAATCACTGGACAGCTGCCTAGCCCTCGATGGATACTGCCCCAACTTGGTTGGCTGGGCTAACTTTTCAGAGGCTCCTCGTATGCGTACTTAGACTACTCCAAGGGTTAGATTGATGAACATTGTTGCAGTTTTGTCCTTCCCCTCTCCCCATCGTTTGGATTCCTCTTCATTCTACTTACGTAGCTTTCATAGGCTTCTTTGAGCTGTTTAGTTGCTCTGATTTCAGAAGGAGGCTGGTGTCCATATTTTGATATACAACACTTCTCATGCCTTTGGGTTGGAGCGCCTTCACTAGTCACGATGAATATAGAAGCAAGGGAAAGCATCATGGCGAGCATCCTTTGACCTGTGTCATTCATAGACGATGACATCATATAAATAACATTAAATATTTTTTAAAATCATGCTACAAATAATTATATCCTTACCACGAAATAACAAAAAACGAGTTTTCATCATTCAGAATCCATACAGAAGGAGCTTGCAAGTGGGTGCGGAAATGTTCTCAGCCCAACTAACCAACTTCTTAAATTCTGAGCATGATTTAGCGTTATTTCGGTCCGTGCAAATTTGCAGAAACGATATTCTATGCTTTGACATTGTTTCAGATCATTGATTGAACCATATCCACGTCAGTCTCTTCTTGGTTGGGCTGAGAACTTTTCAGCATCCACTGGTGAGTTACTATTTTTAATTGGTAACTTACCCCTCCCCCCTTTTACTAACCTGCGCTTAAATGCTCCGACGCTGCTCCAACGCTCATAGAATTCTATGGGTGTCAGAGCAGCATCAGAGAAATTAGCGGTTTCTACCGCGGCTTAGTAAAAGGGTGGGTGGATTATTTTTTGCTCTTGCTTGTTCAGAAAGGACAGAGAATGCATTTCTGTACAACTGTCCATTAATTTTTAGTTTTTGTGACTTTTTTTGTTTTTGTTAGGGTAAAAACAAAGATATGCGCACGCACACAAACAGCTATTTGAATGAATGAAAACAATTCATTAACCCCGTAAAAATATAAAAAGAATATAGCTGAAAGTGTTAAATATTAATGTGACCTAATATTCCATCATAAATGATTCTGTGTTTTGCAAACAAATATCCTCACAGACTCTCTCAGCTGTCAGCATTAGTATTTGAATTTCTGTTTTTTGACACTACCCATCAATTGAAATTTTTACCCGCGTGTCAAAATTTGTTGACATTTAGAATTTTTAAAATTTTATTTTAAATACAATGCTTACTAAAGGCTTAAATAAATTTCTCTTCAATCCGGTCAGGTACATTCTGATTAAAATATTGGCCACCACATAAAGAGCAGTGAGATGATCAGAGAACATAAAAGGATAACTTCCAGTGTCTTACCTCTGGCTTTATTGCTGTTTGCTCCTGGTTTCCTTCGGCGAATGTTTTCCTTTCCTCCATCTCGTCTGCTTTTTATACCTGCAAGATCTGTCCAAATTGGAAAATCACAAATGTGTTTTTATTGTTGAACTCCGTGGAGGGGGGGGGGAAGAGAGAAAAACCCGAAACCGAAAACGGAGCCCAGAGAAATTCCAGGTGAGAGTGTGGAGTAGGAGACGGGAGGGAAGTTGGAAAGAGGCTTTCATTTTCTGATCGGATCTCTGCGGTTGACAACCTATTTCCTCATCTGTCTTCCCAGGCTGTCGGAGGAAGACACAATGAGTCAACCTTGTCGATTTAACTTTTAATTAGCTTGTGTGCCCTGCAGGTGATGTTCCAAAACCAAAAATGCCACTGAAAAATCAGAGCTGTGAGTTTTCCTAATGGAAGGCATTGGCCGAAACTAAGGACACACAGAGTGGAACTGCACAGGCATTTTTTTCCATGGTTAGGGCTATTTTTTTTTTATAGATCTTTATTAATTTTCAAAACTAATACAAAGTGCCATAAATTATCCATACATGCGTTACAAAATAAGCACTTAAATTTCATCAATAACAAAGAAGATAATAAATATCCCTCCCCTCCCATCCAACAATTTGATCAAGAAATGAACCAAAAAATTTATCCCCCCCCCCACTCACCCACCCCATCCTGGACATGTTTAAAAATGGTGACAGGTCAAAAGCGCGCGCCGACAACCCAGCACAGACAACTGAGCGCAAGGCGGAAGCTCGCCGAAGAAAAACAGTATTTTAAAGGGCTCCAATGGGGGGTGGGGGAGAACCCCCCCACTTTATTTAACTGAGATTGCGCTGGCGTTTTGGGGGGTTTGGGGGATTGTAACCCCCCACATTATACTGAAAACTTCACTTTTTCCCTAAAAAAGAGGGAAAAAGTTAAGTTTCCAGTAAATGAGGGGGAACCCCCCACAACGCCGACGCGATCTCTATTAAGTAAAGTGTGTGGGGGGTTTCCCCACCAACACCCCCCCATCGGAGCCCCTTAAAATACTGTTTTGCTTTGGCGCACTTCTGCCTTGCGCTCAGTTGTCTGCGCTGGGTTGTCGGCGAGCCTTTGTCGTTGCGCGCTTTCGACTATGAACCTTAAAAATAAAGAAAAGATTTGAAAACCAAGAAACTATATTGAATTAACAAAGGATGTCAACCGGCCCCAGATCAAATTAAATACTTTGCTATGCCCCAGTATAGGGGTGCTATTTTTTTATATACAAGAATTTTGCGCCATTATATAACAATTTATACATATTAATCGAAATAGAAAGGGGGCCACAAGACGATTCTCCCAATATACCAGGGGTGTCAAAGTTCTTCCTCGAGGGCCGCAATCCAACCGGGTTTTCAGGATTTCCTCAATGAATATGCATGAGATCTATTAGCATACAATGAAAACAGTGCATGCAAATAGATCTCATGCATATTCATGGGGGAAATCCTGAAAACCCGACTGGATTGCGGCCCTCGAGGAGGGACTTTGATACCCATGCACTATACCACAGGTGTCAAAGTCGGTCCTCGAGGGACGGAATCCAGTCGGGTTTTCAGGATTTCCCCAATGAATATGCATGAGATCTATGTGCATGCACTGCTTTCAATGCATATTCATTGGGGAAATCCTGAAAACCCGACTGGATTACGGCCCTCGAGGAGGGACTTTGACACCCCTGCACTATACAGTGAAGTTGGAAGATGCACAAGCCCATGCATGGGCAACTCCGGTCCTTGAGGGCCGGAATCCAATCGGGTTTTCAGGATTTCCTCAATGAATATGCATTGAAAGCAGTGCATGCAAATAGATCTAATGCATATATATCCTCGAGGATCGGAGTTCCCTACCCCTGCAGTAGAGTGAAGCTACGTAGAAGCAGATTTTGCATCTTACTACTAGTATAATCTAAAACAGTGGTTCCCAACCTTGTCCTGGAGGACCACCAGGCCAATTAGGTTTTCAGGATAGCCCTAATGCATATGCTTGGGGCAGACTTGCATGCCTGTCAATTCTATTATATGCAAATCTCTCTCATGCATATTCATTAGGGCTAGCCTGAAAACCCAATTGGCCTGGTATTCTCTAGGACAGGGTTGGGAACCACTGATTTAAAAGCTCTGGATGAATGGGGACAGTGGAGCTAATCTTGGCTTTGTTACACTGCATGAATTGGAAGGGACCATGTTTTATCCCTATGAGCTGCCCCAGACCAATAAAACCACTATCTGCCATCACTTGCTATACAGCAGGGGTGTCAAAGTCCCTCCTCGAGGGCCGCAATCCAGTCGGGTTTTCAGGATTTTCCCAATGAATATGCATGAGATCTATTAGCATACAATGAAAGCAGTGCATGCAAATAGATCTCATGCAAGTTCATTGTGGAAATCCTGAAAACCCGAATGGATTGCGGCCCTCGAGCAGGGACTTTGATACCCATGCACTATACAGTGAAGTTGGAAGATGCACAAGCCCATGCATGGGCAACTCCGGTCCTTGAGGGCCGGAATCCAATCGGGTTTTCTGGATTTCCTCAATGAATAATTGAAAGCAGTGCATGCAAATAGATCTCATGCATATTCATTGGAGAAATCCTGAAAACCTGACTGGATTGTGGCCCTTGAGGAGGGACTTTGACACCCTTGCTATACAGTATAGGTTGAGATGCTGGCCACACAGGTGTTGGACAATATAGATAGTCTGATAGCTACTGTATATCAGAAAAACAGAGTCAGCTTGTGTTATCACTGGCTTTTCAAGTTGGTTTGAAACATTTGGCAAAAAAAGCAAATTAAACAACTTAAGCTCTCTTTTACTAAGCCGTAGTAGACGTTTCCACCATGACCTGGAGGGCTAAATGCTCCAACACTCGTAGGAATTCTATGTGTGTGGTGGGGGCTCCTCTCCTGGTTGCACATGTGTACCCCTTGCCTTCCCCATACCATGTTTTTACTTCCCTGGCATGAGGTTGCTGTCTGCGTTAGAATCGGCGATCTCTCTGACATCACTTCTGGGACCTGCACCTAGGAAGTGACATCAGAGGGCGAGCCGATACCGATGTGGGCATGCTGCTCACGCTGGAGAAGGTTAAAAAGGTAGGGGGAAAAGGGAAGAGGGCACGCATGTTATATGGCTGTGAGGAAGAGGGTGGGGGAGGGGAGGGCGCCACTGCCCCAGACGCCGCTCACCCTTATTACACCACTGGCCTTAGCACATCCCTATGCGGATTTTTTTTAACATGAATTAAGGCCATTTTGAACTATAGCAATCCAATGGGCCATTTTCCCTATTATGCATTAATGACCATGAGTATTAAAAAATAAATTACCATGCTAGCATTTGCCAACACCTATTTTATAGGTGGGAAAGGCTCATGCGATAATCCTGTGGTAATTAGCGCTTGGTAATATAGCTGCACCAATTAGCACAGAAATGCCCATTCTTCGCCCCCCCCTAAACATGCTCCCTCTACTCAAAAAAAAAATTATATATATACTAGTCTTTAAGCCTGTTACATTAACGGGTGCTAGAATAGATGTGTCTGTCTGTCTGTGTTTCTTTATCTCTCTCTCCTTGGCCGCTGTCTGTATCCTTCTGTCTCCCCCCCCCCCCCCGAGCAAAGTTGTCTGCCCCCAGCACACACCTCCCCCCCAAAGCAGCCCCCTTTCCCTCTCCCTATCCATGGCCCCTTCTGTCTCCCCCCAGCACACCCCTCCCCCCAAAGCAGCCCCCTTTCCCTTTCCCTCTCTCCCTAGCTCCCGGTATTGATCCCCTTCTTACCCTCTCTCCATCCCGGCGTTTTCTGGCCTGCTCCTCTTCAAAGCAGCCTGCGATCGTGGTGGCCGGCTTTAGCGAACCTAGCTGGCCGTTCTCCAACTCGGTAGCATGTTCCCTCTGACGCGATCCCGTGCGTCAGAGGGAGCGTGCTACTGAGGTTGGAGAGCGGCCTGCGAGGTTCTTTAAAGCTGGCCACGATCGCAGGCTGCTCTGAAGAGAAGGATCAGCGGTGGTGGCGGTGGCGGCAGCGGCGAGTGAGGGCGGGAGGTGTGTTCCCTGCCGAGGACGCGGGCAGGGAGAGAGCACAGTCGCGTGCCTTCAGCCCCTGCAAGCGCCGTGAGGTGTCAAATAGAATACTGCCACAGAAGCACACCTCACGGTGTCAGGAATCACGAATTTTCAAGAGCGCATGCGCGCTCTAGGGTTTTATTATTATAGATTTTTGCATGCGGATGGGCAGTGATGCAATAAAGGGGGGGAGGGGTGTTTGGACAGCCCTGGGCACCGTCTTCATGAGGGGCACCAGCACCCCTCCTCCTCTCTCCTCTCCAGGTACATCTTTAAATGTTTGCCGGCGCGAGTGACATCTTCCACTTGCTGCTCACACCGTCCTCGGCTCCTTTCGGACATCGCTTTCTGGTCGCGGGACCAGCGTGAAGAGCGAGTGGATGCTGCTGCTCACACCAGAAAACATTTTGAGAGTGACCCAGGGGCAGGGGGGGGCGCCCAAGAGGTGGGGAAGAGTGTGTGTGGGGGGGGGAGGGGGGTGCACAGTGCGGAAATTCCAGGTACCTCTGCCCCGGGCACCAACCTCCCTTGCTACGCCACTGCGGTTAGGACATGCTGATCAAGAATTTGCCACAGAACGTCTAAGCACATCTCGCTGTTAGTCCTTTTAAGTTGTGGTTAGCAGTGCTTAGAACAGAAAAACTGCCATACTGGGACAGACCTAAGGTCCATCAAGCCCAGTATCCTGTCCAACAGTGGCCATCCCAGGTCCCGAGTACCTGGCAGAAACCCAAAGAGTAGTAACGTTACAGAGCTGAGACTGTGATGTCATAATTCCTCATTCCACCAATGCCTAAGAGCCAACCTCATCAGGGATGTCACAATGGCTTGATTATCCTATACTAGGCTCACATAAGAGCTGCCATAATGGGACAGACTGAAGGCCCATCAAGCCCAGTATCCTGTTTTCAACAGTGGCCAACTAGTAAAACAGATTTTATGCTGCTTATCCTAGGAATAATCTGTGGATTTCCCCAAGCCATCTCAATAATGACAGATTAGTAAAAAGACCCCCGGATTTATATTCTGTCCTGAAAGCCAAGCAGCAAATCAAACTCAGATCTCCCATCTCTAAACCCAGGACAGTGATTATGAAGTCAGTAGGAAATACATGTGTTGCTGGTTCGTTGCTTCCATCACCGTTGTTCTGTTCAGTGATGTCATATCACATCTGTATCTCAGCTTGACGTGGCTGGGAAGTTTGTCGTGGCTGATATGCACCTGATGGGTAATTCCATAGATTTACCCTCCAGGTGCCCATCAGCAAAACAAACATTCCAGCCAGACCAGCTGAACAGAACAACTGTGTAGGAAACTAACGAACCAGTAATAACTACTGTCCTGGGTTTAGAGATGGAAAAATCTGGGTTTAATTCACTGCTTGGCTCTTTTCTCTAAGGTCCTGAGTCACTAAGGGCTCCCTTTACTGAGAGGAGGTGTGGCCTGCTGGTTAGAGCTGCTTCCTCAATGCCTCGAGGTTGTAGAGAATGCCATGGGAACAGAATTTGTCCCTGTCCCCGCGGTTAAGTAGTGGAAACCATCCCCGTGTCATTCTTTAAGAAGAGAGGGAAGAATCAGAGTGTGACTGGGCAGAGCCACTGACCCTCAAAGCTTTGCATTGAAGAATGCTGGTGTTGAAAGACTGAGGTTGAGATAGACACTAAAGAATGACAGTCTCTGGTATCCAGAGCAGAGATTGTGATGTCATAATGCCTCATTCCACCAATGCCTAAGAGCCAACCTCATCAGTGATGTCACAACGGGTTCATTATCCCATACTTGGCTCACATAATCTTCCTATATCAACAAAAAGCTTGAACAAAAAAAATTGTGTTAAGGGCTCATGCTCTAATGGCCATGCCCTAATGGGAAAATTAGCGCATGGCTATTATTGCAAACATGAAAAATGTGAACGTTTCATAGACGTGTTGAAAGTGGCCCCAGATTGCGGGAAACCCACTCGCTATTCATGGCGCAGGCCATTTTTTAATACAGCCTTAAGGCTTTTCTCTCATCGGGAGCAAAAAAGTAGCTGTGGCATATAATCTTGTGGGGCATTTTATTTACTTTATTTACCCCCCCCCTTTACAGAGCCACCCTAGCAGCATAGGTATTTAAAGGGCTTCGGGGCTTTTGCTGCGCGGCAGCTGCTAGTACGGCTTTGTAAAAGAGGGGGTTATTTTTGCTTCAATTTATCTGCAGTTTGTTTTCTTTCTGAAAAAATAATTAAAACAAATAAAAAAAAAATACTAAAATACAGTTGGTTGATGTTCAGCAGCCCTTAACACATAAACGCCAATCGTCCATCATGGGGGGGGGGGGGGGTCGCTGAAAAGTTATCAGCCCAACCAACAAAGTTGGGTCAGTCTCCGTTGAGGGCTTTACACTGAAGGGCAAATTCTCTAAGAAGCATCCAAACGTTAGGCGCCGAACAGCGCGATTCGAGTAAAATTGTGCGCTGTTCAAAGGCTCACGCTGAACGATGCCTATTTTACAAGCGCCCAATAAATTGGCCAGCTCTAGGCACAGCTAAAAGGTAGGGGCCTATGTGAGCGCTTAAGCATGCTTAAGCGGAGCGATTCTGCAACAAGGCGCCTGACACGTAGCCACGCCTATCGGGCATAGCGCCTATTGGTTTTGAAGGACGCCTAAATTTTTTAGAGGTGCCTTGTTGCAGAATCCGCGCTTTCTCGATAGGCGCCTACGTTTCAATTATTGCCGATTAAAAAGCTTAATTGAGCTTATGAATTCATTTAGGTAGGCGCCTGTCTAGTTGGGCGTCTCCAAAATAGGTGCCGGTTACAGAATTTGGGCCTTGGTCCAGCGATTTTTTTTTCCCCCACTTCTTTTTGTTCCGTATTTTGACAACAGGCAGCCTTACTTTAAGGTTCTAGGAATAATACTAGACCAAGGTTTAACCATGAAAAACCATATAGACTCCCTAATCAAAAGAGGGTTTTTCACTCTTTGGAAACTTAAGTCCATTAAGGCTTACTTCCACACCTCAGCTTTTAGAATTCTAGTTCAATCCCTAATACTAAGCCACCTGGACTATTGCAACATCACCCATCTGACAATCCCCCAGAAGCAAATGCAAAGACTCCAACTGATACAAAATGCAGCAGTCAGGATGATTTGCGGGCTGAAGAAGTCCGACCACATAACCCCCTCCTACCGACTCCTACACTGGCTGCCAATGGGAGCACGCACGAAGTTCAAACTAGGATGTCTCTGCTTCAAGGTACTAAATGGCTTAGCCCCTAAATACATCACAGACCTCTTCTCATTCCCAACCAACAGACACGAAAGAAAAACTCACCTGAAATTTGTCTCCCCACCGGCTAGAGGGTGCAAATATAAGAGATACCATCAACAACTGCTATCGTATCAAGCAGCCATATGGGGTAAAGACTTAGAAAAACTAATCGCACACACAAACAATTATGGAGAATTTAGGAAACACCTAAAAACTTACCTGTTCTTGAAATACCTAGGCAACGAACCAGGACATCAGCCCCCCTTGTAACACCATCACATACCTGAACTTGTAAACTATCAGCCCTAACCCCCAATCACTAACTATGAACCACTCCACTCAATCCATGAACTATTCCCAATTCTTTGTAAGCAGCACGGCACTTCTTGGTCCTGCAGCACACAAACTATTGTTATCATCATTAATGTTGGTATTTTCAGATATATACTACTAGACTCTTTAATTAGTTGTATTTACAGCTTCTCTTTATTGCATTTACTTACAGTTTCTCTCTATTGTAAACCGCCTAGAAGTCGCAAGATTGTTGGCGGTATATAAGAATAAAGTTATTATTATTATTACTTTAAGCACACTGCCTTTATGCCAGGGATTTCTTCCTCAAAGCATAACAAAAGAACAATGCAACCGATCTTCAGTGCAAAGTCAAACGACCAAACCAAGGAGAAAAACTGCAGATACGATGTTCAAGGTATAAAAAAACAAATCTTTATTGAAGAAGATACAATGTAGCATCCCAAAAAGAAATGGAAGAATTGGTTCTCTCGTGCGAGTCCACAGGACCCGACACGGTCCATGTTTCGGAAAACACTCCTTCCTCAGGGGTCCGAAATAGGATTGTGCGAAGACGCAGAGACCTGGCCAAAACAAGTAAGCCGAAATCCCTTGAATCCAGATTCTCGCATGCAGTACAACACCAAACATACGTTCCCCATTGTACGGGGGGGGGGGGGGGTTCCTCCTCCTCTCCTCAATAATTCACCGCATGGCAGCCAGAAAGCAAGTACTGCATGTTGTACTGCATTCAAGGGATTTTGGGTTACTTGTTTTGGTCAGGTCTCTGCGTCTTCGCACAATCCTATTTCGGACCCCTGAGGAAGGAGTGTTTTCCGAAACCCGGACCATGTCGGGTCCTGTGGACTCGCACGAGAGAACCAATTCTTCCATTTCTTTTTGGAATGCTACATTGTATCTTCTTCAATAAAGATTGGTTTTTTTATACCTTGTACATCGTGTCTGCAGTCTTTCTCCTTGCGAGGGTTTTCTTCCTCTAAATACCTGCGCCTATTAGATGCCTAAATGGCATCTAGTCCAAAAACAATGCCTGCGATCAGGGCCGGATTTTCCTATAGGCTAACTAGGCTTCAGCCTAGGGCCTCAAGATCAAGAGGGGCCTACATTCAAATTGTTAGCAAAATTAAAATTACACTATTCTAAAAACAGTGAACACTAAAACACTGAACCGAAAATAAGGAGAAATTCTACGCTTCGGGATCGGAACCGGCTCCGGCCGCAATGGGGCACCGACTCGGCTTCTCCCTTTCTTTTTCTCGCCCTGGGAGGAGGATCGGGGAGGGAAAGACGTCAGTCCGGAAACAGCTGGGCAAAGCCCAGCCCCGCGGGGAGAGAGGCAAAACGTGGATCCGCCAGGACAGGGCGGCCCAGACTGGCATCGGTGTGGGGGGGGGGGTTCAGTGGAAGGGGGATGGGAGGCAGGCTGGCATCGTAGGGGGGTGGGGGATTTAATGGAAGGCAGGCAGGCAGGCAGGATGGCATGGGGGGGTTCAATGGAACGGGGATGGGAGGCAGGCATTGGAGGGGGGGTGAGGTGAGGAAGGACGCACTGGAGGCACTATGGACATAGGAAGGGACAATGTTGTGTGTTATGTTTGATTAGTTATTGTTACAAGTACTATATATGGTGCTGAGAATAAATGTCCAAATAAGTGTTCTCGACTTTTTTTTTTATTTATTATCCGTGTCACATTTTTTATAAAGGTTAGTACCAATAACAACATGTTTCATTTAACATATTGATATATATCACAGTAATGATGTATTTTATTATCTCTCATGTAATTTACAAACTTAAAAGTAGGAGGTGAAAAGGCCTCATAAGTGGAATAGCCTAGGGCCTCTTTTCATCTAAATCCGGCCCTGCCTGCGATCCACCCCTAACCATGACCACTTTTAGGTAGGTGCTTTGGACTAGACACTGACTTTTTATAGAATCGTGTTTTTCTGAGTTAGGTGCCTACACTGGTCTTTGACCTAAGGGCCACCACGTGAGTGGACTGCTGGGCATGATGGACCACTGGTCCGACCCAGCAGTGGCAAATCTTATGTTCTTATATATGTGCCTAATTTAGGCAGACTATAGGACTATATAGAATTTGCCAATTAGCATGCACTAAGTATAATGTGCTAATGGGCTAATAATTCCATGGCCATCTCTACCTCTCAGAGAAAAAGTAAAAAAAAACCCAAAACAATAAGACAGAATAATGTGCAATAAGATGATTACTACAGTACCCATTAATGCGTTTGTGCGGTAGGTGCGTTAACCATGGATCAAGTCATGAATAAGAACATAAGAATAGCTTTAATGGATCAGACCAATGGTCCATCTAGCCCAGTATTCCATCTTCACGGAGGCCAATCCAAGTCACAAGTACCTTGCAAAAACCCAAATAGTAGCATCATTCCACGCCACCTATCCAAAGCAAGCAGTGGCTTTTACCCTATCTGTCTCAACAGCAGACTATAGACTTTTCTTCCAGGAACTTGACCAAACCATTTTTAAAAACCAGCTACATTAACTGCTCTTACCACATTCTCTGGCAACGCATTCCAGAGCTTAACTATTCTCTGAGTGAAAAAATATTTTCTCCTATTGGTTTTAAAAATATTGCTCTGTGACCCCATCGAGTGTCCCCCTAGTCTTTGTAAACCTTGATGCAGTGAACAATCGATCCATTTGTACCCATTCTACACCACTCAGAATTTTATAGACTTCGATCATATTTTCCCTAAGCCGTCTCTTTTCCAAGCTGAAGAGTCCTAGGACTGATAAAAGAATGATAAAGAAGGGGATCACGAACAGTTCGGAGAAGGTTATTGTGCCGCTGTACTGGGCCATGGTTTGCCCTCACCTGGAGTACTGCGACCAGCACTGGTCGCCGTACATGAAGAAGGACACGGTACTACTCGAAAGGGTCCAGAGAAGAGTGACTAAGATGGTTAAGGGGTTGGAGGAGCTGCCGTACAGCGAAAGATTAGAGAAACTGGGCCTCTTCTCCCTCGAACAGAGGAGATTGAGAGGAGACATGATCGAAACATTCAAGATACTGAAGGGAATAGACTTAGTAGACAAGGACAGGTTGTTCACCCTCTCCAAGGTAGGGAGAACGAGAGGGCACTCTCTAAAATTGAAAGGGGATAGATTCCGTAAGAACATAAGGAAGTTCTTCTTCACCCAGAAAGTGGTAGAAAACTGGAACGCTCTTCCGGAGTCTGTCATAGGGGAAAACACCCTCCAGGGATTCAAGACAAAGTTAGACAAGTTCCTGTTGAACAAGAACGTGCACTGGTAGGGCTAGTCTCTGGTATTTGACCAGAGGGCCGCTGCGTGAGCGGATGCTGGGCACGGTGGACCACTGGTCTGACCCAGCAGCGGCAATTCTTATGTTTAGTCTTTCTTCATACGAGAGGAGTTCCATCCCCTTTGTCATCTTGGTCGCACTTCTTTGAACCTTTTCTAGTGCCACTATATCTTTTTTGAGATAAGGCGACCAGAATTGAACTCAATACTCCAGGGAAGGTCGCACCACTGAGCGATACAGAGGCATTCTCGTAAACATACTTAGTCTTGTTCACCATCCCTCTTCTAATAATTCCTAGCATATCGTTTGGTTTCTTGGCCACCGCCACACATTGGGCAGAAGGTTTCAGCGTATTGTCCATGGTGATACCCAGATCTTTTTCTCGAGCGCTGACTCCCAAGGTGGACTGGTAACTATGATTTAGATTATTCTTCCCAATGTGAACTATAGTAAAAGTTCCCTAAATGCATATAATACTTATTTTACATTGAGGCTCACACAGAGGTGGAGTCTGGGCGTATCATGTGAAGGACTCACACTCTTGCATGCGCTAAACTAATTATCTTATTAGGCATTAACAATCTATAATGTACCTAATAAGATAAGATATAGCCAGACACCCAATTATGGCTGGGCTTGGAGCCCAGTTGAGTGGGCAGAATATCCCATCTCTCCCTCTCCTGGCGAGGCAAGGTGATCCGATCCAATCTGGCCCTACCTCTCCCACTGTTGCTGCCGCTGCCTACCTTTTAAAGAGCTGATCTTCTCCGGCTTCGAGCAGTGCGACTGAAACATGCTGCTCATGCCGGCCCCATTGTCTTCCTTCTCACATATTCCGCTTCTGCGGAAACAGGAAGTTACATCAGAAGGATAGCTCTGGGGCTGGAGAAGATCAGCCCTTTAAAGGTACTAGGGGTCACTCAGAGAAACTGAAAGGGGACAAGTTTAAAACAAATGCTAGGAAGTTCTTTTTTACCCAGAGGGTGGTGGACACATGGAACGCGCTTCCTGAGGTTGTGATAGGCCAGAACACAGTACAGGGGTTCAAGGAAGGTTTAGATAGGTTCCTAAAGGTTAAGGGGATTGAGGGGTACAGATAGGAGTAGAGGTAGGTTATAAAAATGGTCAGGAACTACTTCACAGGTCATGGACCTGATGGGCCGCCGCGGGAGTGGACCGCTGGGCACGATGGACCTCTGGTCTGACCCAGTGGAGGCAACTTCTTATGTTCTTATGAGAGGTTTGGAGAATTTCTAGCTGGGGGGGTGGGATTTGGGGCTCCCCACCAGCTACCTCATTGATGTGCTGCTATTGGGTGGGCCTGAGGCAAAGTGGGTGGGCCTGGCCCCACCCGTGGATATGTCATTGTAACCAAAGCTTTATTAGGAGCCTATACAAAATCGGGCTTCACTTCTCTTTAAGGGTAGTGGTGATGGTGGGTTTTCATGTTTAATCAACGAGGCGTGAGAAAAATGGAATTAGAATCAACAAATGTCAGGAGGAGGCAGAGTTAACTAGAACACATTTTTAAACATCATTTATTGTTTGCATCATAAAATAAGGCATCCAGATTGAAAAAAATCAGCTGGGGACTTGTTCTTTGTAGGTTTGCTTTTTCATGAGGTCATGTCAGCTACCTTACCACAGCTTTTAGCGTCACTGCTGTTATTTTGACCTGTTTATAGGCTTTCGCTTTCTCTTGCTGCATCAGCAAAGTGAAAGTTGCAGGCCTTGGGCAAGACCTTGACTAGTTCCTTGGAAGAGGGAATTTCTCCTGTGGGTGGTGAGGTCATACAAAAGAAAAGAAGCAGCATGGATTCAGAGGACTTTGCACTGCCACTGGCAGCCCTCTCTTGGCAGCCTTCCAAGAAAACAAGAGTTTTAGGACGTAGCACTTTTCAATCTTTATTTTTATTTGATTAAAAAAAAAAATCATTTTAGTTGTTGCCTTTCAATAGTAACATTTAAAGGTGGCATGCAGGGGGCAGGAATTGGAGAAAGGCGGGGGGGGGGGGGGTTGACACAGTAACAAATTGACCGTTTTGCTCAAAATGTATGATCGCTAATATTTAAAAAAAATGTGTACAAGCCAAAACAAATTTGCAATTGCATATGAATGACACGTTCAATCTACTCCCACTGTGGTGAATTAAAAAACTTTTGAAAGAACATCAGTAGACATTTAGAAAAGACATATCAAGTGATATTCTCAGCCGGTTTTCAGTACTTTGGACATACTACTTAGTATTACTGGTGTTGGGAGGGTAGAAGGCGCCCTCCACGTCCTCCTCTCTGCTTCTTCCCTGCCCCCCCCCCCCACTTCTTCCCTGCCCACCACACCATACTCGCATCCTCCCTTCCCCACTGTACCTCGTTAAATCTATTCCAACGCAAGCAGCTTCTCCGGTCTGCTGCTTTCACCATTGTTGGCTTTCTTTCTGATGTCACTTCCTGGCCCCGCAACCCGGAAGTGATTTCAGAGGGGAGCAAGGCCAACGCGAGCAGCAGACCTAAGCAGTTGCTAGCACTTGTGAAGATTTAAAGACGTATGGGGGGGGGGAAGGGGGAAAGGAAGGGCATGAGCGTGGCATGGGGGAGGGGGCAGTGCCAGCACCTCCACCAAGATGGCACCCAGGGCGGTCTGCTCCCTTTATTATGCCATTGCATCACATTTTAAAACCTTGCCCCTATGAGTAAAACACTTATAGCCAACAATAACACAACACTTTCTCCTCAGAGCAGCAGTACGAATCTAGTGGACTGGTGGATCTAATGGACCGGTTGCCTTATTACTTTCTTACCCTTGCAAGTTTCTTAAAAGTTTAGGTACCGTAGGAATTTTTCTGACCCTGGAGGGCTTATCATTAAAAAACAAACCAACCCACCCAGAGCTGACGTAGGAGTTGAACTTGGAACCCTTAGATTTCTCGACACTGCATAAATCGTTAGGCTATTCCTCAGCTCTGTGAAGAAGCCTATTAAGAAGTTATTAAAAAAAAAAAAAAAAAAAAAAGATTTTAGTACCATGAACATTCATAGTCCCTGAAGTTTTCATAGAGCCTCGAATCCATTGCTAATTTCACATTCCAGGGAATGTGAAATAGGCCCTCTCTGAAATCCTAATCAAACTGTATTTTGTAATTCGGGACCTTTCATCTAATATGTCCCCTCTGAAAATTCCTATCAAACTATATATTGTATTTTTTCGCTGTAATTTTTTTGTAATTCGCGACCGTTTCCTAACAGGTCCCCTCTGAAAATTCTTAACAAACTAATTTTCGCTGTGTGTTTGTAATTCGTGACCTTTCCCAAACAGGTCCTCTCGGAAATTTCTTAGCAAACTGTATATTTTATCTTTTCGCTTTCTTAAAATTTCTGTACTCTGTATTTCCTCTGACTATCTGCATATTGTAACTCGCTGAATGTCCAGCTCTCTTGAATGTAAACCGCCTAGAAGTTGCAAGATTGTGGCGGTATAGAAGAATAAAGTTATTATTATTATTAATAATTTCTTCAGTGAACAGGTGCTCAGTTAGAGCTCCTTTGTATAACCTTGATATGCCAAATAGAGAATGACACAGGGACAAATTTGATCCCGTCCCCACAGGTTTTGTCGCTGTCTGTCCCTGTCCCATTCCTGGAAGCACTGCCTTAACCACACAAGCCTCGAACGCTTGCGATTTTAAAGTGTTTGAGGCTTGTGCAGATGAGGACGGAGCTTGCAGGAATGGGGCAGAGCTCCAGAGGGATGGGATGGGAAAATGAGTTCCCACGGGGACAGGGAAAAATTTGTCCCCGTGTCATTCTCTAATGCCAAGTACCAGATCTAAATAACATCATCTGTCTTATTGGACATTGATGCAGTGCTTGTTGACTGCATGGGGTGGAGCACCCCCTTCTCCAGAAATCAGGGGTGGGGAGGGTGCATAGAGTGGTCTGCATGTGCTTGGTTGCCAGGTTTACCGGTTCCCTGGCCAGCAGGGGCTAGTGAAGCCAACAGATGTGCACATGTGGACCACAGCCTTGCAACTGCTTCAGCACCCCCCCCCCCCACTAGATCATTGATGCCCCTCCCATTTCTGAAATTGAAGTTGGATGTTTGTAGTCTGGACCTTCTCTAGTTCTGTCCAAAATATGTCTAGATGGTGTTCCCTGACCATAAGAATTTGGATATTAATGCAATATGGGAGCCTAAATGCTAGTTTTCAGATGTCCAAAAAACAAATAGAGCTTTTAAAATAATAGCACTATATACTAGAAATCGCATCTTTATTTCAAGGCTTTGAAGTAATTCTGTTCTCATAATTCCTAGACAGCAAAAATATAACCCATATTTGTCGACCACTTAAATCTCAATGATTTCCACAAAAAAACATATACAATATAAATTGCCATACTGGGACAAACCGAAGGTCCATCAGTCCAACAGTGGCCAACTCAGGTCCCAAGTACCTGGCAGAAACCCAAATAGTAGCAACATTCCAGAGTTAAGATTGTGATGTCATAATGCCTCATTCCACAAATATCTAAGAGCCAACTTCATCAATGATGTCACAATGGCTTGATTATCCTATATTTGGCTTACATAAGAACATAAGAATTGCCATACTGGGAAAGACCGAAGATCCATCCAGCCCTGTATCCTGTTTCCAACAGTGGCCAAGGTCCCAAGTACCTGGCAGAAACCTAAAGTGTAGCAACGTTCCAGAGCTGAGATTGTGATGTCATAATGCCTCATTCCACCAATGCCTAAGAGCCAACCTCATCAGTGATGTCACAATGGCTTGATTATCCTATACTTAGCTCACATAAGGATATAAGAGCTTGCATAATGGGATAGACTGAAGGTCCATCAAGCCCAGTATCCTGTTTCCAACAGTGGCCAACCCAGGTCCCAAGTACCTGGCTAGATCCCAAGTAGTAAAACAGATTTTATGCTGCTTAAACTAGGAATAAGCAGTAGATTTTCCCAAGCCATCCCAATAAAGGCCTATGGACGTCTTTTTTTTAGGAAATTATCCAAACCTTTTTTAAACCCCGCTACACTAACTGATTTCACCACATTCTCTGGCAATGAATTAATGTAATGTAATGTAATTTATTTCTTATATACCGCTACATCCGTTAGGTTCTAAGCGGTTTACAGAAAATATACATTAAGATTAGAAATAAGAAAGGTACTTGTAAAATTCCATGTTGTGTGAAGAAATATTTCCTCCTGTTTGTTTTAAGTCTACTTAGTAGCTTCATCGCATGTCTCCTAGTCCTAGTATTTTTGGAAAGAGTGAACGAGTGATTCACGTCTACCCTTTCCACTCCACTCATTATTTTATAGACCTCTTATCATATCACCTTGTAGCCATCTCTTCTCCAAGCTGAAGAGCCCTAGCCGCTTTAGCCTCTCCTCATAGGGAAGTCGACCCATCTCTTTTATCATCTTTGGCGCCCTTCTCTGTACCTTTTCTAATTCCGCTATATCTTTTTTTGAGATAAGACGACCAGAACCGCACACAGTATTCGAGGTGCGGCCGTTCCATAGAGCGATACAAGGTCATATAACATTCTCATCTTTGTTTTCCATTCCTTTCCTGATAATTCCTAACATTCTTAGCAGCTGCCGTACATCGAGCTGAGGGTTTCAACGTATCCTCAACGATGACACCTAGATCCTTTTCCTGGGCAGTGACTCCTAACACAGAACCCAGCATCTAGTAGCTATAATTCGGGTTCCTCTTTCCCACATGCATCACTTTGTACTTGCTCACATTAAACGCCCAGTCTCACAAGGTCCTCTGGCAATTTTTCCACAGTCCTCTTGCGATTTAATAACTTTAAACAACTTTGTGTCATCAGCAAATTTAATTATCTCACTAGTTATTCCCATCTCTAGGTCATTGACAAATATGTTAAAAAGCAGCGGTCTCAGCACGGACAAAACAGCTGTCTTATCAATTTTTTCATCAAGACTGGAATTCCCGTCTCCTAACCTGTATCTTGCTGAATGAAAACCTTCCAGAACAGATGATGTTCTAAAGGAAAGAGCTTCACATGTAGATTCAGAGAATCTCATTTGCTTTCATGTGTGTCCATGGATCTTCACCTGTGTTCTAACAGGTAATCGAGCTCTGTCACTTGCATATTGCCTGTCTCGTTGGATTAAGAAGGCTGTTGCTTCTCCTGCACCACTGGGTTCCTGTCAGGTTAAGGTTACCTGATTTTACTTTAGTAAAATCTGAACCCCTAGACCCGCCCCCCAGGCCCGCCCAGTTCCAGCCATCCCTGCCCCATTATGCGCCAGTCCCACCCCTGCCCCACCCTCGCCCCTGCCCTCCTACCCTACGCGATTTTAAGGAAGCTTTTCCAAAACCCGGACAAAGTGCCGGGATCTGAAAAGCTGTCTGGGGAAATCCAGACATCTGGTAACCCTATGTCAGGAAATTGCTACCGAGGCCCCAAAACGCAACAATCAGACTACTGAAGAACCTTCACACATGCGATTCAGTAGCCCAAGCGCTAGCGTCAGCCCACTGACTACCCTTAGCCAAACGCTGCGTCTTCGAAGGCGTTACTCAAAATGGCACCCTGCCAACCTCCCATCTTATGACCCAAAGAGACCCCTCCGCTCCCAGGAGGAAACGCGTCTTCAAAAACCCCTTGGTCGGAGCCTTCAACTAGAAAGTGCCAGACGAAGGTCATACTCTCACTTCCTGCCAAAGTACTACCAAATCCCTTAATGGACTTTTGAGCTGTAGAAAAACAATAAAATCCCACCTCTTCACCTGACTCCTCAAGACAATCTAGCATTCAGACTGTTACTCCCAAATCACTGTACTCTTAATAGATGTTAACGGACCCTCTCCCTGTGCACACACTGACTCCCTGTGCATGCTTCAGGCTCCAAGTGTCTGCTAACCCAGAACACACATCCCACTGTGCCCTATTGCCTTAGTCTTCTGCTCCTTGTTGTTCCTTGCTTTGTAAGCTACCATGTAACCCCTTCTGGGCTCCTTGGAGAGGACAGCATATAAATTGAATTAAATAAATAAATTCTCGCAGTGTAGTTGAGATGACCTTCACTTGCTGTCTGCATTTTCAGTAACACAATTGGCATTCACCATTTACATAATAACATTCAACTCTGGGACCTTTAAGCCTTTAGCTGTATCTGTTGTTAACAAGGCATGAATTTCATTGGTAGTTTTCACCTCTCTATCTTTAAGAAAGATTTTACTTGTAAAAGGTGTGCAGTATTTTGCTTTCATAGAAACATAGAAATAGACGGCAGATAAGGGCCACGGCCCATCTAGTCTGCCCACCCCAATGACCCTCCCCTACCTTTCTCTGTGAATAGATCCCACGTGTCTATCCCATTTGGCCTTAAAATCAGGCCTTCTTTTTTTGCTGACCTGTGAGCAGTGGCATAGTGAGGGTGAGAGGCATCCGGAATGGTGGCGCCCCTCCCCCATCGCTCCCTCACATGCCCACACTGCTCATAGACAGTGGCATAGTTGGGGGGAGGGGAGTGGCCTGCCTCGGGCACCATCTTGGTGGGGGTGCTGACACCCATCCTCGAGAAGGGTCACAGAATGGCACTTCAGGGAAAGACTCAGGAAAGACATTACAAAATATTTTGTCATGACATAAGGTGAATGCGTGGTGGAAAACTCTCCCAGGGGGAGAGTGTGGCACAGTGGTTAAAGCTACAGCCTCAGCACCCTGGGGTTGCGAGTTCAAATCCTCACTTTTCCTTGTGACCCCAGGCAAGTCACTTAATTCTTCCCATTGCCACAGGTACATTAGGTAGATTATGAGCCAACTGGGATAGACAGGGAAAAATGCTTAAGTACCTGAATAAATTCATGTAAACAATTCTGAGTTCCCCTGGAAAAATGGTATAGAAAGTTGAATAAATAAATGATGAGAGGGTAGATACAAAATGATAACTGTGGGGTTGTTTAGGTCTGGGGTTTGTTGATTTAATAAAAGTGTGGCCCCTTAAGATTGTTTGCCCCGAGCCCAGCTTTGTCTTTGGGTGGCCAGGGAAAGAGAAAGACCCAATTCTGCTGCGGACTGTACATACAACTACAGAGCGTCACACATTTACCTCAGCCATATATGGATTTTTTTTTGTTCGAAGTGCTATTCATTGCCCACAGCACTCCGAAACCTTCAAAAGCTACATTAGCATGAAAGCAAACCTCGGCTTTCCTTAGAAAGAAGAACTCATGAGGTGTGAAGGAATTATGAATCAAATCTTGCAGATTCGTTAAAACAAAATCAAATGAAATACTTCGTTTGGACTTTTAGCCATCCTTCAGCAATGTATTCTAATATCCTGTAAATGTTATGTCAATACCCATAGCACTTTGCGTTTCTTTCACTAAGAATAATATTTTCCAATATTAATGGTTTTTATTACATCCCTGCAGTAGGGGCAGTCACAGCACAGAATGTTAAGTTGTTCTGCTTCATTTTGGTGTACTAGAGTGCCCTCTGCTGGTGAAACACTATAGCAGCTCTAAGCTCCTCATTCATGGAATATTAGTCTCTTCATTTGAAGCACAAGACTACAGATAAACTAAACTAAACCTTATGTTTGTATACCGCGCCATCTCCACAAGCGTAGAGCTCGGCACGGTTTACAGGGTTAGGTTGAAAAGGAGCTACAATGAAGGGTTATAGGAAAGGAGCTAGGAAGATAAAGAACCAAAGAGCGGGAGGTGTTAGATTTTTGAAAAGAGCCAAGTTTTCAGGTACTCACTCGGCTCCTCTCCAAGCATTCCATTATAGTCTCTCACAGAATTGTGCATAAGGTTAAAATATGTCTCCCATAGCACCAAAATACCGATGTCTTTTTACATTGTGTACTGAGACTCAACAGTATATCTTTCAACTAGGCATTTACACTCTTCTCGAGAATTGTTATTGGTAATACCATCTTGTAAAGATTGTAAATTACTCTATTCTAGGAAGAGAACACTTGGGAAGAGCTGCAGAATTCTGGAAATCTCTACCTAGTGAAATAAGAAGCTTGTCTACGAGGGGGAGCTGATAAGTTCTCAGCCCAACCAAGAAGAGAATGATATGGATAAACACTTCTCCCTCCGTATTCGCTGTGATAGGATTAACAGAACCGCAAATACAGAAAAACCGTGAACAACTTTTTCATATGTTATTCGCTGTTTTCTATTAAAAACCATCGTGAATATAGTGAAGCCGCGAATAACATGGTGGGAGACCTGGGCTGTTCCTGAAGAAGAGGCAAAACACGGTGAAGAAAGTGCCGGGAATTGGCGATTTTCTCTGTAAATACTTGGAATCAGCGATTTCTCTTTGCAAGCTGAGGGAATCTGGGGGGAGGATCCAGCAAGCTAAAAACTGTGAATAATTGAAACCGCGAATACGGAGGGAGAAGTGTAGTTGAATCAATGTCAAAACAGAGAATTTCATTTCTGCTAAATGGCACTTGATGAAATAAGATAACACTCTTTTCAGCTACAGTGGCAAAATAATGCTCAGAATATAGGAAGATGGTTGGCTGGGCTGAGAACTTTTCAGCACCCCCTTGTAATATCGAGCTTTTTAGGAAAGCAATAAAAACACGGTTATTTCAGAAATATTTTTGATTAAATAGGGTGCATACCATGATTATACTTAAGATGTATTTAACGATTTGTAAATGTTTTGATATGATATTATCTTTTATTGTAACCTGCTTGGAACTTTGTGGTTAAGTGGGATATATGAAAATTTGATCAAGCACACAAATTTAAAGATGTTATATATATACAGTAGTTTTTCAGAAGACGGGTTCCTTCTATAGAATTATACACTAGATGGCGCTCAAGGTCAAACTTCAACATTGCCACTTTCTTGATTTTACTTTCATCAACAGGGTTAGGAACCTGTATAAAAGAGGAACTGGATTTATCTTGCACCTTTCTCAGAAATTCAAGATGACTTAAGGAGGGATAAATTCCAAACCTAGAGTAGTCCTAGTGGTTAGAGCTCCAAATCCAGAGATATCAAGTAGAGAATGACAGGGGGACAATTTTTCCCTGTCTCCGCAGGAACTCAATTTTCCAGTCACGTCCCCATAAGTTTTGTCGCTCTCCCTGCCCCATTCCTGTAAGCTTTGCCTTAACTGCACAAGCCTCGGACACTTATGATTTTAAAGTGTTCGAGGCTTGTGCAGATGAGGACGGAGCTTAGGCATTGGTGGAATGAGGCATTATGACATCACAGTCTGAGCTCTAGAATGTTGCTACTTATGATTTTAAAGTGTTTGTGGCTTGTGCAGATGAGGACGGAGCTTATGCATTGGTGGAATGAGGCATTATGACATCACAGTCTGAGCTCTAGAATGTTGCTACTTATGATTTTAAAGTGTTTGAGGCTTGTGCAGATGAGGACGGAGCTTAGGCATTGGTGGAATGAGGCATTATGACATGACAGTCTGAGCTCTAGAATGTTGCTGCTTATGATTTTAAAGTGTTTGTGGCTTGTGCAGATGAGGACGGAGCTTAGGCATTGGTGGAATGAGGCATTATGACATCACAGTCTGAGCTCTAGAATGTTGCTGCTTATGATTTTAAAGTGTTTTTGGCTTGTGCAGATGAGGACGGAGCTTAGGCATTGGTGGAATGAGGCATTATGACATCACAGTCTGAGCTCTAGAATGTTGCTGCTTATGATTTTAAAGTGTTTGTGGCTTGTGCAGATGAGGACGGAGCTTAGGCATTGGTGGAATGAGGCATTATGACATCACAGTCTGAGCTCTAGAATGTTGCTGCTTATGATTTTAAAGTGTTTGAGGCTTGTGCAGATGAGGACGGAGCTTAGGCATTGGTGGAATGAGGCATTATGACATCACAATCTGAGCTACTTATGCTTATAAATAGTGATTTCAGACACTCATTATCTACATGAGTAGCCTGGATGGGACATTTAGATCTGAAGAGGACATGTAGAGGGGATGGTCTGGTCAAACCAAATAAAGCTTTGAGGGGTAATATTGAGCTAGTTGGAGTCATAATATCCAAATAGTCAGTGCTCATCCCTGGAAAGGGATAAATCTACTCGGCGATAGTTCCAACTCTGCCTCAACCATTAAATAATACATAATATCACAATAAAGAACACATACATTTTGCTGCATTTCCATTTCTCCCTGCACCCTCGAAGCCTCATTCGAAAACATTCCTAATCCTTCCCCCTATTAACACACACACAACCTATTACAGCGGTTTCCAGCCATTGTGAGTACAAGAAAGATCTGAACGCCACCAAAATATTTCAAACTTACGCATACAATTAATTTTATAAACTGCCTTGACCTGCTTCTTCAGACTGGATATTAAACATTAAAAATTAATACTAGTATTGATTCTACAACACTTCAAGGATATATTTTAAAAACTCACTCTATTTTAGACAGTCGATAGTATCAACAGTAGAAACTTCCAAAAATGAGACACCTGAGTAACACACTTAAGAGATTGTTTGCAGTTACTGTATCATGTGGGCGTAGCTGGTTTTAAGGAAGGTTTGGACGATTTCCTGGAGGAAAAGTCCATAGTCTGTTATTGAGAAAGATATGGGGGAAACCACTGCTTGCCCTGGAATGTTGTTACTACTTCAGATTCTGGAATCTTTTGTTACACTTTGGGATTCCAGAATCTTTAGGATTCTGAATGGAATGTTGCTACTCTTTGGGTTTTTGCCAGGTACTAGTGACCTAGATTGGCCACCGTGAGAACGGGCTACTGGGCTAGATGGACCATTGGTCTGACCCAGTATGGCTGTTCTTATGTGTGCCAAGTATAGGACAATCAAGCCATTGTAGCATGAGGTTGGCTCTGAGGCACTGTGGAATGAGGCATTATGACATCACAATAGCTCTGGAATGTTGCTCTCATTATGGTTCCAGGATCATGCTATTCTTTGAAATACTGGGATATTGCTACTCTTTGGGTGTTGGCCAGGTACTAGGGACCTGGATTGGCCACTGTGAGAACGGGCTACTGGGGTTGATGGACCATTGGTCTGACCCAGTAAGGCTATTCTTATGAAATTAACACATTTACAGGATTTGAAGGGCATTTCAGCTGACTTTTGAGGGTTGCTGTGGGGCGGCGTTGGAGACCACTGGCCTATTATAATAGCAGACTTTGCAGGTGGGTGGAGTGGGAGGAGTCAGAGGCATTAGATAAGGATACCACATCTAGTGCAAAGAGAGTCTAGGTGCTCCTTCAGCCACAGCATTGGCAAGTTTTAAGGTACCGATCAGTGGTGTAGCGAGGGTGAGAGGTGCTTGGGGCGGTGGCGTCTCCACCCCCCGCTCCTTCCATGATTCTGCCAGCTGTACGCCCCCCGCTCCTTCTCCAATCCTTCCTGTTCTGCATCCCCTTCCCTTCTCCCGTACCTCTAGTTGAAGTTGTTGGTGGCAGCGGTCAACAACATGCTCTCCCTCTGATGTCACTTCCTATGCGTGGCAACCGGAAGTGACATCTGCTGGGAACAAATTTCACTTGTTCAAAATGTACTATTGGGACAACTGTTTTTGCCAAGCAAATAGCCAGGAGTTTTGCCAGAACTTTAAGGTCCATATTTATTAGTGATATTGGTCAGTACGAACCGCAGCAGGCTTCATTCCTACTGAGTTTACATATTATAGTAATTCCTGCTGTGTTCATTACCTTGGGTACAAACCCTTAATCCCTAAAGCAGGGGTGTCCAATGTCGGTCCTCGAGGGCCGCAATCCAGTCGGGTTTTCAGGATTTCCCCAATGAATATGTATGAGATCTATTAGCATACAATGAAAGCAGTGCATGCAAATAGATCTCATGCATATTCATTGGGGAAATCCTGAAAACCCGACTGGATTGCGGCCCTCGAGGACCGACATTGGACACCCCTGCCCTAAAGGAATTAAATACTTAAGCAGAACCAGCTGGACTGCAAATATTGTAGAACATAACTACATGAGTAGCCATACTGGGACAGTTGCCAACCCAGGTCCCAAGTACCTGGCAGAAGCCCAAAGAGTAGCAACATTCCAGAGCTGAGATTGTGATGTCATAATGCCTCATTCCACCAATGCCTAAGAGCCAACCTCATCAGTGATGTCACAATGGCTTGATTATCCTATACTTGGCTCACATAAGAACATAAGAGCTGCCTTACTGGGACAGACCGAAGGTCCGTCAAGCCCAGTATCCTTTTTCCAGCAGTGTCCAACCCAGGTCCCAAATACCTAACTAGATCCCAAGTAAGGAATAAGAAGCGGATTTCCCCAAGCCATCTCAATAATGGCCTATGGACTTCTCTTTTAGGAAATGATCCAAACCTAAATTATCCAAGATTTTTAAGAAGTCAATGAAAACATATCTGTTTAAGGGGTAATTTCATCTGTTTTATTCATGTTGCCTTTAGATTGTAATTCTGGATATTGTCTGCAGTTCTTGCTAACCGTAGTGAATTTCATTGAGGTATTTGCGGTATAGAAATAAATATTGCATTGTATTGTTATAGAATACTAGTGCAAGTCTCCATTTTCATGCCTATTTAAGACACGACCACTTTGCAATTACATGCAAGTACGCTTTGGCTGCCATGTTATAGAATGCTTAAGTGCACTCTGGTGCATAACCCTCATTTTGGTGGCTAATGTTCATTAACTCCCATTGGCATGCCAAAAGCTTGCTGTCTAATGTGTTCCTAACCTTTGGTGCACTATAGAGAATTCTCCCCTTGGTAGACTGACAATTGCAGCTAACCAATAAAATCCTGGCTCTGCCTAGACCCCGCCCCCGGCCCACTCTGGCACTAATCAGATAGTGCTGCAATGGTCTCCTGGGATTTTCACGATCTGGTTACGTCAAACTTCAATTGAAGGAATCAATCCACCATCGAAAAAATAGTGTAATCATAAAAAAATGCCCCAAAAGGCCTCGCAACTCAATATGCCTTATCTAAATACCACAGGGTAGCTGGTGCAGGGACTATCCAATAATAATCTCAATTAGTGGAGAGAAAGACCTCAGCGTCACCCAGGATAAAACTATAAAACATATCCAAGGGACTAATTTAACTTCAAAATAACTTTATTGGAAGTTGGAGGCACATCCTTGGTCAACAAACTCCATTTTATTTACATAGTAACATAGTAACATAGTAGATGACGGCAGATAAAGACCCGAATGGTCCATCCAGTCTGCCCAACCTGATTCAATTTAAATTTTTTTTTTTTTCTTCTTAGCTATTTCTGGGCGAGAATCCGAAGCTTTTCCCGGTACTGTGCTTGGGTTCCAACTGCCGAAATCTCTGTTAAGACTTACTCCAGCCCATCTACACCCTCCCAGCCATTGAAGCCCTCCCCTGCCCATCCTCCTCCAAACGGCCATACACAGACACAGACCGTACAAGTCTGCCCAGTAACTGGCCTAGTTCAATCTTTAATATTATTTTTTGATTCTAAATCTTCTGTGTTCATCCCACGCTTCTTTGAACTCAGTCACAGTTTTCCTCTCCACCACCTCTCTCGGGAGCGCATTCCAGGCATCCACCACCCTCTCCGTAAAGTAGAATTTCCTAATATTGCCCCTGAATCTACCACCCCTCAACCTCAAATTATGTCCTCTGGTTTTACCATTTTCCTTTCTCTGGAAAAGATTTTGTTCTACGTTAATACCCTTTAAGTATTTGAACGTCTGAATCATATCTCCCCTGTCTCTCCTTTCCTCTAGGGCACAGGTGTCAAAGTCGGTCCTCGAGGGCCAGAATCCAGTCGGGTTTTCAGGATTTCCCCAATGAATCTGCATGAGATCTATTTGCATGCACTGCTTTCAATGCATATTCATTGGGGAAATCCAGAAAACCCGACTGGATTCCGGCCCTCGAGGAGGGACTTTGACACCCCTGCTCTAGGGTATACATATTCAGGGCTTCCAGTCTCTCCTCATACGTCTTCTGGCGCAAGCCTCCTATCATTTTCGTCGCCCTCCTCTGGACCGCCTTTAACTCTCCAACCCTTGATCAAAATAACCAGTTTGTGAACCCTTGTATGTATAGCTTGTTGTATCGTGGAAATTGTGCAAGCCAAAAAGTTGACCCTGGTTGCTCCACAAACAAAAATTGGAAATTGCATGCCATACGGGCACCCGACGTTTGGGTTAAGGTGATTCTCGTTGTTTCTCTGAGGACCCTCAGCTTTTTGCTTTTCTCCCCCTTCCCTTTCTGATTCACACCCCTCTGCCCATTTCTACGTGACTCACAAATGATGTTAATTCTGCAATGACCTCAAACAGAAATAGCCAATTGCTACTCTTGTGACTTTTTCCCCACGCCGTGTCTGTCTCGTGCCAGCTTTTCTTGGCTTGTTTTTATTGACTTTTCTGCCAGTTCCGTAACCTTTTCTTATTTATTCTGAAATCCCTAGCCCCCCCCCTCCTGCGCGATTTTATAGGGTTCGCAGCCTCCAGCCCAGATGGCCCCAACACCATTCAGAGTTTAGTTGAGCAGATGGAGAACAATGAAATTTCTCCTCCCAAGCTTGGATGTTTAATCTCACTTAAAAATCTGTTTCGCTCTGGCATTCACCTGAGTTTGCCATTAATATACAATCTCTGTTCCAGATTTGCAGTTGAGCCGCAGAACACCTGGAGGGTCTGATACATTTAGGGTTTTGTTCAAATGCCCTCCCTGAGCAGACGGCTAGTTATAAGTTGTGTTTTCTAGAAAAATGAATGAAATTCTGAATGAGAACTGAGGGCAAGTTTAAGTTTATTAGGATTTTATATACCGCCTATCAAGGTTTTCTAAGCGGTTTTTACAATCAGGTACTCAAGCATTTTCCCTATCTGTCCCGGCGGGCTCACAATCTCTCTAACGTACCTGGGGCTCTGGAGGATTAAGTGACTTGCCCAGGGTCACAAGGAGCAGCGTGGGGTTTGAACCCACAACCCCAGGGTGCTGAGGCTGTAGCTTCAACCACCGCGCCACACACTCCTCAACAATGAAAGAAACTGAAAGTGAACATTACAAAGAGCTTTGCTAGGGTTACCAGATGTACGTTAGACCGATTGTGAGCCCACCGGGACAGAGAGGGAAAAATGCTTGAGTACCTGATTGTAAAAACCGCTTAGATAACCTTGATAGGCGGTATATAAAATCCTAATAAACTTGAAACTTGAAACTTGAAACGTACGGAATTTCCTGGACACGTCCAGGGGTTCCGGGACGACTTTTCAAAACCTGGCACTTTGTCCAGGTTTTATAAAGCTTGGAACAAATTTCTGTCGGGTATGAACACTTTTATTCCAATCTTTGCGGGGGGGGGGGGGTTGTGAGGGAGTCAGTGAACACTGGGGAGAGTGTGTTGGGGTCTTTACTTTGTCTCTGCAGCGGTTATCTGGTCTGTTTTTACATCGTCTAAGTCACAACATATAAGTTCCGTCCAGGAAGTCTCGCGAAACATATGATTATCCCTGCAGGATGACTAAGGGCTCCTTTTACTAAGGTGCGCTAGTGTTTTTAGCGCAGGCAGGAAATTAGCACATGCTGCACTGCGCGCTACGCTTCGAGAACTAACGCCAGCTCGGTGCTGGTGTCAAGGTCTACCGCGCACTATTCCGTGCGTTAAAGCCCTAGCACACCTTAGTAAAAGGAACCCTAAGTCTAGCTCGGCCCACATCCCACCCTAACCATTCCTCCATATACGCCCCTTTAAGCTATAGGTGCCCAGCGGCGTTCAGAGGCCTAAAAAGTCTCTGGATACGTCCAAAAAAATAGGTTTGATTATTGGCACTCGGACGACCTGACTTTTAGGTCATCCAAGTGCTGACTTGGGCGGGTTTTTAGACGTGTTTAAGTTTTGATTATGAGCCCCATATTGTTTTAATTGTATGAGTGTTTTCTTGGTTGATTTTGATATCTTTCATTTTATTATTGGTTTTTTACTGTATGATTTTACTTTGTAAGCCGTTTTGACCTTTTGTATTAAGCGGGATATCAAATGAATAAAAAACATAAACATACAATGCATGAGAATGAGATAGAGACTGAGAACTGGGGGCGACAATGAAATCTAATGTAACTGAAAGTGAATATTGGATTTTTGGAGACAAAGAAGACAGAGGCAGAGAACTGCAGTGTGTACACTTTCATTTCATTGTTTCCCCCAGTCCTCAATCTGTATCTCATTCTCATGGATTGAATCTTTGTACTACCTAGACATGATCCATGAGAATGAGATACAAATTGAGAACTGGGAGCAACAATGAAATTAAAAAGTGAACACTAGAAATATTATAGGACATAAGGAAGAGACGCAGAGAACTATGAAAAGCTTGTTGTAAACATAGAAAGTAGCTTGATGAGTAGAGATGACATACTTTGAGATTCTGGAATCCTGCTCCTCTTTGGGGTTCTGGAATCTTGCTACTTTTCTGAATTCTGGAATTCTGCTTCTCTTTGGCGTTCTGGAATCTTGCTCCTCTTTTGGATTCCGGAATCCAGCTCTTTGGGGTTCTGGAATCTTGCTACTGTTTTGGATTCTGGAATTCTGCTCCTCTTTGGCGTTTTGGAATCCTGCTACTCTTTTGGATTCTGGAATTCTGCTCCTCTTTGGCGTTTTGGAATCCTGCTACTCTTTTGGATTCCAGAATCCTGCTCCTCTTTGGGGTTCTGGAATCTTGCAACTCTTTTGGATTCTGGAATTCTGCTCCTTTTTGGCATTCTTGCATCCTGCTACACTTTGGATTCCAGAATCCTGCTCCTCTTTGGCGTTTTGGAATCCTGCTCCTCTTTGGGGTTCTGGAATCTTGCAACTCTTTTGGATTCTGGAATTCTGCTCCTTTTTGGCTTTCTGGAATCCTGCTACTCTTTTGGATTCCAGAATCCTGCTCCTCTTTGGGGTTCTGGAATCGATTCTGGAATCTTCCTACTCTTGGATTCTGGAATTCTGCTCCTCTTTGGCGTTCTGGAATCTTGCTACTCTTTTGGATTCTGGAATTCTGCTCCTCTTTAGCATTGTGGAATCTTGTTACTCTTTGGGATTCTGGAATCTCTGATCTTTGGGACTCTACCAGGCACTTGTGACCTGGACAGGCCGCTATAGGAAACAGGATACTGGGTTTATGTTCTTAGATTGAGCTTAAGTTCATTAATGTTTTTGCAAAGTGTTAACATGCATTAGAAGAGCTGGTAGCACACACACAATTTAGTTCACACATATGAACAATCTCGTACATGTACATGAATTTGCAAGAGTTTTAATGCAACAATTTGTGTTAACAAGGTAGTAAAATGCAAAACTACGCAAAATATCTCATTGCCTCTTAGTCAGATTCTATAAAAGGCATCTAAATTGGCAGCTGCCTACAGAAACAGCGCCGGCCTTGTGTCAACCACACTTAGGCGCTGTATAAAGAATCACGGCTAACAGCGCCTTCCAGAAAACTTAGGTGTCTGCAATGTAGGCCTGGGTTGCACTGGCCTACATTGTAGATGCCTAAGTCCCACTCTGCCCCTAACCATGCCAACTTAGGCATACGGCACCATTAGGCATCCTGCTGTAGACGCGATTCCAGTGCCAACACTGCAGACACCTCCTGGCGCCTACTTTTTTTTTAATGAGTTTTTAATCAGTCTTAAATGACATGATCAATTACCACACAGATTAAAGCCAATTAAAACAATTATTTATTAAAAAATTTATATACCGCATACAACTATGCGGTTTCCATACCACCTACATAAAATCTTGTTTCCCTCCGATTATCACATATAACATAGACATGCCAAAACAACATCGTTAATCGTCCTTGCTACTTTTCTGGATTCTGGAATTCTGCTTCTCTTTGGCGTTTTGGAATCTTGCTCCTCTTTTGGATTCCGGAATTCAGCTCTTTGGGGTTCTGGAATCTTGCTACTCTTTTGGATTCTGGAATTCTGCTCCTCTTTGGCGTTTTGGAATCCTGCTACTCCTTCGGATTCCAGAATCCTGCTCCTCTTTGGGGTTCTGGAATCTTGCAACTCTTTTGGATTCTGGAATTCTGCTCCTTTTTGGCATTCTTGAATCCTGCTACTCTTTGGATTCCAGAATCCTGCTCCTCTTTGGCGTTTTGGAATCCTGCTCCTCTTTGGGGTTCTGGAATCTTGCAACTCTTTTGGATTCTGGAATTCTGCTCCTTTTTGGCTTTCTGGAATCCTGCTACTCTTTTGGATTCCGGAATCCTGCTCCTCTTTGGGGTTCTGGAATCGATTCTGGAATCTTCCTATAATAGGGAGAGAGCACAAATTCAATCAATTCAGAAGTACAAGCAAGCTTTAAATCATGTTGGAAAAATTCTAGAAGGCGATTATCAACTGGAATATACCTTAGCATAAAAGGCATTAGCAAATAATTGAGTTTTCAGCATTTTCTGACAATTCATCCTCCCCATACAAAACCCATACAAAAAAAGGCATACCCATACAAAAAAAGGCATTCCATAGTTCCATAGTTAACCCTTTCCTTTACAAAGCCGCGCTAGCGTTTTTAGCGCCAGCCACGGCGGTGAAAACTCTAACGCTCATAGGAATTCTAGGAACGTCAGAGTTCTTACCGCCGCGGCCAGCGCTAAGAACTCTAGCACAGCTTTGTAAGTTAGGCAGCGGTAGGGCATCTACCGCCACCTAACTGACCCCCTTTTACAAAACCCCGATAGTGGTTTTTTTAAGTGCTGGCTGGCGTGCTGAATGCTGTGCGCTGCTTCCCGAGGCTTATAGAGTTCCTGTAAGCATTGGGAGCAGAGCGGAGCGTTCAGTGCGCAGGCCGGCGCTACAAATTACTAGCGCGGTTTTGTGAAAGAGGGTGTTACAGTGCCATTTAGAGAATATGGCCCTTAGTGTACCCCAAAATAATTCACATTAAGGCCCTCTTTTACAAAGGCGCGCTAAGCATTGTAACGCGGATTTAGCGTGCACTAAATCAATGCATGCGCTAACCTCTAATGCATCCATAGGATAACATGCACACATCAGCATATAGCACGTGTTTAGTGCATGCTAATATTTAGCACGCGCTAAAAACTTACCGCACCTTTGTAAAAGAGGGGGTTAATCTAAAAAAAAATATAATTAACACAGAGCTGTTAATGTAAAGCATATATCTGTACTTCAGAAAGATGTAGATAAGTTTGTCATGACATCTACTTGACCTTTAATGCTTATAAATTAATGGAAAACGAATTTGCATCTTATCTTATGTAATCAATCTATTGCATACATTCTGTCACCTCCCTGTGAGCCCCAAAGAGGATCAATCTGTATAGTTTGGAGGAAAGGCGGGAGAGAGGGGAGATACGATAGAGACGTTTAAATACCTATGTAATGTAAATGCGCATGAGTCGAGTCTTTCATTTGAAAGGAAACTCTGCAATGAGAGGGCATAGGATGAAGTTAAGAGGTGATAGGCTCCGGAGTAATCTAAGGAAATACTTTTTTACGGAAAGGGTAGTAGATACGTGGAACAGTCTCCCGGAAGAGGTGGTGGTAACAGAGACTGTGTCTGAATTCTAGAGGGCCTGGGATAGGCACGTGGGATCTCTCGGAGAGAGAAAGAGATAATGGTTACTGCGGATGGGCAGCTCTATGACCTCACAATGCAGGTGCACAGAGCCTTAGCTTATAGGAAGAGGAGATGCAAATGTTAAGAACCTTAGCCAATAGGGAGAGCAGGAGATAATGGTTACTGCGGATGGGCAGCTCTATGACCTCACAATGCAGGTGCACAGTGCCTTAGCCTATAGAAAGAGGAGATGCAAATGTTAAGAGCCTTAGCCAATAGGAAGAAGAGGAGATGGATGCTGTGGATGGGCCATTTGGCCTTTATCTGCCGTCATGTTTCTATGTTTCTAACGGTTCATAGACAACGGCGCGAAAGACAAAGGCGCGCCCGGACAATTGAGCGCAGCGCGGAGGCGCGCGCCGCTCTAAATTACTGTTTTTAGGGCTCCGACGGGGGGGCGTGGGGGGAACCCCCCACTTTACTTAATAGACATCGCGCCGGCGTTATGGGGGGTTTGGGGGGTTGTAACCCTCCACATTTTACTGTAAACTTAACTTTTTCCCTAAAAACAGGGAAAAAGTGGTTTTCAGTAAAATGTGGAGGGTTACAACCCCCCAAACCCCCACAACGCCCCCACAACGCGGCGCGATGTCTATTAAGTAAAGGGGGGGTTCCCCCCACGCCCCCCCGTCGGAGCCCTAAAAACAGTAATTTAGAGCGGCGTGCGCCTCCGCGCTGCGCTCAATTGTCTGGGCGCGCCTTTGTCCCGGCGCGCTTTTGACCTGACACCGTTTCTAACAGAGCCAGCAAAAACCTGGGAATTATAAATCATGACAAAATTACATATCAGAAACATTCCCCTCCCCCCAAATAGGAAAAGTAAATTTGTTATATCAAAATGCCTAAATCAAGTAAAAAAATAAAATAAAATTGATGAAATATAAACTATCAGCAGAAAGCAGTGAAAGAGCCAGTTAGGATTTTTGAAATCTTAAATCTTTTGGAAAGGAATTTCATTCTAATACTGTTTGGGAGCTAAGAGACATTTCCGGTAACCTTTTGTAATGCACTGCTGTCACTGAAGTGAACTGTACAATAAAATCATTTTCAGCCTGAGATACTCTAGAATGTTATTTTTGTAGTTTAAACTTGTTATTCTCACAAACAGAAAGTTTTGAAAAAGAAAATGATTGAACTGCACGTTCAGGGCCAGTTCCTTCAAACATGGACTGAAAATGCTCCACTGGCTTCCGATAATCGCCAGGGTCCACTATAAATGCGCCTGTTTAACTTTCAAAATCCTATATGGTATCCTCCCTCCCTTTATCCCTCTTTCTTGGAATTCCTCAAACCCTAATACCACCAGATCCTCCCACAAATTAAAACTATCCTTCCCCTCGCTAAAAGGCATTTCCCACACAGGAAAGCTAGAGACCTCCCTCCACTTCAAAATCACTGAGCTCTGGAACAACCTTACCTCCCCTCTTCGGAACTTGAGCTCTCTCCAAGTTTTCCACAAACATCTGAAAACCTGGCTTTTCTCAAAACATGTAAGTCTCCCTCCAACTTAGGAATCAAGGAAACTCTTATATCTTGGCATCCCAAGTCCTCTAAATTTTCTTCACACTTCTACCTCTAACCCTCTGTTGTAGTTCCTTCCTATTTCTCCTACTGTAAACCGTGTCGAGCTCTACGAACGTGGAGATGATGCGGTATACAAACCTAAGGATTAGATTAGATTAGATTAGGGACCTCCCTCCACTTCAAAATCACTGAGCTCTGGAACAACCTTACCTCCCCTCTTCAGAACTTGAGCTCCCTCCAAGTTTTCCGCAAACATCTGAAAACCTGGCTTTTCTCAAAAAATGTAAGTCTCCGTCCAACTTAGGAATCAAGGAAACTCTTATATCTTGGCATCCCAAGTCCTGTAAATTTTCTTCACACTTCTACCTCTAACCCTCTGTTGTAGTTCCTTCCTATTTCTCCTACTGTAAACCGCGTCGAGCTCTACGAACGTGGAGATGATGCGGTATACAAACCTAAGGATTAGATTAGATTAGATTATTAAGGAGTGTTCATGGCTGATGATAAAACACTTGGGCATGTTGGTCCCTAAGGGACCCTTCAACTAAATAGCAGTAAAAAAAATAGCCTTAGCGGCAAAGATAGGTGGCTGAAATGTAGGCCAGGGTTTTCCGGGCCTACATTTCAGCTGCCTCTCTTGGCGTGATTCGTGGCTGGGTAGCCGCTTTAGCCCGCCTAAGGCCATTTCCGGCATTCCAAAGTATCACTGTACTCCAGCTTTGCTCAAGGAATCCAGGAGTATTGTTACTATGGTAATTATTATTGTTGGATGCATGTGATGGACGGTATAACAAGAAATGATTGAACTTGGAAAACTTGAAACTTGGAAGGCGTCCCGATAATTTCCTCGGCTATTTCATTTGTGTAATTTTTGATGAGAGGCGCAGATAGGAATGGAATGGGGTGGAGAGCTGGAGAGGGTAGACTGGAATTTGTCTAGGCTTGCTTAATTAGAACTTCTGTTAATAGTCTGTAAGATTAATTTATGCATTGCTTGGAAAGCTGCTGGGACCTTTAATGGATGCCTAATTAGATATAAATTAGACATTTGCATAAATTAAAATGGTTGCCAGAGTGTCGGTATTTTTTTTTTTTATTACAATAAGGCAGAAATGGGAATGCACTGGAATGAATTCTAAATTTACAATCGAAGCATTGGTCTTTATTGGGCAGAAGAAAATGGGTAATTCCAATTTTCCAGTTCATGCGTGTCCATCCTTTCTCCCCCAAGCCTGCTGTTGCAGTCCTTGTTAACCCTCACAAAGCTGTGACTTACAATATCATCAGGTGTTTTAATACCGAGCCTCCTTCATAGGGTTCCATGAATGCATGTGAATTTCTGGGGTGTTGGGGGAGGGCTGGTTTTTGTTATACTCCGCTAATGCTCCCTGCACACATAGACCCGCATCAGCCCTTGCTACGCCAGTCTCTAGCCACACATTTTTTTATCAGTCTTTCTGTCCACGATCTCTTTCCTGCCCTCTTTGCCGTCAGCTCTTCAGTCGGATGCCTCCGCAAACAAGAATCCACCGCTCTGACTGCAAGAGGCATTCCTTCTTTCGGCTGAACCGGAATCGCCCGCATGCATCCGTTTTCTATAATTGTCTAAATTGTTTGTATCACCAACAAAGGGAAGTCACAAAAATACAGCCACGGAAATGGCACAGGTGCTGCCCACCCCCCTCCCTTCCCGGAAACATCAGATTGCTCCAGCCTTCCGCCTTGTCACTGTCATAATTGCAGTGGCAGCCAATTCTGCCTGTGATTACATCGACGGGTTAATGGTGCCCTTGGTAAGCTGATCAAACATCAGTGCTATAATTATTATTATTCATTGGACGGGCCTATAATCAGACCAGAACTGCCTATCCTTTTATTAGGTTTTCTACGGATGGCTCCTAGTCAATGAATTGAAAATAAGCTAGAGGTTTTACTTGTATGATTCTCTAGTAATGCTGAAGGAACTGCCATGTTTCCTCTGTGCCTAGTTCAGAGCTGCCAAGTTACCCATTCCACCAGGGAGACTTTTTGGGCTGGTCCTGGATTTCTGCCAACCTCATCCTGGTGCAATATAGCAGTGTTTCCCAAGCTGGTCCTGGAGTACTCCCCCTGACAGTCAGGCTTTCAATAGAACACAAGAATAGCCATGCTGGGTCAGACCAATGGTCCATTTGGCCCAGTATCCCATCTTC